>NW_006408717.1:973580-975938 GCF_000296735.1 Chrysochloris asiatica | reverse complement strand
CACTTCCCTTTTCTGTAGCTGCTTTTAGGATTCTCTCTTATCTTTGATTTTGGAAAGCTTGATTATGATATGTCTTGGTGATTTTTTTTTTTTTTTTTGGATTCTCTCCTTCCTGGGTTCATTTAACGTCTTGAATGCTTATCTTCTCATCCTTCAAGATATTAGAGAAATTTTCTTCCAGAAATTCCTCAACTATCTCTTCTGTGAACTTCTGTGATTCTTCCTGTTTCTGAATAATAATTCTGAATAATAATAATAATTCTTAAGTTATTCCTATTCATGTTCTCCAACAAGAATCTTAGAATCTCTTCAGATTTTTTTTTTTTTTTCATTCTTTTCTCTGCTTGCTTTTCTATCTCAGCAGTCTTGATACATTTGGCTTCTAGTTTGCTGGTTCTGGCTTCCATCTCTTCAATTCTACTCCTTTGTCCTTTCAGTGTATTGTCCATTTCTGATATTTATTATTAATCATTTGGACCTCTTTTTGCAGGTTTTGAATTTTTTCCAATGCTGTATGTATCTTATTTTATTGCTCCTGTAGCATTTTCCTGACTTTTTCCTTTTTTGCCTCAACCCTTCTGTGGAGCATTTGGATGTGGCTCAGTATCGTTTTCCTGAATTCCTTCTCAGGCTATTCTAAAACCTAATAACCTTCTAATGTGATTTCTAGGTCTACCTCCAGCTCATTTGTCTTAGTTACTCTATTTTGTTTGTGGACATGTGCAGAAATCTTTTCTTGTTTCTTAGTCATTTGCAATAGTTACATCATATGTTTTCAGTGACTAAATGAATGTATGTTTTTGTATTATTAATCTTATTGAGTGCCTCATTTTAGATGTGATCCAGCAATAGATTTATTTCCCTTTTCACATCTCTTATTACTCAACTGTGAGTAATTTTAGCAAGTATTGACTATCTGAGTAATGTATAGCAGCTGATATAGGCTCCTGCTCAGATGGTGGGATACTATGTGGTATGCTTATAGCTTGTCTATATGACCACAATTGCTGTCTTTGCTTGGGTAATGTTGGGAGACAAAGTTCCCACCCCAAGAAAAAAGTAGGACCCAAAAGTCCAAATCCAGAAACAAAAGTAAAAGCAAAAACAAGAACAAAAAGTGCCAAACAGGTCCAGTAGCCTTTGCTGAGCAGATCAGTGTGTGTGCACAGTAGAAACCTCCAGGAGTGGGTGAGGGTGTCCACTCACTCAGGCATCACCTCTAGTCACCTACGTGGAGGTGTTCAGACAGAGAAAGAGAAATTAGTGGAAGAAAAAATATTCACACTTGTATTTCTGAGAATTGATTATATCTCTGTGTATCCACAGCATCCTTCTCAAAATAACTGTGTCCTTTTCCTTTTAGTGTGTTTTTAACAGGTGTTGGCTTTACTTACTCTTCTTGTATATAGTAGTTGGTGGTGGCTGTTGCCTTTTATGGTGGTGTTTTACAGGATGTAAATATGGTTTTACTGTATGGCCAGATGTGCTTTCCTTTGTTAGATAAGTCTCCTGCCCAAGTAGAGGAGCCAGCTTCAGGACTAAATCCTAAAGTCAGATGTCATAATAACCCTCTGGAGGATTAGTCTCTGGAGCCTACTGAGGCCTTCAGCTCCTTCCTCTTTGCACTGTGGGGAAATTGAACTCTTTGGGTGTAACGCTGGACCATTTTGGGTGTGCACTCCCAGATGCATGAAGACACACAAGCTGGGCAGAGAGTGTGTGATAGGGGACAGCACAAGAGTGGAAATAAAAAAGAAACAAAAAGTTACACCTTTGTTTCCATAAGTCACTGGGTGTTTTTTGTGCTGAAGCCAACTGGCTGTGTCCCTGCTCACTTACCTCAGCTGAGACTGAGGGTCAATGACAGAGTCCCGATTAATTCAGAAATCTCCTCGGTCCTTACAGCCATGTCCTATTTCTCCACCAGTAGGCCACTGAAACGATTCCCCTTTCTCTATATTAAATTTAAATCTCTGGGACTGTCCCAGCAAAGCAGTTTTTCTGTCTTTTTCATGCCTCTGATGAAAAGACTTTCTGAGTCCCTCCACTTATCCTACCCCCAAACCAGAAGTCTCATTTCTTTTTGGTACAGTGACTCTAGGTATTCCTTCCATCTTCTTTTGGTGCTTTCTTTATCATTCAAAAATTTGCCATAGAATTATTCAATATTACAAGTCGAGGCTTGAATTTTTCTTCATTTACCTCAGTTTGATAAATGCTGAAAAGGTTTTCCTTCCTTTTGGTTTTCTAACTCTAGGTTTCTACACATTTCGTCATAATATTTGATTCTGTCTTCTCGAGCTGCTCTTGGAAACTTTCTATTCAGCTGTTTTACCTCCTCATTTATTCCATTTGCTT
>NW_006408717.1:968335-973431 GCF_000296735.1 Chrysochloris asiatica | reverse complement strand
ATATTTTGGCCCTTGAACTTGTTTATTTTTCTTTAGCTGCAGCCTGAATATGCATATTAACAATTGATAGTCTGTTCTACAGTCTGCTTCTAGCCTTGTTTTAGATCATGATATGGAGCTTTTCTGCCATCTATTTCCACAGATATAGTCAATATGGTTTCTGCATATTCCATCTGGTAGAATCCATGTGCATAATTTTCTTTTATGTTGTTTACAAAAGATATTTGCAATGAAAAATTCATTGGTCTTAAAAAATTCTGACATGTGAACTCCAGCATTGTTTCTATCACCAAGGCCATATTCTATAACCAATGATATATAGCATGAGTTTAAAGACTATGTATATCTCCACATTCATATTTACATGTATCCTATATAAATATAGCTATACTTATCTTTGCAAGTTTTTTCAATACTTTTTTTTTTTTTTTCATTTGTTTAACTTCTGATATTGTAATTGTTGTTCTTAAGTGCTGTCTATGTGGTTCTGGCTCATATTGTCCTTATATTAGGTTTTTGGTAATTGGCTGGCAGGTTTGAATCTCCAATCTTGTGGTTAGTAGTCCAGTGCTTATCATAAAGCGTCACACCAGAAGTGATCCTATACAGCAGTGCATTTTGACTAGTGCACTATTTATTTTATGGAAATGACTGCTTGCATTTTAATTTCACCTATTACATTAAAAATTAAGCTAAATAGTAGCAATATTTTTCAGTGTTTTACTTTCTGAATGAGCTATGGTTTCTAATTTGTATCTATTGGATTAGTCAAAATGAAATTTTCATGAGTGTTGTACATATTACATTTCTTTCTTTATGTCTACAGTTGAATAAAAATATGTTTTTAAAGATCAGTGACTCTCTGACAGCTATTTGAATTATTAAACAAATGCATACTAAGTAAACTTTAATATATACACTGAACTGCAATAAGACAGGATTTGGAATAGTACTTTTCTCTTCGATGTTTTCCTTACTAGAATTTTGGGTAAATTCTATAAGCAAATGGAAAGGAAACAAAACATGTGGCTCTAATAGTAAAAAGGTCTTATTTTTCTTATTAAGATGTATGATTATTTGAAACATCTGACCAAAATTCTCACTTTCTGACCTCCAGAATTGTTGGTGATATTTGTATAAACATGGGATGAACACCTATTTACCTATCTGGAAACTGCTAAGTTAAGTATCATATGTGTTGTCTGTATTGTGATAAGAGCTTACACACTTAGCAGAACCCTAAAGGGCTTTATAGAACACACATTCTAGGGAACATCAGGAGAATATAGACTCGTATCTATTTTCTGCATCTTCCTAAATGAATTCACAACATAGGAATCATATACTGAATGTGTTAACTGATGAAGCTCAGGTCAACTAAGTGGAAAGTACTTTTCCTTTCCTTCTACTGCCTGTCCCCTTGCTTTAAAGTGTGAAATATATGTGTAAGGAGGTAGAGTCAGGCAAACAGTGATCATATCTTCTTCTCTACCTCTTCCCCCATTTAATTAGCTGGAGAATGGGAAGTTAGCTTTGTTTGTTATACTTGGTTATCCTTTTAGAAACCTGAATGTGAAACTGAATTTAATCAAGATATTTGAAAACTATGCATTGTATAAGAGACAGAGAAGTTTTTCTCATCATTTTGTCTTTTTCTGGAAGTTCCACTGAAGCCTCTTGAGCATCACAACAACACACAAGCCTACACTGATAGAAGAGTAATGGCTGCACATGAGGTGCTGTGGTAAAAAGAACTGAATGCTCCAAAATGACCACAGAAGTTAAATCTAACTGATTTTAAGAGTCTATTGTTACTGAGCCTGCTAAAACTTCCCTTCCCCTCCCCACACATTATATTTTTATTTAGGTTGAATGATCACGTACAAATCTGTATTTCTTACAGAATTTGAGCTTTCCCTGATATTATTCCAAGTTGCTCTCTTTGTTTCAAGGTGTCAAAGAGGATAACATTCATCTCCTGTGTACACAAGTGTAATACATATTTCCTTCAAAGCTTGAGAGACTTACTCTACTAGTCAGCACATGAGTATCAACAAAATTCACACTGTAGGATAAGCACCAGACTGTTAACCCCAAGGTTGGCAGTTCAAACTCGCCAGCTCCTTGGAAATTCTATACAAGGTCACTATGAGTTGGAACCCAATGGGATTTAACAAGATTCAGAGTTACACATAAGCAGCTCATTTGGACTTACAGTAATCACTGAATTTATATTGATCTAAATTTCCCATTCCAAAACATGGATTTAGTGGATTAAAATATACTCTAAAGACAAAATGTATTCTCTAGCGGACTTCTAGTGTGTAGGATTGGCACTGGATTTTGAACCATAAGGTCACCCGTTCAAACCCACCAGCTGGTCCTCAGAAACCCTATACAGGGTCACAATGAGTCAGAACCTACTTGAAGGCACTTAACAACAACTAATGACAAACTGGAGTCCTCGTGTGGTGCTGGTGGATGAGCGTTTGACAGCTAATCTAAAAGTCAATGGTTCAAATCAATCAGTCACTCCTATAGAATGGATTAAATCCACAGTCACTCCTATACAGGGTCACTGTGAGTCAGAAGCAACTAGAGGGCACTTAACAACAATGTTAGAATTACATCTAATAACACATTTAAATATAGATCCAAATACAAACAAATGTAAATAGTACTCAGACATTCAATATATTTGAAATGTTTAAACATGGAGATAAGCTGAAAAACAGTCTAAAATAAGTTGTTGATTTTGTTAAAATTTCATATTATGGAAGCAGTAAACCTGTTTGATCTTACTATGATATTAAATTTAATCATTTCCTTATGGAATTGCACAATTGAAACCCAAATTACTGATTAACTTCAAGAGAGTATTATAAAATAAGCTATAACAAAATATATAAGAAAATACTTAATTTTTGATTTATACTATTATTTTAATCTATAAAAACTGAGCTTGCAAACCCATTTAGAAACAAATATCTGATTTAGTTTTCCAAAAAAATTGAGCAATGTTTATGATTAATATTTATACTGATGTGAACATAACTGTCTCTTATAAGTAGTAAAAAATAAAATTCCAGCATGATACTGTCTTATGAAGGCCACAGACAATATGCTAATTAGTTATTTTCTGTATGTAAGTATATATTTTTAAAACCTATCCCATTTGTGATATAATTTGCTGCAATGTAATATCTTCTGAACCATAACTTACATCAACAGTAAGAATGATCTTCAAAACAATTTTCCCTGGAGGCTCCAGGCAAGAACTCAGTTAACAAGACATGACTTCAGTTTGTTGAGACTTTGAACAAAGAATCTAGTATTCCCATTGCAGGACAACTAACATATAGGATTCTGGCATAGTGAATAGGGTTGTTTTAAACTGCCAAAAGTATGTCATTTCTTATGCAGCAATAGAAAATCAACATGAAAAGGTTACCCTTTCTATCATCAGGCTATTAGAATAGGAACGGATTATTTAAATCCCATTAGACACTGAGCAGAATGGCAGTTAGTTTCCAGTTTTGTCAGTTATTTCCCAGGGAATAGTTCTCCAATTATTCCAAGCAAGAGTTTTAGGTGTATGCTGTGACCTTTTATTCTGGCAGTTACAAATTTCTAATCTTCTTTTCTCAGTAGCACACCTGTTATCAATGAGTTTTGTTCTACTCAAAACAACCCTATAGGTAGAGTAGAATTCCTCATAGGATTCCCAGGTTTTACAGAAGCCCACTGCCATAATTTACTCCTGTGGAGTGGCTAATGGGTTTTAAATGACAACTTTTCATTAAGTAGCCTAGCTCTTAACCATTGAGACAACAAGGCTCCTTCCATTGGTAAGATATATTGTTCTTGTTAAGTGTCATCATGTCAGTTCTGACTCATAGATACAGTGTACAGAGTTTCCATGGAGCAGCTGGTAGGTTTGAACTGGCGGCCTTGTGGTTCCCAGTTCTGTGCTAGTCTTATAGCACCACACCAGATTTCCTAAGTGCTGTGGAGTCTGTGCTGACTCATAACAACCCTGTATAGGGTTACCGAGGAGTGGCTGGTGAGTTTAAACCATAGACCTTGCAGTTCAAAACAACTTTGCGGTCTGGTGTTTATCCTACAGTGCCACACTGAAACTCCAGTTGCCCTAAACACCACATGACTTGATTCATTAGCCTCCTGCCCTGGGCAGGTTCAAAGTTACTTAAATGTCTTAAGGATAATTGAGAGAGCACTGGTTTCAGATCCTTACTATTCCATCTACTTGTTTCAGACTCTTAGCTGGGCTTCACTCTTACCCAACACCTTAAAGGAAAAGTAGGTAAATATCAAGTTACTTCTCCATGTAGTTTGACAGTCTTCTGAATTTTTTTCCTTCAAGCATTTGTTGCCTCAGTGCATCTCCATTGTCTTGACATAGAAATTTTTTTTCTCGTTGTTTCTTTGGTTTTGTTTTTCATACTTAGTTCAGCAAACTTTAAAACTTGAGCTGCTAATTGAAAGGTTGATAGCTCAAACAAACCAGCCTTTTCACAACAGAAAGATAAGGGAGTCAGCTTCATAAAGATTAAAGTCTGAGAAATTCTATAGAAGAGTTCTGTTCTGTTTATAGGGTCCCTATTAATCAGGAGTGCTGGTGTGGCACTGTGGGCCGATGCATCAGACTGCACAGGCATTTAAACTGCAAAGTTGGCTGTTACAGCTCGCCAGCTGCTCCTTGGAAACCCTATACAGAGTTGCTATGGGTCGGAACCAACTTAACTCACTTAACAACAACAACAAATCAATCAGAAGTGACTCAATGACAGTGAGTTTGGTTTTTGTCTTTTCTGGAAATACGCTTATTAGTCTATCACAAATTACTGCATCATAACTTGATTTATATTATTTAAAATATAAAATTTATAAATATACAATGTATTCATTTAATAAGAAATATCACAGCATTACTTCATATGATGGAGAGATTACATACTGGTAAGTGTATATGCTGCACAGGAACTTTTTAAAGTATTAAAGAGCAGAGATGTCAGCTTGAGGACTAAGGTGTGCCTGACCCAAGCCATGGTATTTTCAATAACCTCATATGGATG
>NW_006408717.1:963336-964310 GCF_000296735.1 Chrysochloris asiatica | reverse complement strand
AAGTATTCCTTTATATGTGGTTCAGAGTTCTGGGACCATTCCCTGAGCCTGCTTGGTCGGGTATTCTGTGTTGTTGTTGGCGGAGCTCTGTGCTATAGGTCCACCCGATCCGCCATCTTGTTTGTTCCTCCTGACATTCTCATTTTAAAGAATACTTTTCATGTCTAATGCCTTTGCATAGTCAGTAAAACACAACTAAATGTTCTCTACTTTCAGCCAATATCCATCTGACATCAGCAGTGATGATACTCCTCATTCCAAATCTTTATCTGAATCCTGCCTGACTTTCTGGATGTTCCCTGTCAATTTACTGCTGCAACATTTTTTAATTATCTCTAGCAATTGATATTAATGAAATATGTGTTATTTGTAACATAATGACATATGATATTAATGACATTGATGATCTCCACATTCCAATGAGTCACCTTTCATTGGAATTAGCATACATATATATCTTCTCCAATCATTTGGTCACATTTCTTTACCTAGACTAGTGAGGGCCACCAGATCTGCATCAGTCTGTTGAAAAATTTCTATTTGTGTTCTGTCAATTTCAAATGTCTTCTTTATCATCAATGACCTCAGTGCAGGTTAGAATTTTTCTTTCAATACCATTAGTTCTTGATTATATGGTAATCCCTGAAATGACTGATCATGACCAATTCTTTCTCATACAAAGACTGCATTCCTTTCTCAATCTTTAATATTCCCTGCATCATTCTATAATTTTCCTATGGTATCATTCAATATTGCAACCTGAGTTTCCAATGTTTTCTTCAGTTATTTCAGTGTAAGAAATGTTGGTCTTTGATCTTTATCATTTAGTATTCCAAGTTCTTTTTTTCTTCCTTCAAGCAATATTGTGTCATTTGAATATTGTGTCATTATCATGTCTTCCTCCAATCCTGATGCTTGCTGAAATTGAAGAAGAGAGCGTGCCTCCTGTGCTGCCTCACTTTCTTGAAATATTT
>NW_006408717.1:962203-963236 GCF_000296735.1 Chrysochloris asiatica | reverse complement strand
ATTGCTCTGGGTAGGATTGACATTTTGACGATGTTGAGTCTTCCTATCCAGGAACATGGTATTTTCTTCCACTTCTGTAGGTTTCTTTTGGTTTCTTGTAGTAGTGCTTTGTAATTTTCTTTGTATAAGTCCTTTGTTTCTCTGGTTATGTTTATTTGTAGGTATTTCATCCTTTGTGTGGCTATTGTAAAATGGTATTGCTTTCCTTATGTCCTTTTCATCGCTATTGCTGTTGCTGTAGAGAAATCCAATTGATTTTTGTATGTTAATCTTATTTTCTGCCACTTTGCTGAATCTTTCAATGAGGTCTAATAGTTTTTTTACTGAGTCTTTGGCGTTTTCTATGTATAGAATCATATCGTCTGCAAATAGGGAGAGTTTTACTTCCTCTTTGCCAATTTGGATGCCGTTAATTTCTTTATTATGTCGTATAGCTCTAGATAAAACTTCCAGCACAATATTGAATAGGAGTGGTGATAAAGGGCATCCTTGTTGTCATTATGTTCCTTTTTTGGCAGTGTTGATCATTCTTTGGTTCTGCTTTCTTTCTTGCCTTGGGTTTATGTCTTTTGAGTTGTTTCTGGATGGTTTCCTCCTAGTTTCTCTGTTCTCTTGTTCTGCTTGTGAATTCATTTTTATGATATGTTGTGGAGTATTAGCTTTCTTTGGGGTTACCTTGTAGTCTACTAACTTCTCTCTGCATTTAGGATACTCCATTTTAGCCTGTAATTTACCTGATATCCTCACCACCTGGGATTCCATTGCTATATTTGTCACTTCTTTGACAATGATACATTTTTGGCCTTCAGTTGATCTCCCCGTTCATTTGATTTTGTCGTTGTAGTCTCGTTCTGTTCTGGACTCCTCTATCTGTTGGGTGTGTTTCAGGTGGTGTTGCCATACTTGTCAATATCTATTTGTTGTCTGTTCTTGTTGGTTCTCTGTCCACTGAACTCCCTTTAGGATGTTTTGAAGTGCTGGGTTGGTTTTGATAAAATCTCTCAAATTCTGTTTGTCCTGGAATGTTTTGATC
>NW_006408717.1:960621-962103 GCF_000296735.1 Chrysochloris asiatica | reverse complement strand
TTTGGGTAGCCAATGTCCAAGTTGCCCATCCCTGTCTATTCTTTGTGTGGAGGGGGTGGGAATAGTTTTTTCAGCAGGGATTTGTTTCCTCTTTTGAGCTACTGCATTTATAGGTGTAGGTCATGTTTATCGAATTGTATCAGATGACACGTTTTTCCTCTTCTTTCTTCTTTGGGTTGAGCTCTGTTCATCTAGTCATTGAAGCCAGGTCAAGTGGGTATCATCTGCAAGTGTGGGTGTTCTTGCATCTGTCCGCCCTCTTTTTATCCGCTGGCCGACCTGCTCTCCATTCTAGTCCTCTGTGACTGTGTCATTGACTCTGTGCCCATGAGTCCCCAGGTCTTGCCTCACTGCTGGCTGACCAGGTCTCCATATGGGTTCACAGTAGTCTGCTTAATGATGTAGGGCTTAGCTCACTGCTTCATTGGTGTTATTCGGTCACTTCCCCTTATGGGTGACGTGCGTGGTTGCCGATCAAAGCATATATTTCCCTAGCGTCTGAGTCTTGGAAGAGGATTTTCACTGAGAGGACCCGATCACTTGCCTTGATGTCTCCTGGCCAAGAAACCTGCATGTTCTTGTGGTAACAGTCAGACTGCCCTTATTGTTTTGTATGTTTCCTGTAGGTCCTTCTTTCAAGAAGTATCTTCTAGTTTTCTAGCTGCTCCTGGCTGGTCTGCTTGTCCTTTCAGTGAAAAATTTCCAGTGTCTGAAGACCTGGATGTGGTTTGGGCTTCTACCTATACTCCCATGTAATGCGGAGGCTCCTCAGGAAATCCCCTTCACTGGACACAGTGTAGCCTCATTTTAGGTATCCCAATCAGTTATAGGCAGAAGACGGATTTATAAGCTTTCCATGGTGATATTTCTGGCTATTCCCTTCTCTCCATCTCCAGTGTCTGTTTTATAATATATTGCAAGGAAAACCATGATTCAAAAGACAGCCAAGCATCTTAACATTATTCCCCCCTTTTCTCTATCCCATCCATGTCTCGGTCTCTGTATTCCAGAGCCCTGTTGTTCTAAAGCTGTGCCTACATCATTTTTACCTCTGTCCCATTTAGCCCTTTCATACCAGACTAATTGTTCTTCCATCTGTTTTGTTCTTTGATTCCCCTCTCCCTACTTGTATATTGACCCCCTCCCCAATACCCAAATTATCCTGTGTCTATTCCCTGCCCTGGTCTCCACCTTCCCCTCCTACACCTATCCCTACCGCTATATCCTAGTAACCAACTAAGAATCCATTTTACTGGATTAGTGTGGGTTCTTTTTCTTAGTCTTTTACATTAGTGGTCCTATGTAGTATTTTTCCTTTTATGGCTGACTAATTTCTACCAACTTCTTCAGTCTGAAATCGATCAAACATGCAAGCAAAATGTATTGCTCATTACTGGTGACTGGAATGCAAAAGTAGGGAGCAAAGAGGAGGTTCCAGTAGTTGGAAAATTTGGACTTGGTGATAGAAATGATGCTGGAGAA
>NW_006408717.1:950452-956928 GCF_000296735.1 Chrysochloris asiatica | reverse complement strand
TTCCTTGTCTTTGATTTTTGAGAGCTTGATTATTATATGTCTTGGAGATTTTTTGGGGGGTGTGTGGGGACAAGGGGGTCTATCCTTCCTGGAGTACATTGGGCTTCTTGAATGTTTATCTTCTCATCTTTCAAGATGTTAGGGAAATTTTCTTCCAGAAGCTCTTCAATGATCTCTTCTGTGAATTTCTTTGTTTCTTCTTGTTCGGGAATGCCAATAATTCTTACATTATTCCTCTTCATGTTATCCAGCATTAATCTTAGATTCTCTTCAGATTGTTTTATCCTTTTAGCTGCTTGCTCTTCTACCTTGGCAGTATTGAGAGATTTGTCTCCCAGCTCGCTAGTTCTGGCTTCCATCTCTTCTAGTCTACTCCTTTCCCCTTTCAGGCTATTGTCTATCTCTGATATCTTATTATTGATCACCTTGACACCTTTTTGCAGGTTTTGAATTGTTTCCAATCCTGTGTCAATCCTATTTGATTGTTCCTGTAGTATTTTCCTCATTTCTTCCTTATTTTCCTTGACCCCTTTTTGGATTATTTGAATTTGTTTCCATATCATTCTTCTGAATTCCTTCTCAGGCATATCCAAAATCCGTTCCTCCTCCTCTATAAAGCCTTTGTCTGTCTCCAGCTCATTTGTGTCAGCTCCTCTCTTCTGTTTTTGCATATGTTTTGATAAAGTTATTGTTTCTTATTGGTAATGGTTATTGTTTTATTATTATTATTATTATTATTATTATTAATATGATCAGGAGATGGGCTTTCCTTTTTGTCTGTAATGCATAGCAGATGTTGTTGGGTCTTGTCTAAGTGGTAGAGTATTATGTTGTAGCTTGGCTATATGGCCACGATTGCTGCTTCTTCTTATGTGATGTAGAAAGGATATGTTCCCACCTCCAGAAGGGATGTGTAATCAAAAGGACTAAAAGCAGAAGTAATATAAACGCATGGACAGAAAACACCACAATGGAGCAGATATGTGGCTTTGGTTAACTTTTTCTGTTCCCTGTCTCGTCAGAACAGCTGCTGGAGGATCCCCGCTGCTAGCTAGGAGTGGAGGCAGGGGGTTTAGATGCAGAGACAGATGGGGGATGATGGATTTTGTTAAAAGGCTCCATTGGCTTTCTCCCACACTCCATGCATGGTTAAGCTGCACCTGGCTAATTTTTCTTGGGATCTCAAGCCAGGGCAGGGAGAATTGGGAGATGAGGGAAGCTATGTCGCTTCTTGGGGCCTTTTTTTTTTTTTTTTTTTTCCCCGCTTGAGACACTGCTTTCTGACTAAGCTGGCCTCTAAACTCTGCAGTTGCAGGAGCAGGCAAGAGTCTCAAAATACTCACCTTTCTTTATCCTTAGTAGCGTGATTTCTCAAAAATGTGAGTTCAGGAGACTTTATGGTAGTTTAAAAGCCATGGGACTGGTATATGTACATTTCCTTTGTGAGATCCCACTCGTTTTCCACTGGAGCCCGTCCCTACCTTACTTTCATGGAAGTCCTGCAGTACCAGAAACCTCATATTTCAATTTTTATTCCATCAATTCCTGGATCCTTGTTCTTTGCCAATTCCTTCAATGCACCTTGGAATTCTTCCTTCAGTATTACTGGCTCTTGATCATATGCTACCACTTGAAATGGTTGAATATCAACCATATCCTTATGGTACAGTGACTCTGTATTCCTTGCATCTTCTTTTGATGTTTTCTGCATCATTCAATAGTTTGCCCAGAGAATCCTTCAATAACAAGTGTCGAGGCTTGAATTTTTTTCTTCAGTTCCCCCGGCATGACACATGTGGATCATGTTCTTCCATTTTGACTTTCTGACTCTAGCTCTTTGCACATTTTGTTGTAATATTTGACTTTATCTTCTTGAACTGACTTTTGAAATTTCTGTTCAGCTCTTGTACCTCCTCATTTCTTCCATTTGCTTTACAATCTCTACACTGGAAAGCAAGTTTCAGTGTCTCTTCTGAAATCCATTTTGACCTTTGCCTTCTTTCTTGTCTTCTTAATGACTTTTTACTTAAGCTTCATTTCTTCCAACATAGATCTGTTTGTCCTTTTGGAAGCCCATGGCACTTTCAATATTCTCCTTTAACACCATAACTCAAAAGCATCAATTCTTCTACAGTCTTCCTTCTTCACCATTCAGCCTTCACATGCATATGAGCTTATTGAAAATGATCTTCATCAGTAAATATTTTAAGTCTTATTCAATTTCAGCAAGCAAAGTTGTATCATCTGCATATCACAGGTTGTTAATGAGTCTTCCTCTAATACTGATGCCACGTTTTTCTTTATATAACCCAGCTTCTCACATTATTTACTCAGCATACGAGTGGAATAAGTATGGTGAAAGAATACAACCCTGTTTCACACCTTTCTTAATTTTAAACTATTCAGTTTTCCCATGTTCTGTTTGAATGACTGCCTCTTGGCCCAGGAACAGATTCCTCATGAACACAATTAAGTGTTCTGGAATACTCATACTTTGCAATGTTGTCCATAGCTTGTCATGATCTACACAATCGAAAGCCTTTGCATAGTCAATAAAGCACAGGTAAACATCTTTCTGATATTCTCTGCTTTCAACCAAGATTCATCGAGTATCAACAATGATATCCCTCATTCCTTGGCCTCTTCTGAATCCGGCTTGAACCTCTAGAAGTTCTCTGTCAATATATGCTTGCAGCCTTTCTGTATTACCTTTAGTAAAACATTACTCGAATGGGATACCAAAGAGATTGTACGATGATTTCCTCATTCCGTTGGATCACCTCTCTTTAGAATGGGCACAAATACAGATCTCTTTCAATCAGTTGTCTTCTTAATGACTTTTTATTTTGTTCCTATATGATGCTCTTGTTATCATCCCACAACTCATCTCATCTTCGGTCTTCATTTTTTAATGTATCAAATCTGTTTTTCATATAATCTCTAAGTTCAGGTGGGATATATTCTAGATCATATTTTGGCTCTCCTGGACTTGTTTTCATTTTCTTCAGGTTCAGTTTGAATTTGCATATGAGTAATTGATTGTCTGTTCTACAATCTGCCCCTGGCCTTGTTTGGCTTTTGCATTATCTCTTTCTGCATATGTAGTCAATTTGATTTCAGTGTATTCCTACTGGTAAGGTCTTCTCTTGTTCTGTCTAAAGAAGGTATTTGATATGAACAAATCATTGATTTTTCAGAATTCTGTCATGTGATATCCAGTATAATTTCTATCACCAAGGCCATATTTTCCTACTGATCCATCATCTTTGCTCCCAACCTTTGCATTCCAATCATCACTAATGATCAATACATCTTGAATTCATGTTTGATCATTTTCAGATTGAAGAAGTTGTTAGAATTTTTCTATTTCATCCTCTCATCCTCACTGGATATAGTGCTTGGTGTGTAAATTTAAATAATAGTGGTATTAACTTGTCTTCCCTGTAGGCACATCTTATCACAGACAGCGATGTACCTTATGACTGATCTGGGTATGTTCTTTTTGACAATAAATGCAACACCATTCCTCTTCAATTGGTCATTCCCATTATAGTAAGCCATGTGGTTGTCAGATTCAAAATGGCCAACACCAGTTCATTTCAGGTCACTAATGCCTAAGATATCAATGTTTATATGAAATCTAAATATGAAATATGAATTCCTATAACATTGTATCTAAGACATCAAAATTTTGACAAAATTAGTGATTATAATTCAACAATAAAAACAACAGCATATGCAGATGAAAACACATAATTTGATGCATCATTGTAATTGCATAATTATGACAGTTTTGACTGGTGTAAATTTGTTGTTGTCAAGAGCTGTGGTGTCTGTTTTGATTCATGTTGTTAAGTATTGTTGATTCTGACCCATAGCGACCCTGTGTAGGGTTTCCAAGGAGAAGCTAGTGAGCTTAAACCACCCACCTTGCAGTTCAAATGACTTTGCAGTCTGACACAGCCCACAGCGCCATACCAAGACTCCATTTTGACTCATAGCAACCCCATATATGATTTCCAAGGAGTGGTATTTGAACTGCCAACCTTGTGGTTAGCAGGTGAGTTCTTATTCTACAGCAACATACAAGGACTTCATAAATCCTTACAGAAGCAGAAAGCCTCATCTTTCTCCAGTGGAGCAGCTGGCGGATTCAGACTGCTACCCTCATGGTTAGTGTCCAATGCATATTGGTGGAGTTGGTTCTGACTCATAGTGACCTGCCTAGGGTTTTTAAGGCTGTAAATCTTTACAGGAGCAGAAAGCCTCATCTTTCTCTTGAGGAACAGCTAGTAGTTTCAAACTACTGACACGAGGTAAGCAGCACAACTTGTAACCACTATGCTATCAAAACTCCTTACAATACATATTAGAATGTTCAAAAAAACAAATTAGCATAGAGTTTTAGTCTTGTAGGTTTATTGATACATGTAAGCTGGACTTATAAAAACTTTTTTCTGTTTTTAGAACTAACTACAGGAATATTGGGGTCCTGGTGAGGTGCCATAAGATAAGCATTAAACTGGTAATTTCAAGGTTAGCAGTTCAAACAAACCAGCGTCTCCTTAGGAGCTCTGAGTCAGAACCAATTCAACTCCACTACATCTATAGCAACACAGGGATATTTATAAAAGTAAAAATTATTTGCTAAGGTACTACACAAAAATATAAACTCTAATTATTAAGTCATCCCATCTGACAGTGCCTCTCGATATAGTCTGCAACCTCTATGTCCCAAGTGAATCCATAGGGTAAAAACTTGGTAAAAAAGTCTATTTAATAAAATTCAGAAAGCTAGAGTAAAGTGCAGAACCCATTGACTCACCTTCTCAAACACAGTCATTCTATTTCCTCTTCTCAAAAGACTCACCTAATTAATGAAGTTTGGACTCAAGTTAAATGTTCCTTTTGTTAATTGAAAGAGTTCTATGATTAGATAACATATCTAAATGTCCTTCTATGAAGGAAATATCAAGCTGGATATTTAAATAAGGCCTGAGTATTCATTGATACTGGATGAATAGCCAGCAGGATATCATCTCCCAATCTCAAAGGATCATGCAGAAGATTTATGACTTCCTCCCCAAGTAAGACACCAAATGTACAGTTTATGTATCAAAAAGTAGAAAGTAAAAATAATTTCCTTCACGTCACAGAAATATAAAGAACCATATAGGATGTTGGGACCCACTTGACAGCACTTAACAACAACATATAGGGTGTTTTAAGCGTCATCCTGTCAATTCTTATTCATAGCAACCCTGTATAGGGTTTCTGAGGAGAAATTTGTGTGTTTGAACTACCAACCTTGCAGTTAGCAGTCCAGTGCTTATCCTAGAGCTCCACACCAGAACTCCATCATCTAGGATACAAAGTGTAAAATAATCACACACTAATGGAAAACTTATATTTTGATGTAGCTCAGTAAATGCCTAGAATGGTAGTCAGAATTTGTTTAATTTAATAATATACTTGCTAAAGATTTTCTTTTTATTCTGAAAAAGTTATACTTCTAAAAACGTTTTTATTAGGAATCCTGATAAATATGTGCAATTTCTTTCTCTAAAAATTGCATCTGTTCCAATAGAAGAAATGTTTTTCTTTTCTGGAACAGCTGTATCATGAAGACAAAGCTGTTGTCATCATATTTTAACATCCCAGCTTTCTTTACTCATGTGGAACACCATATGCATCATTTGGAGAATTATCTTGATTTATGTAGTAAGAATTCATAGCTAGCTTTACAGTTCGATTGCCTAAGGTTAACCCATATGCATCTCATCCTCCTTCTAAACATTTTAGTTTGCACATCAATAACTGATAATTTGACAAGACTTAGCAGCTGCTCTTTATAGCATCACCTATGTTAGGAAAGATAGCTGCTTATGTAATCTTGAATCCCCATCTGGATAGAATTGTGATAAAAAATGTCCATGTACATAATTTGTGATTTTTGCTTTACTTCTATTTGCCTTCAACACTGAACAGAGAGCATGCATTGACTGTACATTTGGTCCTTAAAGAATGCTTGATTTAGGGTCACAGACTGCCCTGTGGTACTAATTATCTCCCTGCTAAATTTTAAGCAGATACTCCTAACATTTGAGCTCACCACAATACAAACAAGAAAATAAAAATAGGTAAGTGGGTCTGAGTAGTTCAAACTACTTTTGCTCAAGGGTCAAATGTATTTCAATTTTTACCAGTGGTCAAAAATATATTAATGAAACTATTTGTTGTATATATAAACAAAGGCAATTATTAGACTATTAAGGACAAATAAACAACAAATAACTCCAGGCATCTATTAGCCCTTAAATAAAACTGTCAATGTTCATGATGGATGGCACTGTAGTTTAAGAACTAGAAATACTTCTGTTCCTCAATATTGCTATATACATAACTGAAACCACAGTGTTAAATTATCAATTGTTTTATTGCCCCATTAATTATTTAGTTTATAATTAAATATCATT
>NW_006408717.1:934821-949587 GCF_000296735.1 Chrysochloris asiatica | reverse complement strand
ACTAGAAATAACATTGATTTTACCTCTAGAAACCAAAAATTTGTAGGTAATATAAGATATTATTATAAATGCCTTGACCCAATATATGGATCAAAGAAGTAGGTTTATATTAGATACAAGGTGGAAACCATTTTTATAGCAATCGTTTTTTCATGTAAATGACATACTTTAACACTCTCACCCTAACTCTGTGGTGGAACGGCACTTTAAAATCTAATTCTGAAGTAAGTTTATTCAACTGAGTTTTGAGTCAAAATTTATTAAGAGTTTCTAATAGACAAATTATTAATGAAAGCTTATTAAATCCTTTTCTTCTTTTTAATACCTTTATACCTTATCTTATTCTCTTTATTGTAATATTGCTTCTTCCTTCATGTTTTCCTTGCTTTATTACTTTACTCTCCCCTCCCTTTCTTCCTTTATTCATTTCATTCTTCCTTTTCTTCTTTTCAAAATACTCAGTGATTAAAATAAAGTTTCTGTATATAGTTTTGTTCTTAAGGAAAAGCATTATGGAAATTGCAATCATATAAGTTGTAATCATGTCCCTTTATGCCTATGGTTCAGTGGTGTAATTTTATAATTTTTTTTTGTACAAGGGGTCTTCAGAAAATACATGAAAAAATAGAACCCAAGATAATGGAAGCTTTCCATGAATTTTTTTAAGCCTCTTTAGATATATTATTTGTAAGAGTTTTTATGTAACAAGCAGGACTATCCACAATGACCTCCCATGTCACCAAGGATTATGTGGACAAGAATCAAGCAGAAACCACGACATCTCTCTAGTCTCGATATTTAATGGTACTGATGGTGATTGAGTGTCACTGAGTCAGTTCCAAGTCATAGAGATCCAGTATAGAGTTACCAAGGCTGTAATTTTTTTATGGAAGCATAAACCCTCATCTGTCTCCCACAAAATAATTGGTAGATTTGAACTATTGACCTTACAGTGAGCAGCCCAGTTCATAATCCCTATGCTACCAGGGCTCTTTAGAGGTCTAATGGTCCTATCCTATATGGGTGAAGAAGCTGTATCATGAACATTTGTCCACTGTTGCTGTTGGTTCCTGTATAGGATTTTCAAGGAGCAGCTGGGGGTTTGAACCACCAACTTTGTAATTAACAGTTCATTATTTATCCTACAGCACCACACCCGAACTCCACCTTCAACTATATATCACAGGTTTAAAGGTTTCCAGAAGGTGGACAACTAGATTTTCCAAGTGGTCATTTGTGCCTTCATAATACACCTTAGAAAACCTCTTTATTTTTTTTTGTTGGTGATGATTTACTGATTGTCTAATCATTATTTTATCTCTGTCTCTTTTGAATGTTTATAGCTCTTTCAAGCTCATTTATAGAAATTGACACTATGAATGCCACTACCTATCTATTTGTTGCATTGTGAAGGCTTACATGTTGATTTCATGCTGTAAGATATATGGCCCATATCATATATGAGTATGGTTACCTATGATGAAAAATGTTCGTGGAACTTTAGGACTAAGACGGACTTAGTCTAAAGTACTGGTGCTTGCTCTTGGCTGGGTTCTTTGGAGAAGCAAAGCAAGCATAACTTATGTTGCTATTGTTAAGTGCCTTTGATTTTGTTATGAATCATTACAACTCTATGAACAACAGAACGAAATATTACCCAGTCCAGTGCCATCCTCATAATTATTATTACACTTCAGTCATTGATGCTGTCACTCTGCCAATCCATCTCATTGGAGGTGTTCCTCTTTTCCACTGACCGTCCATTTTACCAAGCCTGATAACATGTCCAAAGTATGAGACACAAAGTCTCACCTTCCTAGCTTTTAAGTATTCTGGCTGCATTTCTTTCAAGACAAGATTTGTTTGTTTTTCTGGCAGTCCATGGTACTTTCAATATTCTACTCCAACACCATAATTCAAATGCATTGATTCTTCAACATCCTCTTCTTCACTGTTCAACTTTCATATGCATTTGAGATAGTTGAAAGTACCATGATTTGGGTCAGGCATAGCTTAGTCCTCTAATTGATATCTTTGCTCTTGAGTACTTTAAAGAGGTATTTTACAGCAGATTGGGCTAATGAAATATATCATTTGATTACTTAAATGCTGCTTCCATAAGTGTTGATTGGGATCCAAGAAAAATGGTGTCTTTGACAACTTCAGTTATTTCTCTGTCTATCATAATGTCTCTTACTGGTCCAGTTGTGAGGATTTTTGTTTTCCATGCATCAAGGTGCAGTCCATACTAATGGTTGTAGTCTTTAATTATCTTCAGTAAGCATTTTAAGTTCTCTTCATTTTCAGCAAGCAAGGTTGTATCATCTGTATAGCATAGGCTGTTAATAAATCTTACATAAAACCTCATGCCACCTTCTTCTTCATTTAATCCAGTTTCTTGGATTAAATATACACATTGAATTTGTTGTTGTTGTTGTTAAGTGCTGTTGAGTCAGTTCCAAGTCATTGTGACCCAGTGTAGGGTTTCCAAGGAATGGTTCATGAATTTGAACTGCTGATCTTGTGGTTTAAACCGAAATTGAGGCCCTACCTAGTGTGGCGCTGTGGTCTAATGCGTCAGACTGCAAAATCATTTGAACTGCAAGGTCATTGATTCAAGCTCACCAATTGCTACTTGGAAACCCTATACAGGGTCACTATGCGTCGGATTCAAGTCGACGACACTCACACCAACAACTACAAATTATCCTATAGCTCCACAACAGGACTCTAAAGATTGAATAATTATGGTGGAAGTGTACAACCCTGGCACACACATTGCCTGCTTTCAAGCTGTTCAGTATCCTATTGTTCAGTTTGAACAAAGGGATACTTTTGGTCTATGTACAGGTTCCACCTGAGAGTAATTAAATGTTCTGAATACCCATTCTTTTCAATGTTATCCATAGTTATGATCCAGACAGTAGAAAGCGTTTTGTTTTGTTTTGTTTTTTAACTTTTTATTGTGAATTGAGTGAAGGATTACAGACAAGGACACCAACTTTACATTTAAAAATTTATGCACTTTGTTTCATCTCAGTGATTACAGATCCCTCCATGCAAAAACATCTATCCTGGTTCTCTTGGGAGGTTCCTCTTTGCATTCCACCAATCTTCCCATCCCTTCACAACTTTGTCTTTAGGAAAATGTTGCCCTTTTGCTTTTGAATGATTGATCATTCCATGGGGATCATAACTTACTAGTGTTTTGTACCCCACCATAAACTATCTATTACTTGGATAAAAATGGAGCCACAAGGGTGAGTTCCTTTCCAGACCTGAAGGGTGGTTGAGGGCTATAGTCTCCAGTTCCCCTAGTCTCTTTCTGACCAGTAAAACATGTCTCTTTCTTTTCACATTAAAGTATTTTGAGTTTTATTCTACATTTTCTCCCACTCTGAGATCCTCTGATATGATCCTTTCAAAGCAGTTTGTAGTGGTAGCTTGTAGTGGTAGCTGGTCATTGTCTAGTTCTTATTGTCTAAGAGTCATAGACTTTGTCTTTGTGGGCTGTTATACAAACTGACTGTGATGTCTCCTGAAATTATGATCCTGATCCCCTGGTATAGCAACTCATCGCCTTAAGATGTTGGATAATGTCTATGAAATTTTAATAATTTTTCCCACTGTATACTTCACCACAATTCTAGTTGTATTTTCAGGAAAGATAGATACTCTTGTACACATATCCTATACTCATGTACACATATCCTCTTTCAAATGATTATATATTTCTGGGTTATATGTTGTTGTTGTTATTGTTAAGTTCATCTGAGTCAATTCCAGCTCATAGTGACCTTGTATATGGTTTCTGAGGAGGAGCTAGTGGGTTGAACTTTCAGCCTTGTGGTCTAGTGGTATTATGTGTACTTATATATGTGTGTGTATATGTATGAATGCATATCAAATTTTATCAAATTCTTCAGCCTCAAATTGATCAAATATGCTGTCAATTTTCAATAATAATTACTAGTGACTAAATGCAAATGTTGAAAACAAAGATGAAGTATCAATAGATGGAAAATACGGCCTTGGTGATAGAAATGATGATGGAGACAACATGATAACATTTTGCAAGACCAATTAATTCTTCATTCTAAATAACTTTTTAAAACAACATAAAATATTATTAAATTAGAAGTCATCAGCTAGAATACATAGAAATTAAATTGACTCATCCCTGGAAAGAGATGATGGGGAAGCTCCACATCATCAGCCAAAACAGGTTGAGGACAGACTGTGGAACAGACTATCAATTGCTCATATGCAATTTCATGCTGAAGCTGAAGACAATAGAAACAAGACCAAAAGAACCAAAATATGACTTTGAACATATCCCACCTGAATTTAGAGATCACCTGAAGAACAGATTTTATGTATTAGACACTAAAGACCAAAGACCCAAAGAGTTATTGAAAACAAGAACATCATAAAGAAAGAAAGTAAAGATAAGTAAGAAGACAAGAAAGCAGGCCAAGACGAATGTCAGAAGAGACCCTGAAACTTGCTCTCCAGCATGTTGTTGTTGTTGTTATGTGCCTTGGAGTCAGTTCCGACTCATAGAGACCCTGTACAGGATTTCCGAGGCTGTAAATGTTTATGGGAGCAGAAAGCCTCATCTTTCTCCCACAGAACAGCTGGTAGTTTCAAACTGCTCACCTTGTGGTTCACAGCCTGATTCGTAACCACTACACTACCAGAGTTCCTTAGAGATGCTAAAGTAAATGGAAGAAATAAGAAAGTAAAAGAGCTGAATCTAAAATTTCAAAGGTCAGCTTGAGAAGACAAAGTCAAATATTACACCAAAATGTTCAAAGACATGGACTAGAAAGTAGAGAGGGCAAAACATGCTGAATATTTCTCAAGCTGAAGGAACTAAAGAAAAATTCAAACCTCAACTTGTAATATTGAAGTATTTTATGAGTGAAATACTGATTGATGTAGAAACCATCAAACAAAGATGGAAGGAATACAAATAGTCACTGTACCAAAATGAAATTGTCAATATTCAACCATTTCAAGAAGTAGCATTTAACCAAGAGTCAGTGATCTGAAAGAAGAATCCAAGGTACATTGAAGGCAAAGAACAAGGCACTGAGAATTGATAGAATACAAACTGAAAACTTTCAACAAGCTGATGTGGCACTGAAGGCACTCAAGCATCTATGCCAAAAATTTTGAATACAACTACCTTGTCAACTGACTGGAAGACATTAATATTTCTTCTTATGCCAAAAAGAAGTGAACCAGTGGAATGCAAAAATCATTGAACAATACTATTAATATCATATGCCAGTAAAATTTTGCTGAAAAGAATTAAAAATTGGCTACAACCATCAAAGGACAGAAAACTACCTGAGTTTCAAACTGGATTCAGAAGAGGAGGTGAAAGGAGGGACAACATTGCTGAAATCAAATGGATCTTAGCTGAAAGCAAAGAATACCAGAAAGATGTTTTTGTGCTTTACGGACTATGCAAAAGCTTTTAACTGTATAGATTATGGGAAGCTTTTCAGAATATGAATATTACAGAACACTTAACTGTGCTCTTGAGAAATCTGTACATATACCAAGAGGTATTTGTTTGAACAGAACAAGGGAACACTCAATGGTTTAAAATTAGGGAAGGTGTGCACCAGGGTTGCCGTCTCTCACCATACTTATTCAATCTGTGCACTGAGCAAATAATTCGAGAAACTGGATTATGTGAAGAAAAATGTGGCATCAGGATTGGCAAAGACTCATTAACAACCTGCAATATGCAGATGATACAACCATGCCTGCTGATAGTGAAGAGGGCTTAAAAAACTTATTGATGAAGATAAAAGACCACAGAATCTCGACATAAAGACAACAAAAATCCTTACCTCTGGACCAGTAAACAGCAATATATAAAAGGAGAAAAGATTGGCCATGTCAAAGACCTCATTTTTCTGGACTCAACCATCAACACTAATAAAAGCACCAATCAAATTACATATTGCATTAGTCAAATCTGCTGCACATGACCTCTTTAAAGTGTTAAAGAACAAAAATATCAGATTGAGAACTAAGGTGAACTTGATTCAAGCCATGGCATTTTCAGTAACCTCAAAAGTATGTGAAAGTTGGACAGCAAATAAGGAAGACCATAGAATAATTGATGCATTTGAGCAATAGTGTTGGAGGAAAATATTGAAAGTAACATGGACTTCCAAAAGAACAAACAAATTTGTTTGGAATGAAGAATGGCCAGAAGGCTCATTGAGAGCCAGGATGGTCACACTTTGTCTCCCATACTTCGGACATATTATCAGTAAGTATATCATCTTTGAAAAAGTGGAGGATTGGAAATAAGAGGAAGACTCCTAACAAGATGGATTGACACAGTGGCAACAACACTGGGCTAAAATATAGCAATGACTGAAGGTTAGTACAGAACCAGACAGTGTTTTGTTCTGTTGTGTATAGTGAGTCAGCGACCACTTGATGGCACCTAACATCATCAGTGACTAATGATCTTGAACATTTCTTCATATTTCTTTCCTGTCTGAATGACTTCCTTGGTGAAATGTCTGTTCATGTCCTATGCCACTTTTTAATTGGGTTGCTGATCCTTTTCTTGAAGAGGTGGTATAATTTTCTATAAATTTTATATATTAGTTCATTGTCTGATATGTAGTTGAAAAAAAATTCTTTCCCAATCTCTGTACTCCTTTTTTATTCTTTTGGTGAAATATTTTGGTGCACATAGGTATCTAATTTTCAGGAGGTCCTGCTCTTATTATTATTGATGTTAGGTGCCATCTAGCCAGTAGCAACTTATAGCAACCCTATGCACAACAGAATGAAACATGGCCCACTTGTGCCAACTTCACAATTGTTGCTACGATTGAGTCCATTGTTACTGCCACTTTACCAATCAATCTCACTGGGGGTCTTCCTCTTTTTCTCTGGCCCTCTACCTTACCTAATATGATATCCTTCTCTAGTGATTGGTCCCTCCTGATAATATGTCTGAATTATGAGAGACAAAGTTTGGAAATCCTAACTTCCAAGAATCACTCTGGCTGTACTTCAACCATAACAGATCTATTTGTTTTTTGGCAGTTCATGGAACTTTCAATATCCTCATCCTTCACCATAACTCAAATGCATAGATTCCTCTATGGCCTTCCTTATTGACTGTCCAATTTTTACATGCATATGAGGTTATTGAAAGTACCATGATATGAGTCAGGTGCACCTTAGTCCTCAAACTGACATCTTTGCTCTTCAACGCAATAATAAGGTCTTCTGCATCAGATCTGCCTAATGTAATACGTAGTTTGATTTTTTGACTACTGCTTCCATGAGTGTTGATGGTTGATGTGAGAAAAATGAATCTTTGACATCATCAATCTTTTCTCCATAGATAAAAATGTCATTTATTGGACCAGTTGTAAAGATTTTTGTTTTCTTTACACTGAGATACAATCCATACCAAAAGCTGTGGTCTTTGATCTTTATCAGTAAATTATTTTAAGTTCTCTTCACTTTCAGCATGCAAGGTTGTATCATTTTCATATTGCAGGTTATTAACGAATCTTCTTCCAAACCTGATGCCATATTTTTCTTCATATAACCCAGCTTCAATGATTATTTGCTCAGCATACAGGTTTTTTAAATATGGTGAAGGAATACAACTCTTTTGTACATCTTTCCTAATTTTAATACATTCAGTGTTCCCTTGTTCTGTTCAAATGACTGCTTCTTGGTCTATGTATACGTTTCTCATGATCACAATTAAGTACTCCACAATATTCATACTTTGCAATGTTGTATATAGTTTGTCATGATCCCCATTGTTGAAAGCCTTTGCGTAATCAATAAAGCACAGGTAAACATCTTTCTGGTATTCTCTACTTTCAGCCAAGATCCATCTGACATCAGCAATGATACCCTCATTCCATGTACTCTTCTGAATCTGGATTGGACCTCTGGAAGTTCTGTCAATGTATGATTGTAGCCGTTTCTGTATTACCATTAGTAAAACTTTACTCACTTGAGATATCAAAAAGATTGTCCAATGATTTCTGCATTCCATTGGGTCACCTCTGTTTGGAATGAGCACAGATATGGATCCCTTCCAATCAGTCATCCAGATAGTTGTCTTCCAATTTTTTTGCCAGAGATAAGTGAGTGCCTCCTGTGCCACCTCACTTTTTTTTTGAAAGATTTCATTTTGACTCCATCAATTCCTGGAGCCTTGTTCTTTGCCAATTCCTTCAATGCACTTTGGACTTCTTCCCTGAGTACAATTGGCTCTTGATCATATGGTACCTCTTGAAATGGTTGAACATTAACCATTTCCTTTTGGTACAGTGACTCTGTGTATTCCTTCTATCTTCTCTTGATGCTTTCTGCATCATTCAATAATTTGCCCTGAGAATCTTTCAATAACAAAAGGCAAGATTTGAATTTTTTTCTTTAGTTACCCCAGCTTGAGAAATACTAAACGTGTTCTTCCTTTTTGGTTTTCTGATTCCAGATCTTTGCACAATTTATTATAATATGTGGCTTTATCTTTTCGAGCTGATCTTTGACATTTTCTGTTCAGCTCTTGGACCTCCTCATTTCTTCCATTTGCT
The DNA here is from genome assembly GCF_000296735.1 of Chrysochloris asiatica. Lineage (NCBI taxonomy): Eukaryota > Metazoa > Chordata > Mammalia > Afrosoricida > Chrysochloridae > Chrysochloris > Chrysochloris asiatica. The sequence continues at coordinate 940,978 of NW_006408717.1, read as the reverse complement.
TTAGCATCTCTACACTGAAGAACAATTTTCGGAGTCTCTTCTGACATCCATTTTGAACTTTTCCTTCTTTCTTGTCTTCTTAATAACTTTTTGCTTTCTTTACGTATGATGTTCTCGATGTCATCCCACAACTCTTCTGGTCTTCAGTCTTTAGTGTTTAATGTATCAAATCTGTTCTTCAGATTTTCTCTAAATTCAAGGGGGATATATTCAAGGTCATATTTTGTCTCTTGTGGACTTGTTTTCATTTTCTTCAGCTTCAGTTTGAATTTGCATATGAGTAATTGATGGTCTGTTCCACAGTCTGCCCCTGGCTTTGTTTTTGCTGATGATATGGGGCTTTTCCATCTTCTCTTTCCGCAGATGTAGTCAATTTGATTTCTATATATTCCATCTGGTGAGGTCCATGTGTATAGTCATCTCTTATGCTGTCTAAAGAAAGTATTTAAAATGAACAAATCATTGGTTTTGTAGAATTCTATCTTGCGATCTCTAGCATCATTTCTATCACCAAGGCCATATTTTCCAACTACTGGTCCTTCCTCTTTGCTCCCAACCTTTACATTCCAATAACCAATAATGAGCAATACATCTTGCTTGCATGTTTGATCAATTTCAAACTGAAGAAGTTTGTAGAATTCTTCTATTTCATCCTCACTGGCTTTAGTGGTTGGTGCATAAATTTGAATAATAGTGGAATTAACTGGGCTTCCCTGTAGGTACATGGATATGATCGTATCACGTACAGCATTGTACCTCATTACTGATCTGGATATGTTCTTTTTGACGATGAATTCAACACCATTCCTTTTCTATTTGTCATTCCTGGCATAGTAAACCATGTGGTTGTCAGATTCAAAATGGCCAATACCAGTCCATTTTCAGCTCACTAATGCCTAAGATATCAATGTTTATGTGCTCCATTTCATTTTTGACAACTTCCAATTTTCTCAGATTCATACTTCATACATTCCATGTTCCTATTTTCAGTGGATGTTTACAGCTGTATCTCTTCATTTTGAGTTGTGCCCCATCAGCAAAAGAAGGTTCTGTGGGCTTTTCTCCCCGAGCTTATCTCCATTCACGTCAACTGTACATTGAGGAGGCTTCTCTTCCCCAGTTGCACTTTGAGTGCCTTCCAACCTGAGTGGCTCATTTTCCAGCCCTGTATCTGACAGTATTTCTCTGCAATTCATAAGTTTTACAGTTACTAAAGATTCAGAAGTAGTTTGTCACTCTTTCTTCCTAATCTGTCTTTGTTTAGAAGCTATCTGAATCCTGTCCACCATGGGTGACCCTGTTGGTTTTTTAAAATACCGGTGGCATAGCCCTCAGTATCACAGCAACTCACAAGTCACCACCGCACGATAAACAGAAGAATAGTGGCCATTTGGTTTTATGTGGAGATTGTCACTTTAAATTTCGAGGAGATCTTTGCGCATGCGTAGTAGAACCCTCCTGGGGTTGGGTTGGAGTATTCATTCAATCATGTATCCCCTCTAGTTACCAGAATTGAGGTGAACACTCAGTGAGAGACCAATGAACAATGCACAGATACCGAAAAAATGAATGTCTGCACCTATATCGCCTCGGTTCTGTCAGGTGTTTGTGGATCTTCTGATCTTTCCCCCACTTGTTCTCTCCCAAGATAGTTGCTATGGGAATAGCTGAGCATATTGAATTAGAAAGCAATGGATTTCTTGATTCCCTATAAATTTCCCTAGCTGTAAGCCTTCCAATCTTCTAAATATTCCTTTACATGTGGTTCAGTGTTCTAGCACCATCCCTTGAGCCTGATTAACTCAGTATTCTGTGTTGTTGGTGATGGAGCTCCTCACTGTATGTCTACACAATCCGCCATCTTGATTGTATCTGAAGAATTTTGTAAAATTCTTCAATTTCATCATTACTGGCTTTAAAGTTCATGTGCAAATTTGGATAACAGTAATATTACCTGGTCTTTCTTGCAGGTGTACAGAAGTATCCTGTCACAGACAGCACTATACATCAAGATGGTTCTTTAGCTATTCTTTTTGATGATAAATGTGATGACATTTATCTTCAATTTGATGTTCTGGGCATACTAAATCATATGATTGTCAAATTCAAAATGTCCAACAACTGTCCATTTTAGCTCACTAATACATAGAAAATTAAATATGTCTATTGAAATCTTTCAACATATTGATGCAGCATTGGAGACATTCACTAATATATGCCAAGAAATTTAGAAGACTGCTACCAAGCCCACTGTTTGGAAGTAATCCATATTTGTTCCCATTCCAGAGAAAGGGGCCCCAACGGAGTGCAGAAATCACAGAATATCATTAATCTCACAAGCAAGTAAAATTTCTCAGAAGATAACTAAAACATGGCTGCAAAAGTACATCAGAAAGGAACTTCAAGAAATTCAAGCTGGATTCAGAAGAGGACTTGATAAACAATATCACTGGTAACATCAGATGGTGCCTTGATAAAAGCAAAGACTACCAGAAAAATATTAACTTGTTTTTTATTGATGATGGAAAGGATTTTAACTGTGTGGATCATTAAAAACTATGGTTAATACTGTGAAGAATGGGTATTTCAATACAGTTCATATTGGTCAGGAGGAACCTACACATAGACCAAGAGGTAGTTGTTAGAACAGAACAAGAAGATACTGAATTGTATAAATTCAAGAAACATGTATGACAGAGTTATTTCACCATACTTACTTCATCTGTATATTTAGCTAATACTCCAAGAAACTGTATTATATTAAGAAGAATATGGCATCGGGATTGGAGGCAGACTCTTTAACAACCTGTGATATGCAGATGGTACAGCCTCATTTGCTGGAAGTGAAGTGGACTCAAAATTCTTACTTATGAAAATCAAGTAACTGCAGCTTTCAGTATGGATTGCACCTCAGTGAAAATCCTTGCAACTTGACCAATAAATAACATCATGAAAAATGGATAGGAGATTGAAGTTGTCAAAGACTTCAATTTGCATGGCTCCACAATCAACACTCATGGAAGCAAGAGATTAAATGACATACTGCATCAGACAAAATTTTTGCTCCAGACCAATGTAAAGTGTTCAAGAATAAGGATATCTTCTTGAGAACTAAAGTGAGTCTTACCCAAAACATGGTATTTTCAATAACTTCATATGCATGTGAAAGTTGGACAATATAAAAAGGAAGACCATAGAAGAATTGACATGTTTGAGTTGCATTGTTAGATAAGAATATTGAAAGTACCATGGACTGCCAGAAGAACAAACAAATTTGTGTTGGAAGAAGTATAACTAGAATGCTGACTTCACTTCACAAAATGGAGGAAGGTATTTAGTGTTTGCCAATCTTATGAGGATCATGGTGTAATCGAGTTGACACATAAATTAACCATCAATTTGGGAACTTAGTCAATGAAAATCTTATTGTATTTAATGTAACAGATAATTATTTAATGCTATAAAATTGTTGTAAGACACTCAAATTGCACAGTGATTGCAACAGTGGACGCAAACACACACCAAGAATTGTGTAGATGCTGCAGGATCAGATAACATTACATTAGGTTACATGTGTAGTTACCATTAGTTTCAGCTGACTAAATGGCAATTAACAATTATGAAATTCTGAACTATCTGACTGTACCTTACTTTCTTACCCCAGAAAGAACCCTGTCCTAGTTACTAACTTTTATTTATTGTACCTTACACTCCTCTGAAGGAGCATTGGTTGTGTAGTGGATCATGAGCTGGACTGCTAACCATAAAGTCAGCAGTTGGAATCTACCAGTTCTGTTGGAGAAAGATAAGGCTTTCTATATCCATAAAGATTTACAGCCTCGGAAACCCTACACAGGGTCTCTATGAGTCAGAAACTGCTATGAGGCAGAACTAACTCTATGGCATATAACAAACACCATTCATTTCTGAGTTCTTCAGATGGAATACATTTATGTGTTATTTTGTCAATGATTTCATTATTAAATTGTAATAAAACCTAGTTTTGTTTTGTTTTGAATTTTACTAACCTGGCGTGGCACTGTGGGATAAAGTACTGAACTGCAGTCAGTTTGAACCATAAGTTTGGCAGTTATAACTTACCAACTGCTCCTTGGAAACTATCATTAGTTTAGAATAATAAGGTTGCTATCTATTATTCTGAACTGACTCAATGACATTTAACAATAACTAAAACAAAATTCATTATTTCCTGCCTCATTCCCCTTAATACTACATTTAAATTGATTTGTCATCAGTTTACTTATGAATTTTGAAAAAAAGCACAAAACAAAACATTTGTGGTTTCTAAAGCCTTCCCTCAATGTACAAAGAATTTTTCCAAACTCTAAAATATTCTTAGGCTTCTGAAAGGCTTTGAATTTAACTAACTTATTAACAGTGTAAACTACGCTACTATAAATCTTGAAAATATACATAAAATGTTCCCCTTAGGTCTACACAATTATGAAATATTTCCACTAGTTAGCAAACATTTAAGAAAACAAAAACAAAGAATGTATATGCTTGTAAAAGTCCATCTAGGGAGACTTGAAAACATTTTTCTTCTGTTGCCACATTCTTAGATTTAAAAGGAATGCTAATTAGTACAAATTCAGTTTATCTACTAAATGCTAATGGCCACATAGTACAAAACTATTAAGTAAACTGTAAACAAAACTCAAATAAAACAAAATCATGTTTTGGTATGTGTCGAGAACCGGCCTTGACAGGAGAGTTTGGTTCACAAAGTTGGGAGATCTGGCAGCGACAGCGACAGATAAAGAATACACACAAAGACACAACAAGAGAGACACATAGACACCCTGGAACTAAGGCGGATGCATAACTGGCGTCAGACTGATCCTGTATTGTAAACATTTTTGCTACGCATGCCATTTGCACACCTTGCCAACTTCAATGCCTGCCCGAGCTGCAAGCCATAACACATGCGAACTTCGGTCTGCACCCCAGTATTATTTCGGGGAAGAGCTTTACACAAAGGAAGGCAGGGTTTGTTAAGATGGGGTACAGAAGCGAAATGTGATTAATCACTCAACACAGGACACAAGGATTTACAGGTACAAATTCTAAAACATACATCACAAATTGTCTTGATAATGTAACATCCATAATTTTCCAGAAATTCAAGCAAATTATTACATGGTACTTTTTAGGTTCGAATCCCAGGGCAGCAACTCGGTTTCTCCAGGCTAATTAACATATCTATAGCACCTAATCTCGAATGGGGGAAGGTGAAAAGGATTGAAAGAAATCCCACTGTATCGGCTGCCAGGGCCAGGTCTGCAGGAGGAAGCGAGGTGCCTAGGTGCCTAGATGAATGGGCTGCACCTGGAAGCTATCTGGGAAGGCTGATGCTATTGTTCTTTAGATAAAGCCCCGGAAACTTGTCTCCAGAGCTTCTTAGCAAACTTGTTTTTGGAACTTTTTATAGTCTCGGCTTTAGGAGCAGTTTAATATTTGTCCATGGGTATCAAGGCCTATGTAATAAGTTAATATCAAACATAACTAAATAATTAGATAAAGAACAGTTTGGATGAGTTTGCCCAGTGGCCAGAGTCTGTTCCTCAGAGAGATTTGTTCTTAGAACCTTACACACTGCTAACACAGTGGATACATTGAGAGAGGCATATTAAGAAACCATTTTCTCAGAAGCTGCAATTACAGGGGTTCGGAGCATAGAGTGAATGAATAGGACTAAAGAGAATTATACAGAGCTGGCCCCACAGTGAGTTTGTAAAAGACAATGATCCGGGACCTCCGGAGGTTACTTCCTTGGGCCCACAGGGTCTCTGGCCAGCAGGTCGGAGTGCGGCCATGTGCTGGAACTTTCGTCCATGACACTGGTCCTCAGCACCACAATACCTGCAGTCTGTAACAGGTATGCACCTGATAACTGAACAAAATTACTAACCAGGACATATTAATAACACAGTGAAAAACAAAACAGCTGCTGTCAAATCAATTTTAACTCATAGCTAACAAGTAAAAAGTTTGCTTTGACATAAAATTTTGTTTAGAATACATAGACTATAATAAGATGTAATGTGATTATTTACCATTTAATCATATTTTCATTAACATTTGAATGGCAAGCATGAAGCATGTGTGTATATATATATACATACACATATATAAT
>NW_006408717.1:924916-934461 GCF_000296735.1 Chrysochloris asiatica | reverse complement strand
TATATCACATCTGTCTATGTGTGTGTGTATATATATATATATATACACACACACATAGACAGATGTGATATAAAGTATTTTGTGTACATATATCATCACATCTGTCTAGGACAGTGTTCTTTTACTAATTTCCAATTTCACTCACATCCATAATTGTTAATACCCATTTTTTTAGGCAGAAAGCAATGGAAGAGAACTTGATATTTTTTGGAGAAACCTTTCACTACTACAATATTTAGCAGTAACCTTTAATTCTGGTCCTGCTGCTATTGCAGCTGCATGCCATTAGTCGATTCCATCTTCTAGCAGCCCTGTATAAGATTTCTGAGGCTGTACATTTTTACAAGAGCAGAAAGCCTCCTATTCTCTCACAGAGTGGCTAGTGGATTCAAACTGCTGACCAAACGCATAACCCACTGTGTTACCAGGACTGTTTAGATTCTGTTTCTAGAAAGCCTGAAAAATTGGTGAAAGGGTTGAAGTCATGTGACTCTAATGCAGGTTACTTCAAGTTTGCTGTGTAGTTGTTAAGTGCCATCGAGTCAGTTCTGATTCATAGCAAACCTGTATGGGGTTGCCGAAGAGAAATTTGTGAGTTTGAACCATCAACTTTGCAGTTCAAACTGACTTTATGGTCCAAGACTTATCTTATAACACCATACCAGCACTTGTCTCTGTACTATATATCCACCTACATAGTCTTTCAAACTTCCAGTGAATACTTTTACAAGTTTTTTTACTACACTATGAGTGGTTATGAATCGGGCTGCGAACCTTAAGGTCAGCGGTTCGAAACTACCAGCTGCTCCGCGGGAGAAAGATGAGGCTTTCTACTGCCGTAAAGATTTACACCCTCGGAAACCCTGTACAGGGTCGCTATGGGTTGGACCCGACTCGACGGCACTTAACAACAACAACAACAACATCGTATGTATTGAAGAGAGAGATGTCAGCTTGAGGACTAAGGTGTGCCTGACCCAAGCCATGGTATTTTCAATAGCCTCATATGGGTGCGAAAGCTGGACAGTGAATAAGGAAGATCATAGAAGAATTGATGCCTTTGGGTTGTGGTGTTGGAGGAGAATACTGAAAGTGCCATGGACTGCCAGAAGAACCAATAGATCTGTTTTGGAAGAAGTGCAGCCAGAGTGCTCCTTGGAGGCCAAGATGACTAAACGTCATCTCTCATACTTTGGACATATTGTCTGGAGAGAATAGTCGCTGGAGAAGAATGTCATGCTGGGTAAGGTGGAGGGTCAGAGAAAAAGAGGAAGACCCCCAACGAGATGGATTGGCGAGGTGGCATAATTGATGGACTCAAGTGTGGCAGTGGTGGTGCGGTTGGCCCAGGATCAGATATTGCTTCGTTCTGCTGTGCATGGGGTCACTGTGACTCTGTTCTGACTCGATGGCACCTGAGAGCAACAACATCGTATGTATTCTTTGTTAGATAGTCACATTAGAATTTGGAGAATCACTTAACTATCCCTCACAGGAAGTAAGCATTTGAGTCTTTAGGAAGAAAGTTACGACAACAGAAAAGCAGACAATAAACAGCAAATCTAGACATTGAATGATTTATATGCACTGAGGTTGTTTTGCAGAATGAAATACAGCAAAATAGAAAAGAAATAAATGTGTATCTAGTGGTGTCATGAAAATAGAGTGCATTCAATCAAAAGTCCTGAGTGTGAGTCACACCACTTCTTTTATTCTAACTTTTGCTCTTAATTCCAGTTCCTCATTAATAAAATCAACTTTAAATTTCAGTGCACTTGTGAGACTCTAAGAAGAATAACTACATAGAGTTCTGTGTAGCATTAAAAGTATATAAGCAGTGCTGCCATAACAAAAAATGTGATTTTTGTGCTCTACAGTATATAACGAAATATGTGCTTCACAATATACAAGTAAATTGTTAAATTTAGTAAGACATTCCAAATATTTGTTTTGTAGTGAATATATGCATGTGTAGCTATTTCAGTATTTGTTTAATGAGAGTGCTTAAATTTCATTTCAGTTCTTTCTACATTGCTCATCTTAGAGTATTCTCCCTGTGTACATCCCTGTTTTGAAATCTGCTTACATTTCTGAAAAAGATGTTGAGTCTCAGTTGCTCATACTCCGCATGAAATAATGAAGTGTATAGTGAGTGACCTTACATTTGTTGGTTAGCAAATTGTGGTGCATTTTCTTTTTGCTTGTTTGTTATATTTGTATATTTGAGGAATGATATTGTCTTTGATGCCATAACAGAAATTCCGTTTCAATTCTTATTATAATTTAAAAGAAATTGGTTGTTGTTTGTTGTTGTTGTTGTTGTTAAATGCCATTGAGTTGGTTCTGACCCATAGCTATCCTGTATAGGGTTTCCAAAGAGTGGCTGGTGAGCTTGAACCACCGACCTTGCAGTTCAAATGGCTCTACAGTCTGGTGCATTAACTCACAGCATCACACCAGGACTCCAGAGCCACGAGGTTAAAGAAAGAGAAAAGGGACAGAACTGCCCAGGCCTGCGACCAAAGATGTGAACGCTTCAAGTCCCTTTAGAGGCTACCGGAGAGCAGTCCCAGCCAAGCTTCCTCAATTGGACTTGGTTTGCTCACACCTCCAAGATGTCTTAGAAGGAAAAAGTTAATCTTACGTCTAGGATTGCCCGTCAAGCTTCTGCCGCTACTGTGCCTTAGATCGTGAGGAAAGGAAGAGAAGATGGTGTGGGAGAACGGGATGAAGGCAACCCACAGCCAACCTGGGAGCCTTGGCTTACTCTCTCGTGCCCCATGTTGGGTGCCAAAATGTAAGAAATAAGAAAGAAAAAGATGTGGGTTCAACAACAGGCAAGTTCATTGAGAGTAAAGCTGGTGGCACTAAGTCATGAGAGACCAAGAACCCTGGTTGTTGTTTAGACATCACTAATTAATTTTGGTGACTATTACATAAACTATTTAATTGATGAGCCTACAAAATTGAAAGTTTGCTCACATTCCTTTGCTCAGAGACTAAGAAAAAATAAATATGTATGTATAAATGTGTGTGTGATTGTAAAATTTCAAGTTCAGATAGGATATTAGGACAAAGTTAAACTTAATTATGCTAAGGTCTGAAAATTGAGTTGGAATCATGTTAAGTGGCAGAAAAATAATTTCGGTAAAGCAAAACATAGCATGTACAAAGGAATTAACACTATAAAGATGTAATTTTCCCAGAAAATGTGTAAAGTCCAATATGATTGAAGTTGCTGTAGGGCATATATCTGTTGTTGTTGTTGTTAAGTGCCGTCAAGTCGGTTCCAACCCATAGCGACTCTGTACAGCGTTTCTGAGGAGCAGCTGGTGAGCTTGAACCACCGACCTTGCAGTTCAAATGGCTTTGCAGTCTGGCGCATTAACCCACGGCACCATGCCATGACTCTAAGTGCTATCTAGTCTACTCTAATTTATAGCAAACGTATGAAAACCAGAATGCAACAATGCCAGGTCCTGACAATTGTGCTAACCTTAAGCCCATTGCTGCTGCCACTATGCCTCATTGCCGGTCTTCCTCTTTTTAGCTGACTGCTCTCTTTAACAAGCATAAAGTCCTTCTCCAGGAACAAATCCGAAGTATGAGAGATGAAGTCTTGCCTTCCTGTCTTCTAAGGAGCATTCTGGCTGCACTTCTTCTAACACAGATTTCTTTGTTTTTCTTACAGTCTATGGTACTTTAAATATTCTTCTCCAACACCATAACTAAAACGTATCAATTCTTCTACAGTCTCCCTTATTCATTGTCCAACTTTCCATGCATATGTATGTGGCTATTGAAAATACTTTAGACTTCAAACAGTTATTTTTGCTCTTTAACACTTTAAAGAGGTCTGGTGCACAGATCTGCGTAAAGCATTAAGTCATTGAAGGGCAGAGAAGGAAATAGGAGAGTAACAAAAATAAAACTGTAGAGTGAGACCAGTGCTAGGCTCTACAGGCCTTCCGGCAGCTAAATAATCTTGTTAGATTCTAATTTATCTGAATAATTTAAGATAAATCTAAATAATCTAAAAATAATTTAAAAATGGCTTCAACCATAGATTGACAGAGATCTTACAGAGGTTAAAGTCAGATTTAGAAGACGTGGATTGAGGGATTTCATTGCTGACATCAGATCGATCTTAGATGAAAGCAGAGAATAACAGAAAGATGTTTATGTATGCATTATTGACTTTGCAAAGTCTTTCTATTGTGTGGATCATGAAAAACCATGGACAGCATTGTGGAGAATGAGTATTCCAGAACTTTAATTGTGCTCATGAAGGACTTGTCCATAGACCAGGAAGCAGTTGTTTGAACCAATCAAGGAAACACTGAATAGTTTAAAATTAGGAAAGGTATCCATCAGATTTGTGTTCTTTTACCATACTTATTCAATCTGTATGCTATGTAAATAATCTTAGAAGCAGGATTATATGAAGAAAACTGTGGCATCAGAATAGGAGGAAGACTCACTAACAACCTGTAATATGTAGATGATACAACTTTGCTTGCTGAAGCAAAGAGGAATTAAAATACTGTTGAAGATCAAAGACCACAACCTTTGGTATGGGTTGCACCTCAATGTAAAGAAAACAAATTTCTCAACACTGGGCTAATAAATAACATCATGATAACTGGAGAAAAGATTGAAATTATCAAAGACTTCATTGTGCTCAGCACTCATGGAAACAACAGTCAAGAAATCAAACGACATATTGTATTTGGCAAATCTGCTGCACAAGACCTCTTTAAAGTGTTCAAGAACAAAGATGCCAGTTTGAGGACTAAGGTGTGTCTGACCCAAGCCATGGTATTTTAAATATCCTCATATGCATTTGAAATCTTGACAATGAATAAGGAAGACCATAGAAGAATTGATGTGTTTGAGTTATGGTGTTGGAGGAAAATATTAAAGTACCATAGACTTCCAAAAGAACAAACAAATCTGTGTTGGAAGAAGTAACAGCCTGGTGCTCCTTGGAAGCCAGGATGGCCAGACATTGTCACTTACATTTCAGACATATTGTCATGAGGGACTAATCCCTGGAAAAGGATATCATGTTTATAAAGTGGAATGTCAGAGTGAAAAAGGAAAACCCCCAAGAAGATGAATTGGCACAGTGTCTCCACTCTTCTCATGTATTAGCAATAAATCATTGAATTTAATGGACAAAGTCTGTGATTTTTGTGGACTGGAAAAGTAAAAACATTAATTATTGTTATTGGGTGCTACCAATTCTGTTAAAATTTATAGTGATCCTTTGCACAACAAAATGAAATACTGCCTAGTCCTGCTTCATCTTCACAGATTGTTATGTTTGACTATTTGTTATTGTCACTGTATCAGTTCATCTCATTGGTGGTATCTTTGTTGCTGATGAATACCATGGAGAATGAAATAGCAGGAGAAAGCAGACAAAGGGATTCAAAACTTGTGGAGTGTGTTAGTTGTTCATTTATCAGATTGTCATGGAACCCCTCAAAAGGAAGAACAAAATGAGATGAGATAAAGGAGACTGCTGCTTCCATGAATGTTGATACCGGACACAAATAAAAGGAAGTCTGACAACTTCAATCTTTTCTCCATTTATCTTGATGTTATTTATTGGTCCTTTGGTGATAATTTTTTTTTCTTTTTTACATTGAGATGCAACCCATACTGAAGGTTGTGGTCTTTGAATTTCATTTGTAAGTACTCTATGTCGTCTTTGCTTTCATCAAGCAGCATATATAGCAGGTTGTTAGTGACTCTTCTTCATACAATCCAGCTGATACTGTATGACTCAAAATAAAAAGAAAATTATGCTACTAATTATCCACTTAATAATCCAAACGTGGAATCCAGGAAGTACAAATCTAGAAAATTTAAAGTCAAATGAAATTAAATGGAGTGTGCAAAGATCGATATCATAGACATTAATGAGCTGAAGGAGTCCCGGTGTGGTGCTGTGGGTTAATGCACTGGCCTCCAAGTTCAGTTTGAACCACAAGGTCAATGGTTCAAGCTTACCAGCTACTCCTCAGAAACTCTATACAGGGTTACTATGAGTCGGAACCAACTCAATGGCAGGTAACAACAACAAAGTGAGCTAAAATGGGCTGGCATTGGTCATTTTGAATCAAATAATCAAAACTTTCCTCATCTTGATGCCTTTCTTTTCTCGCTTTCTTTCAGTCAGAAATCTCCTGATCTTCCAGCAACTCTGGGTTTGTCTGCATGTCTTTTCAAATCCAAACTCTGAAAGCTCTGGGTGAGGCTCATGATTCCTACTAAGGCCCCATGCTCTACAAAGGCATGAAGTAAGAAACTAATTTTTCCCAGGAAAATTTTAACTCCTACTTTAGCAAATCCAATCAGGTATAAGTTGAAGGTAGGCTTACAAGCTCTATGTAATCATAATCTCCAGTATCTATTTCCATCACCCTGTATGCTTATTTGATAATAATAGGCAGGAGAAACCAATATCCATAATACAATCGAACACATAAACATTTAAAAATGTTGAAATTCAATCTTTTTTTTTTTCTTTCTTTCAAATACTAACCCCATTTATATGCATATGGCCTTGGGCTTCTGGCAAGATGGAATCCAGTATGACTTGGCTTCATAATGCCCATCTAGTTTAAGCAGCATGTTATCCAGCATGTTCATTAGCTCCAGGCAACTCTAGAAGCTGCTCTTCTCCCCTCAGCTCAAGTAATTTATCGCCCTACATTCCTTTCAAATGTTACAGAAAACAAAATACAAAGCCTAACATTTTCATGAGTCTGGAGCCATTGCAATGAATTCCATTCATGACACTAAATGCTTAAACCAAGTGGGGACTATGTCTGACTTCCTATGACTCCATGAGGGGGAAGAAGATCAAACTCAAAACCAGCCCAAGGTCAATTCCTATGAAGTGTAGCTCAGACAAGCTAATACCCTTTGTCAGTGCCTTTAAAATTAGTCAGACTTGAAGACCAAGTTAGAAAACTCATCTTTGTGATTTTTTTTTTTTTTTTTTTCTCTACAACCCCACTCTCTCAGTTCAATATGTCTTACCCCTGGTTTTCTAGAGTAAAACTAATGAAATGCAAATATGTATATAGTGTTGTTGGTGGTGGTGTCAAGTGCCATTGAGTCGATTCCGACCCATAGCAACCCTGTACAGGGTTTCCAAGGAGTAGCTGGTGTGCTTAAACCGCCAACCTTGCAGTTCAAACGGCTTTGCAGTCTGACGCATTAACCCACAGCATCACACCAGGACTCCAGTAAGAGAAGTTTATTATCAAGGAAAGGTCTTAGAATTATAGACTTCCAAGTCCCTAGTGGAAGAGAGAGAGAGCATTTCTTTCATGTCCATTATATTGAGAACAGGCCATATCCCAAAGGAAGCAGCCCTTTAGTTGATAGACTGTTCATAGCTACTCATCATAGAGCTAACTATGCTTGTATTAGGTCTTATCACAATGGTAATAAGCACATCTGGTATGCTAAACTTCTGGAAATCCTGCCCTAGTCAAGTTGACACAGAACCCTATTACATATGTCATGGGAAAAAGTTATTGAACAATGCAGAAAACATCAATGGAAGATGGAAAGTAGACACAGTGTCACAGAACCAATATTCAACCATTTCAGTAAGTAACATACCATCAAGAGCAATAGCACTGTAGGAAGAAACCCACACTGCACTGAAAGTATTGGTGGAAAACAAGACTCCAGGAATTGATGGAATACAAATTGAAATCTTGCAAAAAACTAAAGCAGCAATGAAAGTGCTCACTCATCTATGTGAAGAAATTTTGAATAAAGCTACCTGGTCAACTAACTGGAAGAGATTCGTATTTGTGCCCATTGCAAAGAAAGGTGATCCAACAGAATGTGGATATCATTAATATCAAATGCAACTAAAATTTTGCAATATAAGTCGAAGGCACCTATGAAAGTACAACACCAGGGAACTGCTAGAAAGTCAAAGCAGATACAAAAGAAGACACAGAACTAGGGATGCCACAGCTGACATCAAATAGATTCTCACAACTGAACCAATAAATAACATTATGATAAAAGGACAAAAGACTGAAGTTGTCAAAGACTTCATTTTATTTGGAACCACAATCAGCTATTAACAAAGTTGTAGTCAAAAATTCAAACAGGTAGCTAATTTTATAGTCCAAGGACAAAGAACCCTAGGACAACTAAGGGAGAAGAGTGGGAGTGAAATGTGGGACCCTATCTAGAGAAACAGTGATACCAGAGATGGGAGCAGAGATGAGGACTTGGAGACATAGAGGCCCTGAGGAGTCTAGACTCGTGGAGAGAAAGGCTGTGTGCTGGTGGCAGGAGTCAGGCTTTTAGAATGTGCCCTTTGGTTGTTTCAATGATTTTATATTCCTGAATGTTTTTGTGTGCACCCCCCAAAAAACAAAAACAAAGGGGATAGAAGCAAAGACTTGAATAATGATGCACAGAGGAGATTGTAATCCTTGCAATGAAACAATGATTGTAAAACTGATGTTCTCCCATGTAAAATATGCCTCAATTCACAATAAAAACATTTTTAAAAAAATCAAGCATCGTATTTCTTTAGGTAAGTCTGCTACACAAGACCTCTTTAAAGGGTTCAAGAGCAAAGGTATCAGATTGAGGACTAAGATGTGCCTCACCAAAATTATTTTATTTCCAGTAAACTCATTTGCATGTAAAAGTTGGACAAAGAATAAGGAAAAGCAGAAAAGAATTAATGCATATAACTTCTGGTATTGAAGAAGACTATTGAAATTACCACGGTCTACCAGAAAAAATAAACAAATCTATGTTGTAAGAAGTACAGCCTAAGTACTTCTTAGAAGCCAGGATTGTGTGATTTCATGTCTCATACATTGGACATGTTATGAGAAAGGACCAATTCCTGGAGAAGGAAATCATGCTTGGTAAAGTGCAAAGAAGCCCAGTTAATACCACTATTATTCAAATTTATGCACTAACCACTAAAGCCAGTGAGGATGAAATAGAAGAAGTCTACCAATTTCTTCAATCTGAAATTGATCAACCATACAATCAGGATATATTGATCATTACTGGTGATTGGCATGCAAAGGTTGGGAGCAAAGAGGAAGGATGAGTAGTTGGAAATTATGGCCTTGGTGATAGAAATGATGCTGGAGAACACATGATAGAATTCTGAAAAACCAATGATTTGTTAATTTCAAACATCTTTTTTAGACAGCATAACAGACGACTATACACATGGACCTCGCCAGATGGAAAACATAGAAATCAAATTGACTACATCTGTGAAAAGAGAAGATGGAAAAGCTTCATATCATCAGTGAAAACAAGGCCAGGGGCAAACTGTGGAACAGACCATCAATTACTCATATGCAAATTCAAACTGAAGATGAAGAAAATGAAAACAAGTCCATGAGAGCCAAAATATGAACTTGAATATATCCCAGCTGTATTTAGAAAGCATCTGAAGAACTGATTTGATACATTAAACACTAAAGACTGAAGACCAGAAGAGTTGTGGGATGACATCAAGAACATCA
>NW_006408717.1:896070-923177 GCF_000296735.1 Chrysochloris asiatica | reverse complement strand
AGCATCGATGGACTCAAGCATGGCAACAGTAGTGAGGTTGGCCCAGGATCAGGCAATGTTTCATTCTTCTGTGCATAATGTCGCTATGGGTCAGTGCTGACTTGATGGCACCTAACAACAACAATAACAAAGTGCAGGGTCAGCAAAACAGAAGAAAATCCTCCAAAAGATGAATTGACACCGTATTACTTTTGCAACGAGGTCAAATGGTATTTCACTAACATATTCTTTCAAAATATTTTGTAGTGCAGAAAAAAAAAAAAAAAAAAAAAAGGAAAAATGCACAGAGGCTCTGTAGCAGAAAAGAATCAATATTCAACAAATTCAGGAGGTATCATACTGTCAAGAAGAGACGATATTGAAGGAAGAAGTGAAGATATTGGTGAGAAACAAAACTCCAGGAATTGACAAAATACCAATGTAAATGTTTCAATAAACTGATATAATGCTGGAGATGATCACACACTTATGCCAAGAAATTTTGAAACTAGCTCTATAAACAGTTTTCTGGAAGAGATCCAGTTTTGTGCAAATTCCAAAGAAAGGTGACCCAAAAGAATGAGGAAATTTTTGTTCAATGTCATTAATATCATATGCAAGGAAAATGTTCTGAAGTTAATTTTAAACATGTGACATCAACTGGGAGATACCAGAAATTCAAACCAGATTCAGAAGATTATGTGGAACTTGGGATATTATGGCTACTTTCAGACAGATTTTGGCTTAAAGGGAATACATGAAAGATATTTACTGGTGTTTTATTGACTATGCATATGTGTTCGATCTTGTGTGGCATAGCAAACTTTGGATAATATTGAAAAGAATAAGAATTCTAGAACACTTAATTGTGCTGATGTGAAAACTGTACAAAGTACAAGAGGCGTTCATTTCAACAGAACCAAGGGGTATTGAGTATTTTAAAATTAGGAAAGGTGTCCACCAGAGTTATATCCTTTCACCATATTTATTCAATTTGTATGCTGAACAAATAATCCAAAACTGGGTTATGTTGTTGTTGTTGTTAAGTATCATCAGTCAATTCCAACTCAGTGACCCTGTATAGGGTTTCTGAGGAGCAGTTAGTAGGTTTGAAGTGTTGACATTGTGGTTTGCAGTCCAGTGTTGATCCTACAACACAACGCCAGAAGTCTGGACTGTATGAAGAAGGAGGCAAAAAGATTTGAGGAAGACTCATTAACCAACTTCAGTATGCAGAAGACACAGCCTTGTTTACTGAAAGACAAGACTTGAAGCACTCACTGATAAAAAATAAAATAATACAGTCTTCTGAATGTATTATTGCTCAGTATAAAGAAAACAAAATTCCTCACAACCAGATCATAAAAGAACATCTTGATAAGCAGAGAAATAATTGAAGTCTTCAAGTATATCATTTTATTTGGATTCACAATCAACACCCAAAGAAACAGCAGTCAATAAATCATATGTATTGCATTTAGCAAATCTGCAGCAAATGATCTTTTAAAACTGATAAATAACAATGATGTTGCTTTGAAGACTAAAGTGCCCCTGACCCAAGTCATGGTACTTTCAATTGCTAGGAGTCTTGGTGGTACTGTAGGTTAGGCATCGGCCTGTTGACAGCAAGTTTGATGATTCAAATGTACCAGCTACTCTATGGGAGATAGATGAGAATGTCTGCTACTTTAAAGATTTACAGTCTCTGAAAACACAGGCTGTGTTCATTTATTGTTGTTTTGTTTTGTTTTTGCCATATGTACATGAAAGCTGGACTAATGAATAAGAAAGACCAGGAAAAAAAAAAAAAAAAAAAAAAAAGGTGAGTTTGAATTATGTTGTTGGCAAAAATGTTGAACATATCATGAATTACCAGAACACATTTTTCTTGAAATGAATTGAATATAGTTGGAATGCTTCTTACAAGTTAGGATGGGGGGATTTCATCTCTCCTACTTTGGCACTCCATGAATAATTTATTTTAGAAAGATCAGTATAAGGCTGATCCTTGTGAGCTGAGGGTTAAAGATATCCCTACTGTTGGACATTTTTTGACATATTATACCACTCCATAGTCCTTGTTTTCAATAACTTTCATATAACTTTCAATAACTCCATAGTCCCCCCTTCCATTAAGTCTTGGGATTGTTCAACACCCTGCAACATCTCTCAAAACTCACAATTGTCAAAGGAAATGGTTCATGCCTTTGTGGAGGCTGGCAAGTCCTCAATCC
The DNA here is from genome assembly GCF_000296735.1 of Chrysochloris asiatica. Taxonomy (NCBI): domain Eukaryota; kingdom Metazoa; phylum Chordata; class Mammalia; order Afrosoricida; family Chrysochloridae; genus Chrysochloris; species Chrysochloris asiatica. The sequence continues at coordinate 920,964 of NW_006408717.1, read as the reverse complement.
ATCATTCAAAGTTATTTCCAGAGGACTGTTCTCATCCATGTAGTCTCAGGAGCTGACGAATCCACATCAGCAGGCCAGACAACAGGCTGTTAATGCACAAGGCTGTGGGAGCTGGTGAATTAGGTCAGGTGATGAGCCAAAAATCCCATGAATTAGAGGTCAGCTATAATGAGCCAGATGCAAGACCCACAAAAAGAGAGAAAGTTTGTCAATAGCCGTCTTATAAATTGTACTCAGTCTATGCCCCCAAGGGAAACTAAGGGTGGTGACTAGAGTCACAGCATCTTGTAAAGTATGGTGGTGATGTGCCTTGGAGTGGGTTCTGATTCATAAAGACACTACATAGAGTTTCCGAGGTTGTAACCATGCTTAATCCTTAATTCCACTGTAATCTTTACTCCCTATTGTGGTTGTTGCTCTTAAATCCATCAAGTTGTTTCTTATTCACAGCGAATTTGTATAAGGTTTCTGAGGAGTGATTGGTGAGTTTTAACTGCTGACTTTGAGTGCTGATCCTACAGTGCCCCACCTTAATATTTACTCCTTAGCAACTCATTTGAAAATGGGTACATAATCACAGGCATAAAGACTAGGATTTACAATGCATCATAAAATGGAGAAATTTCGCAAGAAGGCCCATAATAAATAATCAGCTGCTCTGCAGACATATTATCAAGATGGACCAGTCCGTGAAGAAGGACATCATAGTTAGTTGTTGTTGTTGTTGTTGTTGTTGTTGTGAAGTACCATGGAGTCGGTTCCGACTCATAGTGACCCTGCACAGGGTTTCCAAGGCTGTAAATCTTTAGGGGAGCAGAACGCCTCATCTTTCTCCTGTGGAACCGCTGGTAGTTTCGAACTGCTGACGTTGAGGTTGGCAGCCCAATTCGTAACCACTACACTACCAGAGCTCCTTAGTTAGTAGAGAGTCAATAAAAAGAGAAATTGCATTGTCACAGTAGCTGCAACAATGGGCTCAAACATAGGAAAGATTGTGAGCATGGTTCAGGACTAGGCAGTGTTTCATTGTTTTGGACATGGGGTCTCTATGATTTGGAACCAACTAAAGAGCCCCAAACAATAACAACAACCAATGCTTCAGAATCTCTACTGCAATGCATTAATTTTGATAAATAAATCCATATATCAACAAAGTATAATAAATATTGTGATAACTGACATATTTCTATAATATCACTCATTTCATATCACTACCACATTACATCATCAAATAACTGTCAAACTGTAAAGCAACCGAGAATCATTTCCAGCTAAAATGATACATATATTGTGGGGACATAGTTCAACTACCAGCCGGTCAGTGGGAGAAAGATGAGGCTTTCTACTCCCGTAAAGATTTACACCCTCGGAAACCCTGTACAGGGTCGCTATGGGTCGGAACCGACTCGACAGCACTTAACAACAACACCAACAGTTCAATCCATGACAGTACTGAATTAGAACACACATTTGCAAAAATGAGAAATAGATTTCCTGCCTTCATGAAGTTTTGCTTTAGGAAAAGGTACAATTAAAGTCAATATATTTTTTTTTTCACATTAAGTAGCTACTTGCAACAAAATGAATATGTGGCTCTGTGGGTTAGTGGGCTGGACTGAAAAGTCAGTTTGAACCACAGGATGACAGCTCAAGCTCATCGGCTGCTCTTCAGAAATCCTGTACAAGGTCACTATGGGTCAAAACTATCTCGATGGCACATCACAAAAACAATAAGATAGTTCATTATGAAAACACAGAAAATAAGAATATTGATTTGATTGAAAAGGATGTTAATGAGAACATAATAAATCATTTCTTCAGATATTAATATATCGAATACACACTGAAGACAGTGATTGGAAATTCCTTGTTAATAATGGATTCCATGACTTTGAAATGCATATGTTCAAATTAATATTCTGATTTTATAGATATGGGATGAGGTTTGAGGAGAACACTATCTTTACATTCATCCTATCCTATTTCATTTCACTGTAATGATTACAATACCCTGCATTCATCATCAAACGAAAGGGTACACCCCGCACGCCTGCCCCCCATCCCTGGCCCCAGCCGCTCCTTCTCTCCATGTCATCATCTCTGCCTCCATCCTCAACGTTGCTGTCTCCCTGGACAGGGTCCCGCACTTTGCTTTTCTCCCTTGATGACTCCATGGATCTCCACTCCTGGACTGCAAAATCAGCTACTCCTTTCCTTTTGTTACAAAAGGTTTACATTTACCTTTCCAACATTCACTATCAGACCTGATAGCAATCATTCCCTATTGAAACACAGAAGTCCTATCCCCCTTAATTTTTTATCAACCCCATCCAGACAGATTGGAAACAACTCAGTGGAGACTCTAACTTTCCCTGTACCCTCTGGAACTAGGTTCTCTATTGAAAGCTTATAAGACAGTCACTTCTTGCCTTTGTAGGTCCCCATCTCTCCCTCCCCTCCGCCCATTTTGGGTAGTCAATGTCTAGATTCCCCATCCTTGTTGACCCGAGGTACCAAGGGGGTGGGAATGATCATCACTATAAGGATTTGTTTTCTTCTTTGTCATACTGCATCCACAAGCATAGATCAAGTTCATCCAGTTGTAGTGCGTTAGTCCATTTTTATTTTATTTTTTTCCCTTCTTTCTTCCTCTAGTCCTGTTCTGATCATCCAGCCATTGATGCCAAGTCAGATGGGTACTATCAGCAAGTGTGGGCATTTTTGTGCATCTCCCCTCATTTCATATCAGCTTGATGCTTTAAATTCTGCTCTAGTCCTCTAGGGCCATGTCCCTTCCCCTGGGCCCAGGAGTCTCCAGGTCTCATCATACTGCTGGTTAACCAGGCCTCAATCCAGGTTAACAGGAGTCTAATGAATGTGGTTGGACTTAGCTCACAAATTCATATCTGTTTTTCCCCCACTTACCCTTATCGGTGACCAACATGGTCAACAGCGAGACCAAATACCTGCTCATGTATTCCAATTGAGTTTCAGTCTTGGAAGGGGGTTTTCCTTGAGGGGACCTGACCATTTGCCTTGATGACTCCCTGGGGAACAACTTGCTTGTTCTTGTAGTAGACAGTTGGACTGCTGTTATTGTTTTTTATTTTTTCCTGCCAGTCTTTCTTTCAAGAAGTATCTTCTGTTCTTCTAACTACCACAGACTGGTCTGATTGTCCTTTCAAGTGGAAATGTCCCACCTCAGAAGATTCTGGATGGGGATCAGGAGTCCAACTATGTTCTTGTGCAATGCAAAGGGTCTGCAGGGAACCTCCTTCACTGGGCAAGTTCTAGTCCCATTTTAGGTATTCCAATCAGTTATAGGCTGAAGACGGACTTACAAGCTTTCTCTGGTGATGTCTCTGGCTATGTCTCTCTCTCTCCTGTAAGTGTCTGTTACAACAATAGACAAGGAAAACCAAGGTTCAAAAGCCAGCAAAGGACCTTAACACCATTTCCCCATGTTTACACATTCACACCATTCCTCAATCTTTGTATCCACCAACACTGTTATTCCAAACTTGTGCTTACACCGTTATATACCTCTGTCCTATTTAACCCATGTAAACCTGCCTAGCTATTCTCCCATTCACCTTGTTTTTCCTTTCCCCTTCTTCTTCTAGTATGTGCCTCCCCACCCCACCAGCATCCAAACTACTCTGTGTCTATTCCCTAATCTGTGCTCCAATATCCTGTGCTTGATCCCTACCTTGTGCTCCAACTTCCCCTCCATCCCCTCACCCCACCCCATATACCATGTTGTTGTTGTTGTTGTTAGGTGCCATAGATTTGGTACCGACCCATAGTGACCTTTTTCACAGCAGAACAAAACACTACCTGATCCTGGGCTAACCTCAATACAGTTGCCAGGCTTGAGTCCATTGATGCTGCTACTTAACCAATCCATCTCTTTGGGAGTCTTCCTATTTTTCGCTGACCCTACACCTTACTAAACATAATATCCTTCTCCAGTGACTGGTTCCTCCTTGCAATATGTCCTAAGTATGAGAGACAAAAGTTGGTCCATCTTGGCATGCAAGGAGCACTCTGGCTGCACTTCTTTCAAAATGGATCTATTGATTCTTTCGGCACCCTATGGCACTTTCAATATTATCTTCCAACACCATAACTCAAAAGCATCAATTCTTCTATGGTCTTCCTAATTCACTGGTCAGTTTTCACATGCATACGAGGTTATTGAAAATACCATGGTTTGGGTCACGCTCACCTTAGTCCTCAAGCTGATATCTTTGCTCTTCACCACTTTCAAAAGGTATTGGGCAGCAGATTTGCCTAATGCAATATGTCATTTGATTTCTTGACTGCTGCTTCTGTGACTGTTGATAGTTGACCCAAGAAAAATGAAGTCCTTGAAAACTTCAATCTTTTCTCCATTGATAAGAATGTTGTTTACGGGTCCAGTGGTGAGGATTTTTGTTTTCTTTACATTGAGAAGCAATCCATACCGAAGGCTATGCTCTTTGATCTTCATCATTAAATATTTTAAGTCCTCTTCACTTTCAGCAAGCAAGGTTGTATCAACTGCATATTGCAGGTTGTTAACGAGTCTTCTTTCAATCCTGATGCCATGTTTTTCTTCATATAACCCTGCTTCTTGGTTTATTTGCTCAGCATGCAGTTTAAATAAGTATGATGAAAGAATATAACTTTGTCACACAGCTTTCTTAATTTTAAACCATTGAGTGTTTCCATGTTCTGTTCGAACAACTGCTTCTTGGTCCAGGTACAGATTCCTTATGAGCACAAGTTAGTGTTCCAGAATACTTAGACTTCGCAATGTTGTCCACAGATGGTCATGATCCACACAATAGAAAGCTTTTGCATAGTCAATAAAGCACAGGTAAATATCTTTCTGATATTCTCTGCTTTCAGCCAAGATCCATCGGACATCAGCAATGGTATCCCTCGTTCGATGGCCTTTTGTGAATCTGGCTTGAACCTCTGGAAGTTCTCTGTCCATGTATGATTGTAGCCATTTCTGTATTACCTTCAGCAAAACTTTGCTCGCATGAGATATCAAAGAGATTGTCTAATGATTTCCGCATTCTGTAGGATCACCTCTCTTTGGAATGGGCACAAATATGGATCTCTTCCAATCAGTCAGCCAGATAGTTTTCTTCCAAATTTCTTGGCAGAGATGAGTGAGTTCCTCCGGTGCTGCTTCACTTTCTTGAAAGATTTCAATTTTTATTCCATCAATTCCTGGTGCCTTGTTCTTTGCCAATTCCTTCAATACACCTTGGACTTCCTCCTTCAGTATCATTGGCTCTTGATCATATGCTACTTCTTGAAACAGTTGAACATTAATCATATCCTTTTGGTACAGTGACTCTGTGTATTCCTTCCATCTTCTCTTGACACTTTCTGCATCATTCAATAATTTGCTCAGAGAAGCTTTCAATAACGAAAGTTGAGGCTTGAATTTTTTGTTCAATTCCCCCAGCTTGAGAAATGCTGAGAGTGTCCTTCCTTTTTGGTATTCTGATTCCAGATCTTTGCACATTTTGTTTTAATAGTTGGCTTTATCATTGCAAGCTGATCTTTGAAATTTTCTGTTCAGTTCTTGGAACTCATGATTTCTTCCATTTGCTTTAGCATTTCTACACTGGAGAGCAAGTTTCAGTGTCTCTTCTGACATCCATTTTGGCATTTTCTTTCTTTTTTGTCTTCTCTATGACTTTTTGCTTTTTTCATGTATGATGTTCTTGATGTCATCCCACAACCCTTCTGGTTTTTTATCTTTAGTGTTTAATGTATCAAATCTGTTCTTCAGATGATCCTAAATACAGGTGGCATATATTCAAGTTCATACTTTGGCTCTCTTGGACTTGTTTTCATTTTTTTCAGCTTCAGTTTGCATTTGCCTGAATAATTGATGGTCTGTTCCACAGTCTGCCCCTGGCCTTGTTTTCAGTAATGATATGGAGCTTTTCCATTGACTGCAGATGTAGTCAATTTGATTTCTATGTATGCCATCTGGTGGGGTCCATGTGTATAGTTGTCTCTTATGCTGTCTAAAGAAGGTATTTGAAATGAACAAATCATTGGCTTTGCAGAATTCTATTATGCGTTATCCAGCATCATTTCTATCTCCATATTTTCCAACTACTGATCCTTCCTCTCTGCTCCCAACCTTTGCATTCCAATCGTCAGTAATGAGCAATACATCTTTATTGCATTTTTGATCAATTTCAGACTGAAGAAGTTGGTAGAATTCTTCTATTTCATCCTCACTAGCTTTGGTGATTGGTGTGTAAATTTGAATAATAGTGGTATTAACTGGGTTTCCCTGTAGGCTCATGGATATTATCCTATCACAGACAGCATTGTGATAGGATCATGACTGATCTGGATATGTTCTTTTTGACAATGAATTCAACACCATTCCTCTTCAATTTGTCATTCCCTGCATAGTAAACCATGTGGTAGTCAGATTCAGAATGGTCAATACCAGTCCTATTCAGCTCACTGATGCCTAAAATATTGATGCGTATGCATTCCATTTCATTTTTGACAACTTCAAAATTTCCCAGTTTCATATTTAGTGCATTTCATGTTCTGATTTTCAATGGATGTTTACAGCTGTTCCTCTTAATTTTTAGTTGTCCCCCATCAGCAAATGAAGGTCCTGCGGGATTTTCTCCCAAAGAATTTATTCCATTCTTGTCATCACGGTCAGCTCTAAATTGAGGAGGCAGCCCTTCCCTAGTCACATTTTGAATGCCTTCCAACCTGAGGAGATCATTTTCCCGCATTATATCTGACAGTGTTTCTTTGCTATTCATAAAGTTTTCAGTGACTAAATAATCAGAAGCGGTCCGTCACTCCTTCTTCTTAGTCTGTCTTCATTGGTAGATCATCTGAAACCTATTCACCATGGGTGACCCTGCTGGTATTTAAAATACCATTGGCATAGCTTTCAGAATCACAGCAACTCACAAGCCACCACAGTACGACAAACTGACAGACAAGTGGTGGTACACCACGGTAACCAACAGCAACCAACAAAAATAAATTAAAAAATATATAGTCTCTTTTGGTTTCCAATAGTAGTGTTTTATATTTTTCTTTGTATAGGTACTTTGTTTCTCTGGTAACATTTATTCCTAGATATTTCATCCTTTTGGTAGCTATTGTAAATGGTATTGCTTTCCTAATGTTCTTTTCAGCCCTGTCATTGTTACTTTAGAGGAATCCAACTGATATATATTTTTTAAATTTAAGGTTTTTATTGTGGATTGAATGAAAGTTACAGGCCATATCATCAGTTTTACATGAAACAAATCATATACCTTGTTTCATTACAATGACTATAATCTCCTTCATGTACTTCAGTTAACAGTATTTTTGTATTCCACTTTAGCTTAAAACAAAAACAAAAACAAAAAAACACTCAGGCATATATAATAATTTACATCTCCAAAGGGCACATTTTGCAAGTCTGCATCCTGGCCACCAGCTCTTAGTCCCTCTCTTCTTAGTCCAAGATCTGTAGTCCTCAGCCACTCCCCTTCTCCAAGCCCCCATCTCTGTCTCCATCTCTGGCGCTGCTGCTTCTCTGGATAAGGTCCCGCATTCTGCTTGTGCACTTCTCTCTTGATGGTCCTAGGTGTCTCTGTTTCTGGGCTGTAAGATTAACCACTCCCCTGTTTTTGTTACAAACTTCTACCTTTATAATTGTGACAGTCACATCTAGTCATGATAACAATTATTCACTATTGAATCATGTGAATCTTATATCCATCTCTTTTCACCAGACCCGTCTAGACAAGATGACATCTATTCAGTGGGGACTCTTTCTTTCCCCCCATACTCTTAAACTAAACTCCCTCTTGAAACCTTGTAAGCCAGTCACTTTGTGCCTTTATTGCCCCTTCATTTTAGGTAGCCAATGTTTAAGTTGCCCATACCTATCTACCCTGTGTAGAGAGGGGATAGCATTGATGCTTGATGTAAAGATCTTCTCTCTCTCTGTTGGTATTTAGAGTAACTACCTCTTTGAGTATAGGTCAGGTTCATCAAATTGTAGGAATTTACCCTTGTTTCCTTTGTCAAAACAATTTTTTGTTTTTTTTTGTTTTTGCAATCTTCCTCTAGTTGAGTTCTGATTATCGAGCCATTGAGGCTAGGTCAAAATGTTTGTGTGTTATTGTGCCTTTCCCCTCACTTCATATCAGCTGCATGCTTCACTCTCAGCTCTAGCACTCTGTGACTATGTCCTTGTCCATGGGCTCAAGTGTCCCCAAGTCTCACCACGCTTTGGACAAACTAGCCCTTCCTCTTCTCTCTCTCATCTCCAGGTCAACGAGAGTCAATGGACTGTGGTTGAACTCAGCCCATTTCTTCATTGCTGCCTTTCCCCCTCTTCTACTCTCCAGTAGACCAATGTGGTCTCCAGCAAGCTTACTTGCTTATTTGTGTGTTCCCTTTCTTAGAGTGTAGTTTGTCCTGAAGGCACTTGATTGCTAGACTTGATGTCTTCCTGGGGAACAGATTTCTTATTTTTTGTAGTAGCCAGTCATGCTGACATTTCTGTTTTGGGTTTTTCCTGATGATCTTACTTTGAAGATGTATCTTCTGTCACTGTAGATGTTCTAGGCTGGTCTGCTTGTTCTTTCTAGTGGGAATGTCCCACCTCATAAGGTTCTGGATGGGACTCAGGATTCCTTCTACCTAAGGTCCTATACTCTGTAAAGGCTTTGCACGAGGCCTAATTCACTGGGCAAGTTGTAGAACCCCTTTTAGGTTTTCCAATCAGTTATGGGCTAAAGATGGGCTTACAAGTTTTCTCTGATCATGTTTCCCAACATTCCTTTCTATCCCACTCAAGTGTCTATTTTACAATAGTAGGCAAGGGAAACTAATATTCATAAGACAGTCAAGCATTTTAGTATTATTTCCCCTCTTCAAGCTATACCTAGATCCCTGTATTCCAGAGCCCTGTTGTTCTAATATTGAGTTGCATCATTTTTTACCTCTGTCCTACTTAGGCCATGCAAACCTGTCTCAGTGTTCCTCTATTTATCTTGTTAATCTGCCTCCTTCCCCTTTCTTGTATTGCCCTCCCCAATACCAAAACTAAACCCCCACACCAATCCCATTGTGCTTACCTTATATTCCACTAGTTCTTCCCTCCATTTACGACAGTCTATTTTATCCTGTAATCTACCTGACCTTCCCACTACCTGAATCTCTGTTCCTCTGTGTTTACCTTCTTTCACATTGTAATTGTTTTGATCATAGATTGATCTCCCAGATCCTCTGTTCTTATAATTTTATTCTGTTCTTGACTCTTTCATTTGTCAATTGAGTTCAGGGTGATGCTGCCACACACGGCATTCTCTAGTTGTTTTCTCTTCTTGTTGTTTATCAATTCACAGAAATTCCTTTAGGATGTTTTTCATAGCAGAATTGGTTTCGGTAAAATCCCTAAGCTTCTGTTTATCCTAGAATGTTTTGATTACACCATCGTATCTGATTGATAGCTTTGCTGGGTAGAGGATTATTGGGTGGCAGTTTTTTTCTTTCAGAGTTTTATATATTTCTCCCAATTGCCTTCTTGCATGCATGGTTTCTGTTGAGATTTCCGAGCTCTATCTAATTTGCTTGTCTTTGTATGTTACACTTCTCTTTTCCCTAGCTGCTTTCAGAATCCTGTCCTTATCTTTGATTTTGGAAAGCTTGTTTAGTATGTTTCTTGGTGATTGTCTTTTAGGGTCTATCCTTTCATTGAGCTTCTTGAATGTTTATCTTTTCACTTTACAGAATGCTAGGAAAATTTTCTTCCAGAAGCTCTTCAACTATATCTTCTGTGGACTTGTGTGATTCTTCCTGTTCTGGAATTCCAATAATTCTTAAGTTATTCCTCCTCTTGTCACCCAATATGAATCTTAGGTCTTCTTCAGATTGTTTTATCCTTTTTTGTGTTGGTTTTTCTGTCTTAGTAGTTTTGAGAGATTATCTTCTAGCTCACTAGTTCTGGTTTCTATCTCTTCAATTCTACTCCTTTGCCCTTTCAGTGTATTGTCCATTTCTGATATTCTATTATTAATCATTTGGACCTTTTTCTGTAGGCTTTAAATTGTTTCCAATGTTGTATCTATCTTATTTGATTGTTCCTGTAGTGCTTTCCTGATTTCTTATTTTTCTCAACTCCATTGTATAGTGTTTTGATACATTTTATAATCATTTTTCTGAATTCCTTCTCAGATATTTCCAAAATTTGCCCATCTTCCAGTATGCAGTGTAGGTCTACTTCCAGCTCATTTGCCTCAGTCACTTTACCTTGTTTCTGGACATGTGCATATATGGTCATCTGCCTTTGTTTTTTGGGTGTATTCAGGAATTATCTGTGGCCTTAATACTTAGATGATGTGTATTTTGGTATTTTTATGCTTTCTGATTGCCTCCAGGTAGATGTGATAAGGAAATGTGTTTCCCTTTTCACTCTTCTTTCTGAGAAATTTCAAGATGCCATTGTTGGTTGTTTTAATGTAATTTACGATTTACTTTTTGGCCTATTTCCTTTTTAGTCTACCTGTCCAGCTCCACAATCCCCAGTTCAGGGATGGCTGTGGCAGTTTGGTTTTAAGCGAGGGACCAATGAACAAATACCAAAAAAAAAAAGAACGTCCACACATTTATCGTGGCATTTCTGTCAGGTGTCTGTGGCTGCTCTAATCCTTTCCGTGCTTGGTCTCGCCCAAGATGGTGGATCTGGGAGCAGCTGAGTGTCTTGAATTAGAAAGCAAGAGATTTTTGGCTTCTGCTACAAATTACCCTAGATGCAAGCCTTCCAACCTTCTAAATATTCCTTTAAATATGGTTCATAGTTCTGACACCATCCCCAAAGCCTGCTTCGTCCAATATTCTTTGTTGTTGCTGACAGAACTCTTTACTGCACTTCCACCCAATCTGTTATCTTGTTCGTTCTCCTTCAACTGAATTTTTTATGTTGATCTTATACCTTGCCACTTTGCTGACTCCTCCAATGAGGCCTAGCAGCTTTTTTACTAAATCTTTTGGGGTTCGTATTTATAGGATCATAATTTCTGCAAATAGAGAGAGTTTTACTACTTCTTTGCCAATTTGGATGCCTTTGATTTCCCTATCTTGCCATATAGCTCTGGCTAAGAGCTCCAGCACAATATTGAATAAGAGTGGTGACAACAGGCATCCTTGTCTGGTTCCTGTTCGCAGAGGGAAGGGTTTCAATTTCTCTCCATTGAGAGTGATGTTCGCTGTTGGTTTTATATATATGCTCTTAATTATGTTGAGGAATTTCCCTTCAATTCTTACTTTGCTGAGTGTTTTTTTCAGGAATGGATGTTGCATTTTGTCAAATACCTTTTCTGATTCATTAAATATTATCATGTTTTTTTGGTTTTGTTTTTTTCTTTTTTCTTGTTTATATTGTGGATTACATTGATTGTTTTTTCTAATGTTGAACCATCCTTTCATCCCTGATATGAATCCCACTGGGTCATGATGTATTACTTTTTTGATGTGCTGCTGGATTCTTTTGGCTAGGATTTTGTTGAAAATTTTTGCATCTATGTTCATGAGGGATATTGGTCTATAATTTTCTTTGTTAGTGATGTCCTTCCCTGGTTTTGATGTGAGGTTTTGATATTCTTGCTTCATAAAATGTATTAGGAAGTTTTCCATCCTCCTCTATATTCTGGAATAATTTGAGTAAAATTGGTGATTGCTCTTCTCTGAATGTTTGGTAGAACTCACCAGTGAAGCAATCTGGGCCTGGACTTCTTTTGATTGGGAGTTTTTTGATGACCTGATCAATTTCTTCTTTTGTTACGGATCTGTTCAAGTCTTCTGCTTTACTCTGTGTGTGTTTAGGTAGGTCATGTTTTTCTAAAAGTGGATCCATCTCTTCTAACTTTTCAAATTGCTTGGAGTACAACTCTTCATAGTATTCTGTTATTATCCTATTTTTTTCCCCTTTGGTTCCATTGTGACACACCCATGTGGTTTCTAATGCATGTTATTTGTCTCTTCTCTCTCTTGTCTTTTGTTAGGTTTGCCAATGGTTTGTCAATTTTATTAATCCTTTCAAAAAACAAGCTTCTTGTCCTGTTGATTCTTTCTATAGTTTTTCTGTTTTCTATCTCATATATTTCTGTTGTGGTCTTTATTATTTCTTTTCTTTTGGTGAATGTAGGTTCCCTCTGTTGGTCTCTTTCTAATTGCTGGAGATGCTGTGTTAAGATATTAGTTTTTATTATTTCATCTTTTTGGATGTGCACATCTATAATAATAAATTGTCCTCTCAGCACTGCTTTTACCATGTCCTAAAGATTTTGGTATGTGTTTTCATTCTTGTTTGTTTCTAGTAACTTTGTGAATTTAAATTAAATTTCTATTATTCAGTTGATCTTCAGCAAGGTGTTATTGATTTTCCATGTATTAAACCTATTTCCTTGGTCTTTTAATTGTTGACTTCTAATTTTATGTGATTGTGGTCTGAAAAGAAGCTTTGTAGTATTTTGATGTTTGTAAATTTATGGAGGCCCTCCTTGTGACCTAACACATGGTCAATTCTGGAGAATATTCCATGTGCACTGGAAAAGAATGTGTATTGTGTTATTGTTGGGTTGAGTGCTCTGTATACATCTATGAGGCCAAGTTAGTTGATTGTGCTGTTTAGTTTCTCTGTAGCTTTGTCGAGTTTCTTTCTGATTGTTCTATCCCTTTTTGAAGTGGCATATTAAAAACTCCCATTATAATTGTAGATTGATCTATTTATTTCTTCAATTCTAGTAGGGTTTGCTATATATGTTATGGTGCTCTTTCATTGGGAGCATAGATGTTAATTATGGTTATGTCATCTTGTTCAATTGACCCTTTAATCATGAGATAGTGTCCTTCTTTATCTCATATACTCGTTTTTGCCTTAAAGTTTATCTTATCAGAGATTAGTATTGCCACACCTGCTTGTTTTTCAGTACTGTTATCTTAGTATATTTTTTTCTATCCTTTAATTTTAGTCTGTTTTTGTGTTTGTGTTTAAGGTTTGTCTCTTGCAGGCAGCTTAGTCAATGTTCTTATTTTCTTATGCATCTTGCCACTCTATGTCTCTTCACTGGTGCATTTGATCCATTGACATTCAGTGTAACTATTGATAAGTATGGATTAACTGCTGTCATTGTTAAATTTTTTGTTGTGCTGTTCGTTCTTTTGTTCTGCATGCCTTCTTGTGCTTAGTTCATATTTGTTGTGCTAATTCTAGTCAGTTTCATTTTAGTTTTAATGTTTCCTTGTTCTACTTGGATCTTCATTTTCATGGTAAGTTGTGAAGTATTAATATTCTTTGGGTTTACCCTATAGTCTATTAATTTTTCCCTGTGTTTAAGACAGTCTATTGTATCCTGCAATCTACTCGACCTTCTCACCACCTGGATCTCTGTTCCTATACTTTTCCTTTCTTTGATATTGTTAATATTTTTATCTTTTTTTGGTCTCACGTGTCTTCGGAATTCAATTTCTCTAATTTTATTCTGTTCTGAACTCTGCTATCTGTTGACTGAATTGCAGGTGGTTTTGCCCCATCTGTCGATCTCTGCTTGTTGTCTGTTCTTGCTGGTTTTCATTCCAAAGAACTCCCTTTAAGATGTTTTGAAGCACTGGATAGGCTTTGACAAAATCTCTTAGTTTCTTTTTATCCTGGAATATTTTGATTGCACCATCATATTTGATTGACAGTTTTTCTGTATAGACAATTTTTAGTTTGCAGGGGTTTTTTTGTCTCCCCATTGCCTTCTTGCCTGCATGGTTTCTGCTGAATAGTCAGAGCTTAATCTAATTTGCTTGTCTTTGTGGTAATACTTTTTTTTCCCCCTAGCTGCTTTTAGGATTCTTTCCTTGTCTTTGATTTTAGAGAGCTTGATTATGATAATCTTAGTGATTTTTGGGTGGGTTTATCCAACTCTGGTAGTGTAGCAGTTACAAATTAGGCTGCGAACCACAAGGTCAGCAGTTTGAAACTCCTGCAGGAGAAAGATGAGGCTTTTTGCACCCATAAAGATTTACAGCCTCAGAAACCCTGTACAGGGTCACTATGAGTCAGAACCAACTCCACAGCACATAACAACAACATCCTTCCTTAGATTCATTCAGCTTTGTGAATGTTTATCTTCTCGTCCTTCAAGGTGTTGTGAAGTTTTTCTTCCAGAAGCTCTTCAACTATCTCTTCTGTGAACTTCTGTGATTCTTCCTGTTCTGGAATGCCAATAATTCTTAAGTTATTCCTCTTCATGTTATCCAGCATGAATCTTAGACTCTCTTCAGATTTTTAATCCTTTTTCCTCTTTGCTCTTCTGTCTTAGCAGTATTGAGAGATTTGTCTTCCAACTCGCTGATTCTGGCTTCCATCTCTTCAATTATATTCTTTTGATCTTTCAATGAAGTGTCCATTTCTGAATATTTTATTATTAATTATCTGGACTTCTTTTTGCAGGTTTTGAATTGTTTCCAATGCTGTATCTATCTTGTTTGATTGTTCCTTTAGCTCTTTCCTGGCTTCTTCCTTATTTTCCTCCACCCCTTTCAGAGCATTTGAATTTCTTTCCATATCATTCTTCTTAATTCCTTCTCAGGAAGATCCAGAGCCTGATCTTGTCCTGGAAAGTCTGTGTCTGCTTCTAGCTCATTTGTCTCAGTTATTTATTTATTTATTTTTAGGGGGGGGAGGGGTTGGACATGTATTGAGATTTTTAATTGTGTTTTCTTGGACATTTTCAGTAGTTTTATGGGTTTTTAATGCTTAAATGGATGTATGTTTTTGTAAGTTCAGTAAACAAAGCTCAGTAATTTTTTTTTTTTTTTTTTTTTTTAAGCTTAATGAGCATCTCCTGGTGGATATGCTCTGGAGATAGGCTTCCATTTTCATGTGTAATGTCTAATATCTGATATTGACTCTTGTCCAGATGGTGGGCTATTACAGGGTATGCTTGTAACTTGGCTATATGAGCACAGTTTCTGTCTCTTCTTGGGAAAGGTAGGGAGGGAAATCTCCCACCCCTGGGAAAAGAATGAGGCCAAAAGAACCCATGACAGAAACAATATCAAAGCAGAGACAGAAATCACCTTTCAAAAGTAAAAATAAAATCATTATTGATTGTCCAGTGGCCTTTGCTGTGTAGTCAGGGATAAAGGGACCTGCCCAGGTTAACTTTGGGGCTGGGTTCCAGAGTCAGACGTCATAAGAAGCATCCTGCAGGATTTCTCACTGTGCAGTGGGAAAACTGTGGGTACAATACTGCACTCTTTTGGGGGTGTGTTCCTGCCTGCCTGAAGGTGTCTGGGCTGGGCAGTGAGAGCACGATTAGAGTGAAGGGGAAAGATATGTGAAAAATGAAATGTGAAAGATGAAAAATCAGTCACACCTCTCCCTCCAGATGCACAGCTCCACAGCTTCTAGCTATAAGTCACTGTCTCTGCTAGACTGTGGTCCTGCTGTTTGACCTAAGGACCTCCTGCTGCCCAGATCGATTCAGAAATTACCGTATTTTGCTTTCACTGGCAGATTTCTCCACAGGTGGGTATGGGAAACTGACACCCGGAGCCTTATACAAGATCCAAAATTATGCCACTGTTCCACGGACCGCTCCCTTTCTGCTTTTTCTGGACTTTCACAGAGGAACTTTTATTATCTGTCTCTGCTTCACTTGCCCTCAAACTAGAATTCCTCAGATTACACCCTTTTAATTGACTGGCAAGTTTATATTATATACATATTATATACATGCTGAGTTGGTCTAACAAAGTTTCTTCATGAAGTTTCTTTTCCCAAAGGATATGTTGTTGTTGTTAAGTGCCGTCGAATTGGTTCTGACCCATAGTGACCCTGTATAATATATATATATATATATATATATATATATATATACACACACACACATTATTTTCATATTCTTTAAAAAGCTGTTGTAGCTGTCTATCCAATGGATGTTGCTACATGTGATATTTGAGGCATTCATTCATTTACCCAGGACTCTTACTGAAGCTGGTTAAATGATTTTTGCAAAGTGTCCTAACAGGGAAATTGCTTTATAAATGCCTGAAATGGTAACTGTTTGAGCAAGAAAATGTGTTTCCTATATAGGAGGAATATAAACTAACACTTCAGATCAAGAAGCTGGATTCCAGATTTTGTAAGTGTTTGAATGATATACCTGACTCTGTTTAAAAATGACAAAAGAAATATCAAGTATTCTGACATTTTATTTATAGTAAAAATGATTTACTTTTATAAGAACTGTATTCTATACAAAAGATAAAATGCAACTAAAACCTTCACACAAAAACACATTGAAATTGAAGGCATTATTTTGTTGATAAACTCTTATCAGAACAAGACTCATAGCACTGTGAAAAAAGTTGTATTGCCAAAGGAATATTTGTCTTCAGACAGTTCACACTGCCTGGACTAATAGACTAATAGATACTTGGTCAAAATGGTATTTTCACACACACATAGGTTGGTATTTCTCTATTAAAAATGGACCAATTTAAGTGTTCTTCAATCAAATTAAAGATAAAAATTAGAAATGTACAAATATTGAACTAGAAAATGAAGAACCATTTTGAGTATAAATTTATCTGCTTAAAAATCTTAAGACACTATGCAAAGCTAATATTTCACTAATGAGTTTTTTGGGTTTTTTTTCATTAAAAATTGCAGAAAAATGTATTTGCCTATCTCCTTTTCAGGTTATTATGATGATTAAATTAAAACAGAAAAGTGTAACAAAAAAGTATACATTGTAATGTATACGTTATATAACAGGAGTCCTGGTGTGATGCTAAGGGTTAATGCATTGGACTACAAAGTCATTTTAACAGCAAGTTCTGCAGTTCAAGCTCACCAGCCACTCCTCAGAAATCCTATACTGGGTCGCCATGGGTCGGAACTGACTCGACGGCACTTAACAAAAAGCAACAATGTATATATATATGTTGTTGTTATTAAGTGGCATCGAGTTGGATCTGAATCATAGCAACTCTGTATAGGGTTTCCAAAGAGTGACTAGTGGGTTTGAACTGTTAACCTTGCTGTCACAGTACAAATTCATCTCCTTTGGCTCTTTCTCTTTTTCAATGACTCACCACTTTACCAAGCATGATGTTCTTTTCCAGGGACTGATCCCTCCTAATAATATGCCTGATGTATAAGAGACAAAGCCTAGTAATCCTGACTTATAAGGAACATTCATGCTTTACTTGTTCCAATACAGATTTGCTTGTTCTTTTTGCAGTCCATGGTACTTTAAAAACTCTTCTACAACACTTTAATTCAAATGCATCAATTCTTACACAGTCTCCCATATTCATTATCCAACTTTCATATGCATGTGAGGCTATTGCAAATACCATGGCTTGGGTCAGATGAGTACTTAAATTGATATCTTTGTTCTTGAATACATTTAAAAGCAAATCTTGTGAAGCAGATTTGCCTAATGCAGTACGCCATTTGATTTCTTGACTGCTGCTTCCATGAGTGTTGATGGTGGATACAATAAAATGAAATCTTTTACAACTGCAATCTTTTTTCCATTTGAAGACTTTTTTTTTTTTTTTTTTTTTACATTGAGGTACAACCCAAATGAAATGCTATGATCACCATTAAGTATTTTAAGTCCTCTTTGCTTTTAGCAAGCAATGTTATATCATCTGCATATCACAGATTGTTAATCAGTCTCCCTTCAAACCTGATGCCACATTGGTCTTCATATAATCCACCTTCTCTGATTATTTGTTCATCATACAGATGGAATAAGTATGGTGAAAGAATACAACCCTGGAGCACATCTTTCCTGATTTTAAATCATTCAATATTCCCCTGTTCTGTTCAAACAGCTGTTTCCTGGTGTTCTTTATTAGTCCAGTTGTAAGGACTTTTGTTCTTTTTATATTTAGGTACAGACCATACAGAAGACTGTGGTCTTTAATCTTCATCAGTAGATATTTTAATTCCTCTTCATTTCTGCAGGTGAGATTGTATTATCTTCATATCTCAGGATATTAATGGGTCTTCCTCTAGTCCTGATGCCATTCTATTCTTCATATAATCCAGATTCTTGTATTATTTAGTAACCATACAAACTGAATAAGTATGGTGTAGGAATACATCCCTGGAGCATGCATTTACTGATTCTAAACCATCACTATTTCCCTATTTTGTTAGAAATACTAAATCTTAGTGTATATACAGATTCCTCGTGAGCATGATTTATTGTTCCAGAATACTCATTCTTAGCAGTGTTGTCCATTAATTTGAGAAAGGATTTTTGTTGTTTTTGTTAGGTGCCATTGAGTCAGTACTGACTCATAGTGATCCTATGTACAAAGAGTGAAACACTGCCTGGACCTTGGCTAGCCGCACAATTGTTGCCACTCTTGAGCCCATTGATGAAGCCATTTTTCCAATTCATTTCACTGAGGGTTTCCTCTCACCCTCCACCTTACCAAACATGATATCCCTCTCCAGTGATTGGTGCCTCTTGACAATATGTCTTAAATATGAGAGACAAAGTATGGCTATCTTGGTCTCCAAGGAACACTCTGGCTGCAATTCCTCCAACACAGATCTGTTTGTTCTTTTCATAGCCCATGATACTTTCAATATTCTCCTCCAACACCATAACTCTAAAGCATCAATTCTTCTATGATCTTCCTTATTCATTGTCCAGGATTAGCATGCATATGAGACTATTTAAAATACCAAGGCTTGGGTCAAGCGTACCTAAGTCCTCAAGCTGACATCTTTACTCTTCAAGATTTTAAAAAGGTCTTGTGCAGGAAATTTGCTTAATGCAGCATATAGTTTTATTTCTTGAATGCTGCTTCCATGAGTGTTGATGATTGAGCCAAGAAAAATGAAGTATTTTACAACTTCAATCTTGTCTCCATTAATAAGAACGTTGTTTATTGGTTTAGTGGTGAGGCTTTTTGTATTCTTTACATTGAGATGTAATCCGTACTGAAGACTGCTCTTTTATCTTCATCAGTAACTATTTTAAATCCTCTTCACTTTCAGCAAGCAAGGTTGTATCATCTGCATATCACAGGTTGCTAATGAGTCTTCCTCCAATCTTGATGCCATGTTTTTCTTCATATACCTCAACAACTCAGATTATATGCTCAGCATACATGAAAGAATACGATCCTGTTGCACACCTTTCTTAAGTTTAAACCATTTAGTGTTCCCATGTTCTGTTTGAAAAATTGTTTCTTGGTCTATGTACAGGTTCCTCATGAGCACAATTAAGTGTTCAGGAATACTTCCCAATGTTGTCCATTGCTTTTCATGATCCACACAACTGAAGTCCTTTGTGTAGTCAATAAAGCACAGGTAAACACCTTTATGGTATTTTATGCTTTCAGCCAAGATCCATCAGACATCAGCAATGATATCCCTCATTCCACAGCCTCTTCTTATTCCATCTTGAACCTCTGGAAGTTCTATGTCAATGTATGCTTGCAGCCATTTCTGTACTACCTTTAGCAAAAATTTATTCGCATGGGATATCAAAGTGATTGTCTAATGATTTCCGCACTCCACTGGGTCACCTCTCTTTGGAATGGACATAAATATGGATCTCTTCCAATCAGTCAGCCAGATAGTTGTCTTCCAAATTTTGTGGCAGAGATGAGTGAGTGCCTCTTGTGCCACCTCACTTTCTTGAAAGATTTCAATTTTTATTCTATCAATTCCTGGTGCCTTGTTCTTTGCAAATCCCTTCAATGCACCTTGGACTTTCTCCTTCATTATCATTGGCTCTTGTTCATATTCTACCTCTTGAATTGGTTGAACATTGACCATTACTTTTGGTAGTGAATTGCTATATTCCTTCCATCTTCTTTTGATGCTTTCTGCATCATTCGATAATTTTCCAGAGAATCCTTCAATAACAAATGTTATGCCTTGATTTTTTTCTTCAGTTCCCTCAGCTTGAGAAATGCTGAGTGTGCTCCTCCTTTTTGTTTTTCTAACTCCAGATCTTTGCACATTTCAATGTAATGTTTTATTTCATCTTCTTGAGCTAACCTTTGACATTTTCTGTTCAGCTCTTGTACCTCCTCATTTCTTCCATTTACTTTAGCATCTCTACACTGGACAGCAAGTTTTAGTGTGTCTTCCGACATCCATTTTGATCTTTTCCTTCTTTCTTGTCTTCTTAATGACTTTTTGCTTTCTTCCTGTATACTGTTCTTTATGTCATCCCACACCTCTTCTGTTCTTCGGTCTTTAGTGTCTAATGTATCAAATTTGTTCCTCAGATTTGATATTTTTATGCAATTGACTCTTCTATACAGACATAGATAAAGGTATTTATGAGTAAATTGTGCTTCTCATTTTGTGGCTATTTATGTGCTGCTAACTACTACACTTATTTATGTGTGTTTTACTGTCTATACAAATGTATTGTTGAATGGCTACAATCATACATCGACAAAGAACTTCCAGAAGTTCAAACTGGATTCAGAAGAGGCCATGAAATGAGGGATATCATTGCTGATGTTCGATGGATCTTGGTTGAAAGCAGAGAATATCAGAAAGATGTTTACCTGTGCTTTGTTGACTACACAAAAACTTTTGATTGTGTGGATGATGACAAGCTATGGATAATATTGTGAAGTATGAATATTCTGGACTCCTAATTGTGCTCACGAGGAATCTGTACCTTAACTAAAAGGCGGTTGTTCGAACAGAACATGGGAACACTGAATGTTTTAAAACATTTTAAAACAGGTGTGTGACAAGGTTGTATTCTTTCACCACACTTATTCAAGCTGTATGCTGAGCAAATAATCTGATAAGATGGGTTTTATGAAGAAAAATGTGGCATCAGGACTAGAGGAAGACTCATTAACAACCTGCAGATGATACAACCTTGTTTGCGGAAAGTGAAGAGGATTTAAAACGTTTACTGATGAAGATCAAAGAGCACAGCCTTCAGTACGGATTACATCTCAATGTAAAGATTGAAGTTGTCAAGGACTTCATTCTTCTTGGATCAACTATCAACACTCACAGAAGCAGCAGTAAAGAAATCAAACGACGTATTGCATTAGGCCAATCTGCCGCACAAGACCTTTTTAAGGTATTGAAGAGCAAAGATGTCAGCTTGAGGACTAAGATGTTCCTGACCCAAGCCATGGTATTTTCATTAACCTCATATGCATGCAAGAGCTGGACAGTGAATAATGAAGACAGTAGAAGAATTGATGCTTTTGAGTTACGGTGTTGGAGGAGAATATTGAAAGTGCCATGGGCTGCCAAAAGAACGAATACATCCATTTTGGAAGTAGTGCAGCCAGAGTGCTCCTTTGAGGCCAAGACGGACAAACTTTGTCTCTCATACTTTGGACATATTGTCAGGAGGGACCAGTCACTGGAGAAGGATATCATGTTTGGTAAGGTGGAGCGTCAGAGAAAAAGAGGAAGATCCCCAATGAGATGGATTGGCCAAGTTGCAACATGGATGGACTCAAGTGTGGCAACTGTAGTGAGGTTGGCCTAGCATGAAGTAGTATTTCATTCTGCTATGCATAAGGTTGCTATGGGTCGGTACCTATTCGATGGCACCTAACAACAACAACAACAACAGTGTTGATCATCACAAATTATGGATAACATTATGAAGAATAAAAATCCCTGAACAATTAACAGTACTCATATAGAGCCTGTACATAGATAAATTGTCAGCCATTCTAACCATACACGAATAAGCTTCATGGTCCAGAATATTGAAAGTGCCATGAACTTCCCGGAGAATAAATAAATCATCAAGTAGATTCAGCCATCTGCGTATCACAGCTTGTCAATGAGTCTTTCTCCAATATTTATATCAAATTCTTCTTCATATGTCCAAGCTTCTTGGATTTTTTGCTCAGCATAAAGATTGAATAAATATGATAAAATGATTCAATTCCAAAACACAAATTATCTGATTTTCAACCATGCAATATACCCTTGTCATGTTCAAATGACTGCTCCCTGGTTTATGAATTATTGTTGTTGTTGTTGTTAGGTTCCATCAAGTAGGTATGGACTCATAGCGACCCCTATACACAGCAGACCGTACATTGCCTTGATCCTGGGCCAACCTCACTACTATTGCCATGGTTGAGTCTATCGATGCTGCCACCTGACCAATCCTTCTCATTGGGGGTCTTCCTCTTTTTCTCTGATTCTCCACCTTACCAAACATGATATCTTTCTCCAGTGACTATTCCTTTCTGACAATATGTCCAAAGTATGAGAGATGAAGTTTGGCGATCTTGGCCTCCAAGGAGCACTCTGGTTGCGCTTCTTCCAAAACAGATCTATTGGTTCTTTTGGCAGCCCATGGTACTTTCAATATTCTCCTCCAACTCCATAATTCAAAGGCATCAATTCTTCCGTGGTCTTCCTTTGAAAATAGTTTTTTTGCAATTAATAAATTGTTGGTCATGCAAAATTCTATCACTAGATCTCTGGCATCATTTCTTTTACAAAGATCATATTTCCCAGTAATTATCAGTACTTCTTTAATAAAAACACCCTTACCTAGAGTGGGTACTGTAAACAATGAGAGAATAAAATTCTGTTTGTTAAAGTCATTCACTTCTAAAATTTCTGTTAAAGCAGTGCTAGATAACTAAGACTCCTAGCCACTGAAGTCAAATTGATTCTGATTCATAGTTACCCTTTAGACAGAGTAGAGCTTCTCTAGAGGGTTTTAGAGACTGTATATATTTACAGAAGCAGATGATCTAAATTTTTTTCACTCATGTGGAGTGAT
This sequence comes from Chrysochloris asiatica, assembly GCF_000296735.1. Classification (NCBI taxonomy): domain Eukaryota; kingdom Metazoa; phylum Chordata; class Mammalia; order Afrosoricida; family Chrysochloridae; genus Chrysochloris; species Chrysochloris asiatica. The sequence goes on along the minus strand of NW_006408717.1, from coordinate 898,138 downwards.
TGGTAGGTTGTAATCTTTCAATTGGCAACCCAATATCATGAGTCTCACTGTGCCATGAGGTCTAATTTCAAATATAGTAAGAAATGCTATTATAGGTGCACTTCTAGTGTAACCAATCCAAAAGGCTGTGTTATTTGATCACTATCCATATTTTAAGTGCCCCTTGTTTTCAGCAAGCAAGGTTGTATCATTTGCATATCACAGGTTGTTAATGAGTCTTCCTCCAATCCTGATGCCCCATTTTCCTTCACAGATTATGTGTTCAGCATACAGATTGAATAAGTATGGTGAAGGAATACAATCCTGGCACACACCTTCCTTAGTTTTAAAACACTCAGTGTTCCCTTGTTCTGTTAGAACACCTTCCTCTTGGTCTATGTACAGGTTCCTCATGAGCACCATTAAGTGTTCTGAAATACTCATTCTCCACAATGATAGAACACAATTGAAAGCCTTTTTGTAGTCAACAAAGCACAGGTATACATCTTTTTGGTATCTGTGCCTCCCTACAAGCATTTTTAATGATTATTCCCTGTCTGTGTTCATCTGGAAACTCAGATAAAACCTGTCTAATGTTGGTTACCCAGCTGGTATTTAAAATAACCATGGCATAGCTTCCTTAATCATAGCAACACACAAGTCACTGTAGTACAACAAACTGACAGATGATTTGTGAACTCTGATATATAGTATCTTAGCTATTCAATGGAAACTATTTTAACATCATGTCACACACATTTCTTTTCTTGTTTTCCACCAAAAAAGAGGATACACACAAATGAGGTTGTTGCTATATGCACAAAACTTAGAACCAGAGTGAATAATCATTATCCATACTTACCACGACAACATTTAAATGAAATAAATTAACAAAGTAAAGCAACGCTTATTTTTATCATAGACTTATTCATGCATGCTATACTTTCCTAGTGTTACATAAACCTTGTGTTTTGTGTTGGTTAATGCATTGGACTCCAAGGCCAGCTGGAACCGCAAGGTCAGTGGTTCAAGCTCACCACCTTCCCCTCAGAAGCCCTATACAGTGTCACTAGAGTCAGAATGGACTTGTGGGTACTTAACAATAACCAAAGAACAATGTTATATGCATCATTCAAGTTATTTCTCATGCTTATGGATTACATTTTTATTCTGAACATAAAACAAAGAAAAAAATTTTTAAGACAAATTTAAAATAAAGTAGCATATCTTTCATGGTTTCTGTTAATATTTCTTCTATGTTTTTCTAGATTACCACCTGAATCTCACAAATATTGCTACCAGAGCATGGATCATAAAAGGTATTTTATCAATTTTCATTTATTTTGAAGATTTTTCATGTAAATATGAAGTTGTTGTTATTTAGTGCCATTGAGTTTGTTTTGACTCATAGTGACCCTCTGTAGGGTTCCGAAGAGCAACTGGTGAATTTGAACCATGAACTGCATTGTTTAAACCAACCTTGCATTCCAACACATTATCCTGCAGTGTCACTAGTATATATTGGTGTGGTATGCTATAGTATTTTGTCCTATCACTGCAGCTATAACACTCTGAGGATTCAGAGTGAAGTTTTCTTTTCATTTAAAATTTTGTTTTCTTAACATGGTGAATATGCCTACTAAGTACATTTGTTGTGGTTAATATTTTAAAATGCTATAAAATCTTTAAAGTGTAGAGGATCTTTCATGGTATAAAGAAATACAGAGATAGACTATATTTGTATCTGACCAACAAGTATGATCAGTTATCTCACAGAATACTGACCCTTTCAAGGTGGCAGTGTGTGCTGTCAAGTCAGTACCTACTCATAGAGATCCTGCATAGGGTTTCTGAGGCTATAAATCTTCACAGGAGCAGAAAGCCTCATATTTTTCCTGTGGGGCAAATGGTAGTTTGGAACTATTGATCTTTTGATTAGCAGCACAGCTCCTGATCCACTACACTACTAAGGCTCCTTGAACACTTCAAGATAGTGGTTATATATTTAAAACTCATATACAGTAAGAGTGGAAGGTCAGGATTCTGAATTCCCTTTAAATACAATGCTAATGTCCTGCTCAATTAATAT
>NW_006408717.1:879746-895970 GCF_000296735.1 Chrysochloris asiatica | reverse complement strand
TATATGTGAACTCTTCTAAAACCGAGATCAAAACAAACATAGATTGTGTCATTGAGTTGATTATGGCTCATAACATAGTGAACTGAAAAGACATAGTACAACTGCCCCATAGGGTTTCCAAGGCAATAATAGCTGTGGAAGCAGAGTCTCACATCTTTCTTTCATGGACTAACTGGTATGCCTGAACCACCGAACTTTCAGTTATCAACCTTAAACTCAGCCATGACATTTTTTATCATGAAAGAATTTAAAGACAATACACACACACACACACACACAAAAAAAAAAAAAAAAAAAAAAGACGGGCAATAAAACAAGCAAACAAAAGAAACAACTTTTAGTAAGAAGTGTGAGAGTTAGTATAACTTAATAGCTGCTTCATTGTATGGTTAATCTAAAATAAAACATCTTGCTGTGGTTGAGTGTTGTCAAGTCATTTCTGACTCATAACGACCCTATACTGGGATTGGGGGGAACAGCTGGTAAGTTTGAACTACGGACCTTGCTGTTCAAACCAACCTTGAGGTCAAGTGCTTATCCTATGGTGTTACACAAGTATACAGTTTGTAACAATTGTACTTAAGAAACCATAACATAAAATATTCTTCTAATGTTTTCTTATTTTTCTTCTTAAAAAATAAAATACATATTTGCTGAAATTCTACTAAGATTTCATTATTAATCTAAATGACTCCTCTTTAAGAAGATTTGAAGTGCTTTCCCATGTTTCAAATAATTTGTTCTCAGCAACGAATTGAAATATTGGCATTTCAAACCAACCTACCTAGAAGCATCACTACAGAAAAGCTTTCATAAAGATTCAAATAAGAAAACACTGTGGAACTCTGTTCTACTCCAAAATTCATGAGATTGCCATGAGTTGGAATAAACTCAATAAAAGTGGTTTGATTTTTGTGTTTTGAATGTGTGTATATATAAATATATGTTGTTGTTCTTGTTAAGTGCCATCAAGTAGTTTCTGACTCATAGTGACCCCGTATAGGGTTTCTGAGGAGCATCTGGTGAGTTTGAACCACCAACTTTGTAGTTCAAACTGACCTTGAGGCCCATTGCTTTTCTGCATCTTCACACCACGGTTCCATATTAATGTATTTATATGTGTGTATGTGCATACATAATAATTTCAATGCTGTTGTTGTTATCATCAAGTCTGTTCTGACTCTTTAAACGGTTTCTGAAGAGCAGGTTGTGGGTTTCAATTGCTGATCTTATAATTAAAAGGCCCGTGCTTATTGTACAGTGCCCCACCAGATACACACATAAAATACACACATAACAAGTATGTAAATGTTTTTGCTTACTATGTATTTTGTTGTTCATGTCTGGATCTTTCAAAGCTTTCCATGGTGCTATGCCATCACCAATTATTTCATAGTGAGACAATTCTATAATGTATCCACTGGAAGCATATGGCACACATAGAAACAAATCAAATAAAATGATGCATATGATATAAGGGATGTTTTTATTGTTTGTTTGGTTTGTATTGTTTTTGTCTGTGCTCTTTGAATAACACCAGGATCCTAACTGCAGTAATTAAATTCAATCAAAATGCCTATTTTTTTAACCTACTATTTTATTGTATTCCTTTAATGTAGCTTTTTGAATCGAGGGATTTTGTTAATCATCATGACTGACAAAACAGAAATGAAGCAGGAATTAAGAGCAACAGTTTGCAATTTCTGACATAAAATCAATACCTAATCAGGAGCTGAGTTGTAAATAGTCTCTATGCATTATGCATATTTGTATCACAATTACAGTTTACAAATATATTTCATCCACTGAATCAACATTGTCTGAAACAGTGCCTTATGAAGCAGATTTTGAATGAATGAATGCCTTAGTTTCCTAGCATTGTCATAAAAAAACAACAACAACAAAAAAAACCAAGAAGTGGGTAATTTAAAAGAAATCTATTTCCTCACAGTTCTGAATCCTAGAATTCAGGCAATCATCAGGACCATGTCTTGTTGGCTCTATGGGAAGATCCTTACCCCTTTAAGCTTCATGTAACCCTGGGTGTTTTTGTTTGTTTTAATTCCTTGAGTTGTAAAAATATCTTTGCATAATATTTCCCCAGACATGTTTTCTCCCATGTCTCTTTTCTTTATAAGACAATATTCCTAAATGATTAGGAATTACCCTATTTAAGTATGACAGTGTTGTTGTTGTTATTGTTAAAGGCCGTCAAGTTGTTTCCTACTCAAAGTGGCCTGTTTTCTGAGGCTTTAAAAATCTTCCAGGGATCAGAAAGCTTTATTTTTCTCTTGTGGAGCAATTTACAGGCTCAAACCTTGGACGCTGTGGTTTGTAGTCAAGTGCTTATTGTTTGGAGACACGACGCTCTTCATTAAGTTGTTTTTAAGTGCTATCAAGTTGATTATGACTCATAGCAACTCTTATAGGGTTTCTAAAGATGAGCTGATGAGACTGAGCCACCAGCCTTGTGGTTCAAACTGAAATTCTGGCCCACAACTTATCCTAGAACACCACAGCAAGACTTCTTTATGACAGTATGATACAGTAAATTTTTATGATATGGCTCATGTAGCCATAGTTTTTGTAATTCCCAACAATTAACTTGGTGGGACCATGCAAATAGAGTGCATGAAACATGGGAATTGGTCAGCTTTGCCATCTTGCTGAGTTTAAGAAGCCATCTCAGAAGCAGGAACAGAGGTGTCATGATCATCAAGAAAGAGTCATGAGTGCATCTTTTTTTACCCTGTGAACTCAGGCTAGAAATGCAATAGTGGCAGTGGAGGCAGCAGGGGAAGCAGAAGAACAAAGAACATGGGACAGAGCAGAATAAAGAGACGACTATACACATGGACCTTGCTAGATGGAATACATAGAAATTAAATTGACTACATCTGCACAAAGAGCTGATGGAACAGCTCCATATCATCAGTCAAAACAAGGTCGGGGAAGATCGTGGAACAGACCATCAATAGCTTATATGTAAATTCAAGCTGAAGCTTAAGAAAATGAGAGACTTGTTTTCAAGTAAATGGAAGAAATGAGGAGGTACAAGAGCTGAACAGAAAATTTCAAACATCAGCTCAAGAAGATAAAGCCAAATATTACAACAAAATGTGCAAAGATCTGCAGTCAGAAAACCAAAAAGGAAGAACATGCTCAGCACCTCAGTCCTCAAGCTGACATCTTTGCTCTTCAACACTTTAAAAAAGTATAGCAGATTTGCCTAATGCAATATGTCATTTGATTTCTTGACTGCTGCTTCCATGAGTGTTGATAGTTGATCCAAGAAGAATGAAGTCCTTGACAGCGTCAATCTTTTCTTCAATGACAAATATGTTGTTTATTGGTTCAGTGGTGAGGATTTTTGTTGTCTTTACATTGAGATATAATCCATACCGAAGGCTGGGCTCTTGGATCTTCATCAGTAAATGTTTTAAGTCCTCTTCACTTTCAGCAAGCCAAGTTGTATCATCTGTACATCACAGGTTATTAATGAGTCTTCCTCCAATCTTGATACCATATTTTTCTTCATATAACCCAGTTTCTTGGATTATTTGCTCAGCATACAGGTTGAATAAGTACAGTGAAAGAATACAACCTTGTCACACAACTTTCTTAATTTGAAATCATTCAGTGTTCCCATGTTCTGCCTCTTGAGTAAGTCAATTGCAAAGAAGAAATACTGCATAGGGCCACTACTATAAAAGACTAAGAAAAAGAACCCATACTAAAGGGAAGAGGGAATCTTTGCTGGTTAAAGGGATGTGGGGGTTGGAACACAGGGTAGGGAATAGATACAGGATAGTTTGGGTGCTGGTGTGTGTGTGGGGGGGAAATACACAAGAAGGGTTAGGGGAATGGAAGAACAAGGCGGATGGGAAAACAATTAGGCATGTTTGCATGGACTAAGTGGGACAGAGGTAAATAATGATGTATGCACAACCTTGGAACGACAGGGCTCTGTGATACAGCGATTAAGACATGCTTGAAATGGGCAAAAGGGGGGAATAATGTTAAGATGCTTGGCTGTCTTTTGAATCTTGGTTTCCCTGGAATACCATTATTAAATAGACACTTGAGGGACAAAGAAAGGAGTAGCCAGAAATATCACTGTAGAAAGCTTGTAAGTCCATCTTGTGCCTATAATGGATTGCAATACCTAATATGGGACTACACTGTGCCCAGTGAAAGAGGCTTCCTGTGGAGCCTCTGCATTACATAAGACCATAGTTGGAATCCTGAATCTCACCCAGAATCTTCTGAGGTGGGAAATTTCCATTTGAAAGGACAAACAGACCAGCCTGGAGCAACTAGAAGAACAGAAGATACTTCTTGTAAGAAAGACTAACAGGAAACAGAATATACTTCTTGAAAGAAAGGCCTACAGGAAAACAAAACAAAACAATAACGGCAGTCCAACTGATTACTACAAGAACAAGCAAGTTGCTAGCCCAGGAGGCATCAAACCCCCTTCCAAGACTAAGACCTAATGGGTATACATGAGCAGACATGCACTCTGATTGATGACCACGTTCTTCACCAATAAGGGGAAGTGAGGGAAAAATAGCAATGATGCTGAGAGCTAAATAAGCCCTACAACATTCAAAAGACTCCTGTGAACCCAGGTGGAGACCTGGTTGGCCAGCATTCTGTCAAGACCTGGGGACTCTTGGGCCCAGAGTCAGTGACATAACCCCAGAGGACTAGAGTGAAGAGTGAAGTGTCCAGCTGATAAGAAGAGAGGGCATATGCATAAGAACACCCATACTTGCAGATAATACCCACTTGACCTGGCTTCAATGACTGGATGATCAGAGTTCAACTAGAAGAAGAAAGAAGAGGGAAAAAAAGAGTAATCTGATACAATTTGATGAACTTGATCTACACCTATGGATGCAGTAGCTCAACAGAGGGAACAAATCTTTACAGTGAGGATTATTCCCACCCCTTTCACACACAGAGTAGACAGGGATAGGCAACTTGGATATCGGTTACCCAAAATGGGGGGCGGGGGGCTACAAAGGCAGTAAGTAACTGGCTTACAAGCTTTCAAGAGGGAGTTTAGATCCAGAGGGAATGGAGGAAGGTAGAATCTCCACTGCGTAGTATCCAATCTGTCTAGGTGGGGCTAATGAAAGGAGATGGGGATAGGTCTCCTGTGGTATAGTGGTGAATAATTGTTATCAGGACTGACTGTGAGGATTGGAAATGTAAAGGTGGACATGTTGTAGAAAAAGAGGGGAGTGCTTGACTTTGCAGTCCAGGAGTGGAGGTCCCTGGAACCATCAAGGGAGAAGAGCAGAGTGAGACACCCTACCCAGAGAAGCACTGATGCCTGAAATGGAGGCTGAGACGATGATATGGAGAGATGGAGCAGCCGGGGACCCTAGACCCAGAGAGGGAGAGGGGCTGTGTGCTGACAATTGGGGGGCAGGCTTGCAGGGTATACCCTTTGATTGGTTGATGATGCATCCAGGGGATGGTAATCATGGCAATGAATCGATGTACGATAGGATGAAAGTAGCTAATGTTCTTCCACGTAAACTATCAAACTATCACATAATTCACAATAATACATTTAAAAAAAAGACACCTGACATTATTCACTTGCATTGGCATCATTGGGGTTGATGCCACTCTGTGCAATGATTCATACTGTCACCACCCAGCGCACCACTACAGACACAGAATTGTTAGCAATGTTATCTGCATTAATGTTACTCATAAATCATAATTTCCATATATCACTGGATACATTGGCATGTTGGTGTTGTTGTTAAGTTCTGTTGAATCAGTTTTGACTCATAGTGAACCTATGCACAAAAGGAAACACTGCCCAGTTGTGTGCAATTCTCACAATTGTTGTTTCACTTGAGCCCATGGTTGCTGCCATAGTGTCAGTCCATCTGATTGAGAACTTTTCTTTTTGCTGATCCTCCAATTTACCCAGCATGATGTCCTTTTCCCTCCTGATAAGATATCCAAAGTATGAAAGGTAAATACTTGCCATCCTGGCTTACCAACAGCAAGATTTTTTTGTCCTGTCTTCCAACACAGATTTGTTTGTTCTTCTGGTCGCCCATGGTATTTTCGACGCTCTTCTCTAATACCATAACTCAAATGCATCAATTCTTTGTGATCCTTATCCATTGTCCAACTTTCACAAGCATATGAGGATATTGAAAATTGTTTGGCTTTGGTCAGGTCCACCTTAGTCATCAAACTGATATCTTTGCTCTTGAACACTTTAAAGTAGATTTACCCAATGAATTATGTCATTTGATTTCTTGATTAATGCTTCCATGAAGGCTGATTATAGATCCAATTAAAATTAAGTTTTTGACTACTTCAATTTGTACTCATTTTATCATGATGTTATTTATCGATCAAGTTGTGAGGATAGTTGTTTTCTTTTCATTGAGATGTAATCCACACTGGAGGCTATAGTCTTTGATCTTCATCTTTAAGTATTTTAAGTCCTCTTGGCTTTCAGCAAGCAAGGGTGCAACATCTGCATGTTGCATGTTGTTGATGAGTCTTCTTCCAGTCCTGATGACATATTCTTTTCCATTTTAATTTCTCAGATTATTTGCTCAGTATAGAGATTGAATTGTTGTTCTTGTTGTTAAGTGTCGTTGAGTCAATTCTGACCCATAGTGATCCTGTGTAGGGTTTCCAAGGAGCAGCTGGTGAGCTTGAACCACTAATCTTGCAATTCAAATTACTTTTTAATCTGACACATTAGCCCACAGCACCACACTAGTACTCCATAGAGATTGAATAAGTATGGCAAAAGAATACAAACCTGGTTCACATCAATATTTATAGCTGTTTTCTTAATTTTAAACATTTGGTATACCTTTGTTCTGTTCTAATGCCTGGCTCTTGTTCTTTGTACAAGATCCCCATGATCAAAATTAAATGGTCAGGTGTGCCCATTCCTCGCAATGCTATCCTTAGCTTGCCATGATCCACATAGTTGAAAACCTTTGCATAGATTTAAAGCACAAGTAAACATCTTTCTGGTATTTTTTGCTTTTAGAGAAGTTCCATCTGACATCAGCAATGATATCCCTCATTCCACATCCTTTTGTGAATCCATGATGAAATACTGACAATTCTTTGTTGATGTACAGTTGCAGCTGTTTTTGAAAGCTCTTCAGAAAAAATATTATTTGTGTGTGATATGAATGATATTGTTTTATGATTTTTGCATTCCTTTGAGCAATCTGTCTTTGGAATAGGCACAAATTTGATCTTATTAAATTGGTTGCTCATATTGCTGTCTTCTAAATTTCTTGGCATGGATGAGTGTTTATCTCCGCTGCTGCATTAGTTTGTTGAAATATTTCAATTTATATTTGGTCTATTTCTGAAGCCTTGTCTTTTGTCAATGTCTTCAGTGAAATTTGGCCTTCTTCCTTCTGTACTACTGTTTGTTGATTATATGCTACCTCTTGAATTGGTTAAACACTGACCACTTCTTTTCAGTGCAATGACTCTGTGTATACTTTCTCTCTTCTTTTGAATATTGTAAATTAAGGCTTGCATTTTTTCTTCAGTTCTTTCAGCTTAAGAAATGCTGAACATATTCTTCCTTTTTTTTTTTTTTTTTGAAGTCTAAATCTTTGCCAATTTTGTTTATAATACAGCCCTTTGAAAATTTCTGTTCAGCTCATTTACTTACTCATGTCTTCCCCTGACTTTAAAATATCCCTGCTTGAGAGCAAGTTTCAGAGTTTCTTCTGACAACAATTTTGGTCTTTTTTTCTCCTTTCCTGTCTTTTTAATGACTTTTGCTTTTCTTCCTGTATGATATTCTTGATGTATTTCCAACGCACATTAAGTCTTCAGTCATTAGTGTCTAATTCATCAAATCTGTTCTTGAGATCCTCTCTAACGTCAATGGGATATGTTAAGTTCATATTTTGGCTCTCATGGGTTTGTTTTAATTTTCTTCAGCTTCAGCCTGTACTTGCATAGGAGCAATAGATGTCCTGTTCCACAGTTGGCCTTGTTTTGGCTGATGGTATAGTCATCAGTTTGTTGTAGTCAGTTTGATTCCTGTATATCCCATCTGTTGAAGTTCATGTGTATTGTTGCTTTTTATGTTGTTTGGAAAAGTATTTAAAATGAGAAAGTCACTGGTCTTGAAAAATTCTATCAAGGATCTGTAGCATCATTTCTATCACCAAGAGCATAATTTACTGCTGATTTTATCTCTTTGTTTTCAACTTTTGCATTTAAAACACCAGTAATTGCCAATATGGCCCCTTGAGTGCACTTTTTAATTTTTTTGTTTTCAATTTCAGACTAAATAAATTGTTAGAATTCTTCAGTTTAATTATCACTGACATTAAGGGTTGGTACCTAAATTTTGATAATAGTGTTATTAATTGTCTCTTTTTATGTGGGTGGATATTATCCTATCGCAGACAGCATTGTACTTCAAGTTAAATTCTGAAAATTTGGTTTTGGCAATAAATGCCACACCACTCCTGTTAAAACTGTTATTCCTGACATAGTAAACCATATATTTGTCAGATTCAAAATGGCCAATATCAGTCCATTTCAGTACACTACTGATTAAGATATCAATCTTTACTCTTTCCATTACATTCTTGAGAACTTCTGATTATCCTAGATTCATAATTTGTACACACCATGTTCTGATTTTTTTCTATGTTTTTATTGTGAATTGAGTGAAAGCTAACAGGGAAGATCTTCATTTTCACATTCAAAAAATTATACACCTTATTTCATTAGAATGATTATAATCCACTCCATGTACCATCACTTAACAGTATTTCTCTCTTCATTTTAGCTCTTTTTTTTTTTTTTTTTTTTAATAAACACTCAGGCATATATGATAATGTATACTGCCAAAGGGCACATTCTGCAAGTCTGTCTCTAGTTGCCATCTCTCAGTCCCCCTCTTCCCATGAATTTAGAGTCTTCAGCTGCTCCCTCTCTCCATGTCCCCATCTCTGCCCCATCTCTGGTGTTGCTGCTTTTTTGGATAGGATCCTGTATTCTGCTTGTGATCTTCTCCCTTGATGCTCCTAGGGTCCTCTGTTTCTTGAATATAAGATTAACTACTCCTCCATTTTTGTTACAAATATTCTACTTTTACAATTGTGATAGTTACAATTAGTCATGTTAACAATTACTAATTATTTAATAGTAAGAATCTTACCCCATCTCTTTTAACCAGACCCATCTAGACAAGATGAAAACTATTCAGTGGGGACTCTATCTTCCCTTACACACTCTTAAACTAAATTCCCTCTTGAAACCTTGTAAACCAATCACTTCATGACTTTATTGCCCCCTCATTTTAGGTAGCAATATGTAAGTTGCCCATTCCTATCTACCCTGTATACTGAAAGGATAACATTGATACTTGATGTGACGTCTCCTTCCCTCTCTGTTGGTATTTTCAGCTACTGCCTCATGAGTGTAGGTCAAGTTCATCAAATTGTAGCAATTTACCCTCACTTTCTTTATCAAATATTTTTTTTAAATTGTTGTTGTTGTTTGTTGTTTTTGTTGCTTTTATCTCCCTCGAGTTGAGCTCTGGTAGCATAGTGGTTATGAATCAGGCTGAGAACCGCAAGGTCAGCAGTTCGAAACTACCAGCTGTTTCATGGGAGAAAAATGAGGCTTTCTGCTCCCGTAAAGATTTACTCACTCGGAAACCATGTACAGGGTCGCTATGAGTTGGAACCGACTCTACGGCACATAACAACAACAACAAGTTGAGTTCTGATCATCAAGTCATCGAGTCTATGTCAAATGGGTACAATCTGCAAGTTTGGGCGTTCTCATGCGTCTTCCCTTACTTCATATCAGCTGGCTGCTTCACTCTCAGATCTAGCCCTCCGTGGCTATGTCCTTTTCAATGGGCTCAGGTATCCCCAGATCTCACCATACTTTGGACCAACCAGCTCTTCCTCTTCTCTCTCTCATCTCCAGGTCAACTGGAGTCCATGGAACATGGCCAAACTCAGCCTATTTCTTCATTGCTGTCTTTCCCCCTCTTCCACTCACTCAACGTGGTCATCAGCAAGCTAACATGACTGCTCATTGTTCCCTTTGAATTTCAGTCTTAGAGGTGGGTTTGTCCTGAGAAAACTTGATTGCTTGCTTTGATGGCTTCCATGTGAAGAGTTTGTTTATTCTTTTATTAGTCAGTCATACTACCATTCTTGTTTTTGTTTCTTTCCTGATCTTTCTTTGAAGAATGTATCTTCCGTCTCTCTAGCTGTTCTAGGATGGTCTGTCAGTCCTTTCTAGTGGGAATGTCCCACTTTGGAAAGTTCTGGACAGGATTCAGGATTACATCTAATGCCCTATACACTGCAAAGACTCCACAGAGGCCTATCTCACTGGGCAAGTTCTAGAACCCTTTTTAGGTATTCCAATCAGTTATAGGCTGAAGAAGGGCTTACAAGCTTTCTATAATCACGTTTCCTAACATTCTTTTCTATCCTACTCAATTGTCTATTTTACAATAGTAAACAAGGGAAATTGATATTCATAGGATAGTCAAGCATTTTAGTATTATTTATCCTCAGTCTATGCCTCGATCCCTGATTCACAGAGCCCAGTTGTTCCAAGGTTGAACATGCATCACCATTTACCTCTGTCCCATTTAGGCCATGTAAACTTGTCTCAGTGTTCCCCTAACTAGCTTTTTCTTCCACTCCCTACCCCTTCTTGTGTATTTCCCTCACCAACACTTGAACTAAGATGTGTCTGCCCCCTACCCTCTGCTGTACTGTTGCCTCTCTCCACATCCCCCAATGCCCACCTCACTCCCACTGGTAACTGACAAAGAAAATTTTTATATTTTATTTTTCCCCCTTGAGTATGGGTATCTTTTCTTAAGATTTTACAATAATGGTGTTTTGCAATATTTGTCCTTCTGAAACTGACTAATTTCACTCAGCATAATATCCTCAAGGTTCATCCATGTTTTGTGGTACACTGCATCCTCCTTGCTTTTGTTCAAAAAAGCATAATATGCCATTATGTGTATGTACCAAAGTTTGTTTATCCATTCTTCCATTATGGGCTTTTAGGCTGTCTCCTTCTTTTTGCTATTGTGAATAGTGCTGCTATTAATATTGATGTGTATATAGATCATTTTATGGCTCATATTTCTTGTGGATATAGAACAAGTAGAGGAATTGAATAAGGTATTTTTATTTCCAACTTTCTTTGGAAACACCATACTGTTTTCCAGAGTAGTTGGACAATTGTGCATTCTGACCAGCAATGTAGGAGGGTACCAGTCTCTCCTTATCCTTGGCAGCATTTATTATCCTCTGCATTTTTTAATTTCGCTGTTATTGCTGATGTGAGATGATATCTCATTGTTGTTTTGATTTGCATCTCTCTTATGTCTAATGAACATGAACCCGAATGTCTTCTTTGGTGAAATGTCTGTTCATGTCCTGTGCCCGTTTACTAATTGGGTTACTTGCATTTTCTTGTAGAGGTATTGTAGTTTCCTATGGATTTTAGAATCAGTCCCTGCAAAAGATTTTTTCCCATTTGGTGAGTTCCCTTTATTCTTCTGGAGAAATCCTTTGGTGCACATAAGTTTCTAATTTTTAGAACATCCCAATCATCTATTTTGTCTTCTTTTGTTTGTGTAATTTTCATGTTTTGTAGTCTGTGTGTGCCCTGGATTAGAGTTCTTAAATTTGTCCCTATTTTTTTACTGATGACCTTTTTAAATCTGGGATTCCCAATGAGATCTTTAAACCATGCCGAGTTGTTTTTTTATTATGGCTGAGGTAAATGTCTTGTTTCAATCTTTTGCATATCAATTTCTAGTTCTGCCAGCACCATCTGTTGAAGAGACTATGTCTTCCCCACTCAATGTACTTTGGTCCTTTTTCAAAGATCACTTGGCTATATGGGGATGGGTTAATTACTAGATTCTCAATTCTGTTCCATTGATCTATGTATCTTTCATTGTACTAATGACAGGCTGTTTTGACCACTGTAGCCATGTAATAAAATTTTGAAATCAGAGAATGAGAAGCCTCCAACTTTGTTCTTCTTCTTAAGCAGTGCTTTGCTTATCCTGGTTCTCCTTCTTTTCCATATAAAGTTTGTAATAGTTTTTCCCATCTCTCTAAAGAAGGTCATTGAAATCTGGTTTGGTATTGCGTTATATGTATAGTTTGCTTTGGGTAGTATTGATATTTTCACAATTTTACATCTTCCTATCCGGGATTATGGTATATTCTTCCATTTTTGTAAGTCTCTTTAGATTTTTTTGTAGTAGTTTTTTGTAGTTTTGTTTGTATAGGTCCTTTATTTCTCTGGTTACATTCATTCCTAAATATTTCATCCTTTAGTTGGCTATTGTAAATGGTATTGCTTTCCTAATTTCCTTTTCAGGGTTCTCAATACTAGTATAGAGGAATCCAACTGATTTTTGAATGTTGATCTTGTATCCTGTCACTTTGCTGAATCTTTCAATTAGTTCCAGTAATTTTTTTATGCTTCGTGTTTGGGGTTTTTTATGTATAGGGTCATATAATCTGCAGATAGAGAGGTTTTTACTTCCTCTTTGCCAATTTGGATGCATTTTATTTCCCTATCTTGCCTTATAGATCTGAATAAGATTTCCAAAACAGTATTGAATAGTAGTGGTGATAAAGGGCATGCTTGTTTGCATGCATGTTTACAAGGGGAAGGCTTTCAATTTCTCTCCATTGAGAGTAATGTTAGCTGCTGATTTTGCATATATGCACTTAATTATGTTGAGGAATATCCCTTCAATTCTTACTTTTTTTTGAGTATTTTTATCAGGAATGGATGTTGGATTTTTTCAAATGCCATTTCTGCATCAATTGATATGATCATGTGGTTATTTTCCTGTTTTTTTATTTATATGGCAGATTAGATTAATTGTTTTTCTAATGTTGAACCATGGTATGAATCCCAATTGCTCATGATGTATTATTTTTTTGATGTGTTGTCAATGACAACATTCTGTTTGCTAGAATTTTGTTCAGATTTTTTGCATCTATGTTCATGAGGGATATTGAACTATAATTTTCTTTCTCAGTGATGCCCTTGCTTGGTTTTGGTATGAGAGTTATCTAGCTTCATAGAATATTCAATTACCATGTATTTGACTTTATTTCCTTCGTCTTCCTATTGTCAATTTCTAATTTTATAGCATTGTGGTCTGAGAAGATCTTTTGTCATATTTTGTCTGTAAATTTATAAAAGCTTGTCTCATGGCCTAACACATGGTTAATTCTGGAGAATGTTCTATATACACTGGAAAAGAATCTGTATTGTGCTGTTGTTGGGTTGAATGCGCTGTACCAATCTATGAGGTTCAGTTGGATGATTGTACTGTTTATTCTTCTGTGTCTTTGTCAAGTTTCTTTCAGTTTTTTCTATCCATTTTTTAAAGTGATGTATGTGTTAAAATTGCCTACTATTATTGTAAATTTGTCTATTTCTTTCTTCAAATCTATTAGAGTTTGCTTTATATATTTTGGAGCTCTTTAATTGGGAGCGTAGATATTTATCATGGTTATGTCATCTTGTTCAATTGTCCCTTTGATTATGAGATAATATCCCTCTTTATCTATTATGCTGGGGTTTGCCATAAAGTTTATTTTATCAGAGATTAGTATTGCCACTCCTGCTCATTTTTTATTGCAATGAGCTTGGTGTATTTTTCCCCCTTATTTGATGTTTAGTCTGTTTTTGTCTTTGTGTGTAAGGCGTGTCTCTTGCAAACTGCATTTTGAAGGATCTTGTTTTCTTATCCATTCTGCCAGTCTCCATCTCTTAACTGGTACATTTAATCCATTTACATTCAGTGTCATTATCAATAGGTATGGATTAATTGCTGTCATTATGCTTGTTTTTTTTTTTGTGTGTGTGTGTGTGGTGCTCCTGGTTTCTTTGTTATGCTTGTTTTCCTGTTCTGAGTTATTATGTTCTTTGTGTTCTTTCTTGTCAGTTTCTTCATAATTTTAGTATTTCCATATTCTTGTATTTTCATTTTCTTAGTATGTTGTGAAGTATTAAATTTCTTTGAAGTTACCTTTTATTCTATTAACTTTTCCATCCATTTAAGACAATGTATTTTATCCTGTAATCAACCTGAACTTCTTACCACTTGGATCTCTGTTCCTATGTGTTTATCTTCTTTCACACTGTAATGATTTTTATCATAGACTCATCTCCCATGTACTGTGAATATGTTCTTATAGTTTTGATTTGTTTTGTTTTATTAAAGATTTTTATTGTGGATTGAGTGAAAGTTTACAGGGCATATCATCAGTTTTACATTCAACAAATCATATACTTTGTTTCATTTCATTGATTATAATCCACTCCATGCACCATCAGTTAACAGTATTTCTCTATATTCACTTTAGCTATTTAAAAAACAAACAAAAAAAACACTCAGCCATATATAATAATTTACATCTCCAAAGGGCACATTCTGCAAGTCTGCCTCCTGGCCACCAGCTCTTAGTCCTTCTCTTCTTAGTCCATGAATCTTGAGTCCTCAGCCACTCCCCTTCTCATGCCCCCATCTCTGCCTCCATCTCTGGCGCAGCTGCTTCTCTAGATAAGGTCCTAGGGTCCTCTGTTTCTGGATTGTACGATTAACCACTCCCCTTTTTTAAATTACAAAACTTCTACCTTTACAATTGTGACAGTCGCGATTAGTCATGATAACAGTTATTCACTAACTTATGAATCTTATGAATCTTATCCCCATCTTTTTTCACCAGACCCATCTAGACAAGATGACAGCTATTCAGTGGAGACTCTTTCTTTCCCCCTATACTCTTAAACTAAACTCCCTATTGAAACCTTGTAAGCCAGTCACTTCATGCCTTTATTGCCCTCTCATTTTAGATAGTCAATGTCTAAGTTGCCAGTCCCTATCTACCCTGTGCACAGAGTGGATAGCATTGATACTTGATGTGAAGACTCTTTCCCTCTCTGTTGGTGTTTAGAGAAACTACCTCTCTTAGTATAGGTCAGGTTTATCATGAAGATGTATCTTCTGTCACTGTAGCTGTTCCAGTGTGCTTGTCCTTTCTAGTGGGAATGTCTCATCTCACAAGGTTGTGGATGGGACTCAGGATTCCACCTAAGGTTCTATACTCTGTATAGGCTTTACATGAGGCCTGTTTCACTGGGCAAGTTGTAGAACCCCTTTTAGGTATTCCAATCAGTTATAGGCTGAATGTGGGCTTGCAAGTTTTCTCTAATCATGTTTCCCAACATTCCTTTCTATCCAACTCAAGTGTCTATTTTACAGTAGTAGGCAAGGAAAACTAATATCCATAAG
The DNA here is from genome assembly GCF_000296735.1 of Chrysochloris asiatica. NCBI lineage: Eukaryota > Metazoa > Chordata > Mammalia > Afrosoricida > Chrysochloridae > Chrysochloris > Chrysochloris asiatica. Next base: position 880,609 of record NW_006408717.1, on the reverse strand, counting down.
GCAGTCAAGGATTTTAGTATTATTTACACTCTTCAAGATATACCTGGATCCCTCTATCCCAGAGCCCTGTTGTTTCAAGGTTGAGCATGCATCACTATTTACCTCTGTCGCACTAGGCCATGCAAACCTGTCTCAGTGTTCCCCTATCTATCTTGTTCTTCTGCCTCCTCCCCCTTCTTGTATTGCCCTCCCCAACACCCAAAGTAAACTCTCCACCCCAACCCCACTGTGGTTACCTTATATTCCATTAGTTTTTCCCTCCAATTAAGACAGTCTATTTTAGCCAGTAATCTACCTGACCTTCTCACCATCTAGATCTCTGTTCCTCTGTGTTTACCTATTTTCACATTGTAATTGTTTTGATCATAGACTGACCTCCCAGATCCTTTGTTCTTATAATTTTATTCTCTTCTTAACTCTTCCATTTGTCGACTGAGTTCAGGTTGATGCTGCTATGTACATCATTCTGTAGTTGTTGTCTGTTCTTGTTGGTTCTCAATCCACATAATTTCCTTTAGGATATTTTTCAGAGCAGGCTTGGCTTTGGCAAAATCCCTTAACTCTGCTCATCCTGGGATGTTTTGATTACACCATCATATTTGATTGACAGTTTTTCAGGGTAGAGGATTCTTGGGTAGCAGTTTTTTGTGGTTTTTTTTTCAGGGTCTTATATATGTCTTCCCATTGCCTTCTTGCCTGTATGGTTTTTGCTGAGAAATCCGAGATTACTCTGATTTGCTTGCTTTTGTATGTTATATTTATCTTTTCCCTAGCTGCTTTCAAGATCCTGTCTTTATCTTTGATTTTGGAGAGCTTGATTATTTTATGTCTTGGTGATTGTCTTTTAGGGTCTATCCATCCTG
>NW_006408717.1:877527-877973 GCF_000296735.1 Chrysochloris asiatica | reverse complement strand
TATTTGATTGACAGCTTTATTGGGTAAAGGATTCTTGGTTGGCAGTTTTTTTTTGTTTTTGTTTTTTTTCTTTCAGGTTTTATATAAGTCTCCCCATTACCTTCTTGCCTGTATGGTTTCTGCTGAGAAATCTGAATTTAATCTGAATTGCTTGCCTTTGTGTGTAACAAGTTTCTTTCCCATAGCTGCTTTCAGGATTCTCTGTTTATCTTTGATTTTGGAGAGTTTGATTATGGCATATCTTGGTGATTTTTGGGGGAGGTCTGTCCTTCTTGGGATTCATTGAGCTTCTTGAATGCTTATCTTCTCATCCTTCAAGATGTTAGGAAAATTTTCTTCCAGAAGCTATTCAATTGTCTCACCTGTGTGCTTGTGTGATTCTTCCTATTCCATAATGCTGATAATCTGAATTTATTCCTCTTCATGTTGTCCAACATAAATCTTAG
>NW_006408717.1:862036-875440 GCF_000296735.1 Chrysochloris asiatica | reverse complement strand
AAAAAAAATGAAGACCCCCAGTGAGCTGGATTGGCAAATTGGCAGCATCAATTGTGTGGTAGGTTCAGGACCAGTCAGTGTTTCATTCAGTTGTGCATAGGGTCTCTATGAGTCAGTACCAACTCGATGGCACCTAATAGCAACAACATTCTGGCACTGTATCTGTCAAAATTCTTGTGCTATTAATGTTTTTATCTTCTGGTATAATATCTGAAATTATTCTGCTGCTATTTCTAAAGTTTTCAGTGGCTAAACACTCAAAAGTTGTCTGCCTCTTCTTCTTTCTAGTCTGCCTCAGTCTGGAAGCTCTGCTGAAATGTGTCCACCATGAGTCACCATGCTAATATTTAAAATACTGGTGGCATAGCTTCCAATATCACAGCACATCTAAATAAACTCAGTACAACAAAATGACAGAGGAGTGGTCAACATAAACAGCTATCGAAATTAAAATTACACCTTTAACTTACAAGATCATACTGCCTAAATGCATTTACATTTAAATAATGTCATGTTGTGAAAATGAAAATTCAGTTAATTAAAAAAAGAAATCAGAGTATTTAAAAGCTACATTAAAATTAAATTCATTTTAATATTAAGCTTTATCATTACCTGAGAGGCACTAATAAATTAGGTTTACATAACAGATAACAATCCCAATTATGAAGAAATTGTACACAAATACACATGGGAGAATATTCATAAATGAAATTATACTGTAAAAATAAACATGAACAAATACAGAAGCAATTCAGTGCTTAGTGAATATGTTAGTTTCAGAACTTTCCTCCTCTGTCTTTCAAATCTATGACTTTGTGAATCACTTCATCAAAATTAATTCCTTTTGCTACTTCACTTTTAGTTGATTATATCAGAAGATAAGAGACCCTTGACCGTCCCTTGGTAAATCATAAATATTTTTCACAAGTTTCAGCTTTGATAAACTTCTTCCACATGCAGCTGCAGGCAAAAAGATTGTCAGAAATTACTTTAGGCTTAGTGAAAGTGTTAGGAGAGATTCTGTGAAGTCTTCTTTAGTTATGAATATTAAAGCATCTAATGTTACCCATCCTTTGTCTTCTTGCAGATGTTCTACTGTTTTCAGGAACCTTCTCAATTCTGGTATTTCTTGTAAAATATCCCTCTCAGATACTGCATAATAGAAGGTGGTCAATTTTGGAATGGTACTTTTAACATTTTTTCCAGTGGCAGATAAGAGAGACTTTGCTTGAACAACCTTAAATATATCTGCTACTTTCTTGATGGCTCTTGATTTGATCTGCAGAATGAAACTGATCAACACACTCCAGCACTGCCTCTCATTTTCTTCTTACAAAGTGAATCTAGCATTGCTTGTCTGCTCCCTACCCCATCATTCACTTTTGAACCTGACACTTCTATTGCAATAACATATTTATATGATTTTTAAAATGTCTGATCAATGTAAGTTTCACTAGGTGATTGTGCTCCTTATGCAGAAAAAGGCTTAGTGTCTCCAGTTTCATCACAATTTTGTCAGTATTTAAACCCTTAATCTCCAGGTACTGCTGTGTAAGATTAACTTCCTGAAGAATAGCTTTAAGTTTGTGGCATGGAAAAATAAAATCAGTAGGTAAAAGACTTGCACTGATCCTTTTGTATCCAAATGTTCATATGTATCATAAAGAACTTCATCTGCCACAATAAATTTATCAATCCTTAAAAAAAAACTTGTTTATCTGCAGCATAATTAATACATCTGCATGTTTTTAGTAACCTTTCAACTGACATTCCAGTATGGTCAATTAGCGCATTCCATTGATGGGCAGAAACAACAAAGAAAGAAAACATTGTTTCAATAAATTAAAAAAAAAAAAAATCACATAATTCATATTCAGTAAAGTGTTAGAAAAAGAGAGGAAGACCTTCAACTATATGGATTGACACAGTGACAGCAACAATGAGCTCAAACATAGCAATAATTGTGAGAACAAAAGATGATCAGACAGTTTTCTGTTCTGTTGTATATACAGTTAAATGCATTTGCATAGTCAATAAAATACAAGCAAACATCTTTCTTGTGTTCTTGGCTTTCAGCCAAGATCCATCTGAAGTTAGTAAAGATTTCCCTAGTGCTGCTTGAATTTCTGGCAGCTCTCTGTCAATATACTGCTGTAACCATTTTTGAATTATTTTCAGAAAAAAACTTACTTGAATGCATTATTAATGATGCCGCTTGTTGATTTCTGCATTCCATTGGGCCTCCTTTCTTTTGAATGGGCACAAATATGGATCTCTTCCAAACAGATGGCCAGGTAGCTGTCTTCTAAATTTCTTGGCACAGATGAGTGAACATCTCTAGCACTGCATCATTTGTTGAAATATTTCAATTTATAATTTGTCAATTCCTAGAGCTTTGTGTTTTGCTAATGCCTTCATTGAAGCTTGGACTTCTTCTTTCAGTATTATTGTCACAGCATGGATCAATGAGATAATATGCCATGGTTCAGTGCTATTATCCCTCTCGAAAATTTTTAGGGTGTAGGCACAATATGCATGCAAAAGGAGCGAAAGTGACAGAGGTTTAAGTAAGTAAAGATATTTAGTAAAACATGGCCATTCTTGCAGAGAGGAGAATGGGCTATTCCTACCAGTGAGGAGAATGCCGAGTGAAATTTTGGTTTCACCTTTTATGCTGTGTTTCCTCTGGGGTGCATTCCAGGACTACTGATAGCTGTCTTATGAACTCTATGTCTTCTTATCATAGTTTAGAGCTGATAATTGGTCATATGTTCCTGAGTCTGATGTACTTCTTTCCCATTATATCAGCTCAGTCTTAGTCTTTTTTTCTCCACTTGCATGATTTTGAAGAATGCTTGTTATTCTGTCTTTCCATTTATTAGACTTGTGGAGCTGTGGGCTAAAGCATCAGTCTGCAAGGACATTTGAATTGTAAGGTTGGTAGTTCAAGCTCATCGGCTGCTCCTTGAAAACCCTATATAGGGTTTCTATGGGTTGGAATCCACTATACGGCACTTAACAACAACAACAGGTCAGGTCTTTTCCTACATTGTTTATCATTGATCAGTGGTTAGTACCTCTTCCCTGTTCTAACTGCCTAACAATCCACCATGAGAGACAGGAAACCCTGGTGTTTCAGGAATATGAGTGATGATTCTTTCTTAGCTGTTTCCCACTGAAAAGGGCCATTATTGGATAGCAGAGTTTCCAGTTCCCCTATCTGTAAATTAGTGCTGTCACAGATGGACTTTGGAGATGTTGTTTGTAAATGCTTAAGGCACTAGGAAAAAATACATGGAACCATTACATAAATTATTGTCAGAAGGCTTGCTCAGCCTGCTCTATGTATTAAGGGGAATAGGTTCACCCGACACTGGAGCATACCCTGGGCTAGCAGCATTTGTCAGTGAAGAGCTTCAAGTCTTTTGGTTACAATAGAGGTCAGTAAATTTAATACCAAGGCCCAAACATAAGCAGAAGTAATATAGTAATTAAGAGTTCCAGTGATGGATTTAGCCTGGTTACAAAGGTGAAATATGTTTTTATTTGTAACTACAGATCTTACATTTTTTCTGTTCTTGTAGCCTCTTGTTGTTTTCTAGAATGTGTCATATTTGGATTTCAACTTCTCCTGTTGTAATTATGTAAACATAGCATGCTGTATTAGCAACTGCACAGGCCCTACCCTCATTGGCTAGTAGATAGTACAGGGCTGTGCAATGTTCCATAACCATATTGGCTAATGATTCTATTGGTTTTTGTATGGTTCTCAGTGATCCTCTAGCTCCTCCCCCACCCCCACCCCCAGTTCTTTCACCATTGATGAAACATTGGATAAGAATATGACTGTTCTTAATTTTTATGTAACAGATATGGCAGCCACTAGGGAAGTCCTGGTGTGGCACTATGGGTTAATGCACTGGACTGCAAGGTCAGTTTGAACTACAAGGTCAGAGGTTCAAGTTCACCAGTCACTCCTTAGAAACCCCATGGATTGGTACCAACACAACGGCACTTCACAACAACAACAGTGTGGTTATGGCATCCTGGTGTGGTACTGTGGGTTAATGCACTGAACTGCAAGGTCAGTTTGAACTGCAAGGTCAGTGGTTCAAGCCTACCAGTCACTCCTAGGAAACCCTATACATGGTCACTATGGGTCAGTACCAGTTTGATGGCCCTTAACAACAACAACAGCATGGCAGCTATGCTAAGGATTAGGAAGGTGAAATGTTCCCTTTCTTCTTTCTGGAGGTATATTGGTGAAAGCTAGGGAAGAGACAATTCACAGAACTTTGACTATTTGGAATTCCCTAGAAATAGGGGTAACAAAACTTAGAGCACAGGTTTACCACACTTGAGTTGAATTTAGACATGAGAGTGTCCATGTTTTCTTATTCTTACCTTGGCAGAGAAACCATAATTCTCCTTCCAAACACAACAAAGGGGAGGAATTTCTCCAGTTATTAGAATTATCAGTATTTACACCAGAGTGCCTAGAAAGTGAGATGGTAAGATATTCAGACTGGTTTGTTATGTACACCCCACATAGTGGTGACCACCATCTAGGGAACCCAGCTATCACAAGGATGGATTTGTAGACTTAAGGTCCTGCACCCAAGTATACCAAGAATCATAATTTGATCCCAGTGTGTGTCTATCTCCTATGTAATTATGTGAATATGAAGAGTTATTCTTCCTAAAGCATGAAAAGTTCCATTGAAAATCTTTGGTGTTGGATTCAGTTGAAGTCAACCATGTAAATGAAACTGGTTGAAACATCTATTGTCCCTGGATAAATGTATAGATTAAGGGATTATTTTAGAGTCTTTGGGTTATTTAGTAAAAATAGGGAAGTTCTGTAATTTTCCACAATGGTTGTGCTTTATGCCAAGGCTTTCTATTTCCTCCATAAGGGAGATGTTTTCCACATATACCTAATAACTTGTTAGGTTTCCTTCTTTTCCCAGGAATCCTGTCAGTGTCGACAACCATACAGGATGAAGAGGAGAGAGCATAGCTAAAGGTTCTTAAAACCAAATAAGTGACTCCTGTGTCAACTAAAAAATGAATAAGCTTACCACCCATATCCACAATGAACTGGGGCTCCTTGTGAGAGATCTTGATGATGCGTACAGAAACCGTTAAAGTCCCAAGGTCCCATCAGTTCTCAGGTTCTTTAGTGCCCAAGAGGATCCTGTGACTTTCATAGTACTCCTTGTTATCTTCTTGCCAATGTCAAAAGAGGTGGTTTGATTCTGAGGCACTAAATCTGCTGCTAGAAACTTACTCTCCATATCCCTATTGTTGTAGACAGTAGTGGCTATTTCCAACAGTTAAGATGGGAAAATTTGGTGACCTTACGCTAGTTTTTGCAATTTTCTGTGGATCTCGCCAGTTGACTGGTTGATAAAAGCAGTATTTATAACTATAAGAATTGGGGCCTGAATTAGCATACCTAGTGACAACATCAACAGTTGAACTTTTCCATCCTTCTCTTGAAGGACTTCTATTAATTTTGAAAAATTGACAGTCTTAATCTGGATCTGTTTCATTCCTTCCAAGAGGAATATGATGTGGTTCCTTGCAACTATTCCTTTTTGTCCCTGTTGGTAAGTCCACATGATATCTGCAAAGGGGGCTGTCATGCTGATGTTATTACCAGGTATGCTAATTTAGGCCCCAAACTATTATAGTTACCAACTGGTAATTAGTGGTTACGAATAGGGCTGCGAACCTTAATGTCAGCAGTTCAAAACTACCACCTGCTCTGTGGGAAAAAGATGAGGCTTTCTACTCCCGTAAAGATTTACACCCTCGGAAACTGTGTATAGGGTCACTATGGGTTGGAACCGACTAGATGACACTTAACAACAACAACAATGTCTAATGATGAACATGTAAATTATCTCCCTTATGCTTTGGCAGTTGCTCAGATATGATTTTTTTGGTCCACCATGCATCACCTAGAGAGGATCATTAGGATATTCTTCCATGTTGAATCAAAGATCAATGTTAATTATCCAAACTCTTCAATGCATGTAACTTTCTGAAAAGGTACCTGGGTTTTCCTTGAACCATTTCAGATCTGCCATTGATAATGGTACATGGAGCCAGACAGGTTGCCCAGTGACCCTTGAAATCTCGTGAAAATATAAAAGACTAGAGAGATGTGAGTAGTCAAGTCTGTGTGAGGGGCACTGGGGCTTTAATGTTTTTCATGTTCTTTAATTTTAGCTACCATTATCAGTGACTTTTTTAGGAGACACATTTCTACAAAAACTTTGTGACTTTCTGTGTCTTCTCTGAGAGTCATAAAGGCTTGAACATAAGGGACCGCTGATATTTTCCTTCCCTTATATAGAATAAGTCTATTTGTAAAAGGGTGTTGAAATTTAAGCTTCCATTTGCTGGTCATTGCTCTTCATCCCCCAGGGAATACTGGGGCCAAGTAATACTACAAAAAATTAATAATATTTTTCCCCCACAAGCTTCCAAAATTAAGACTCTTCCAATTTTTAATAGGCATCCTAAAGAATCGTGTGCAGGGTAGCTATGAATAGAAACTGACTCAACGAACACTTAACAACAATCTCAAAGAGGAATGATCAGGGATCATTGGAGCCTATCCCATGACACCTGAAAAGACAGATAGAGTGAGTCCCTAGATTGGGCATTCCCTATCTTGAGCGAAAGTGACCCCAGAAAGAGGTCAGGATGTCCCCTGGAACTTTCCCCAAAAGATGGGGTGTTAGGGCCTCAAATTTTCCTAGACCCATTCCACAGCAATATTTTCCAACCAAAGAATTATCCAAACACTTCATTGCATGGGATTTTCTAAAATCTTCCTTAGTTTTTTCCTTGCAGTGTTTCAGATCTGCCATAGATAATGCTACATAGAGCCTGACAAGCTGCCCACTGTCCCATGAAACTTATAAAGGTAAGAGACTAAAGACAGGTGATGAGTAGTTTGGGGGAATAGTCTTCTAGGAGGGTCCTCATCAGCCTTTCTTGCAGATCAGAATGCAGACTCCTGGGAGTACCAACTTCAGGCATTGGCCAGGATGTGAGACTTTTTAACCTCCAATTTACTAGCCTACAAAGAAAAAGGATTAAGTTCGGAAATGATCTGTCAACCAAGATTTCCTTGTGGGACCTAATTTTCTTGGTAAGGATTTGGACATAACTTTCCAGTGTCTGTTGAGTCTCATCCTGAAGTTCTCAAGCTGAATACAGAACTAAAACTTCTCATTGTTGTTACTGTTGTTGTTATAAGTTCCATGGAGTCATTCTAACTCATAGTGACCCTGTATAGGGTTTCCGAAAAGCAGCTGGTGAGCTTGAATTGCTGACCTTGCGATTCCAATCAATCTTGTAGTTCAGTGCATTAACCACAGCACCATACCAGGAGTCCCTTAAAAGTCATGCTGTAGTGATTTCCTAAACAAAGGAATCCAGTAGTAGAAACTAAGAGCATAAGGGGGGAGGGGAGAAAAGACATCTGGGCCTGTTCCCTCTCTGAAAAAGACAACAATTTAAAGCAGTAGTAACCAAGCAAATAACCATGTGGTCTGAAATTATAGCAGTATAGATCTGGATCTTTAAGACATAGGATCTCTGACTATGTGTTTTGGGTCTGGTAATTTGGTGATTATGGGCAGAGGTTCTAGAGGAACTCACTCTAGTAGTCACTCCTCTCTCTAGGCTCAGTTATTGCCAGGTATTGCTAGTGAGGTCTCATGAGTGTTATGGTGGATCAGACTTCATCTGGCATTCCCCCCCAGAATCCAATTTGTACAGTGTGTTCTGGCAGGGGAAAACCTCCTGAGGCCTCTGAACACTGTTTTAAAGAGCAACATCCCCATGAGTTTACCACTTACATGGAAACATCCAAAGCCTTGGATTGGAGGGAGAAAGTGCCTCTTATGCAATTGGATTCTGGGAGCTGTCCAAAAACTCATGTCAATGATGTCTGTCTGCTTTAAGGCAGGATCAAGAATGGAAATATGAAACCAATAGAAAGAATAAATCACAAGAATGTGTCATCAACTCAGAAAAATTTATTAGTTGCACTTATATTTCAGGTTGTGTGCCAGAATTCCTGATTTCAAGAGATACAAAACAGCAGCAGATATCCTAAGCAGCAGTCATCTTAGTAGAAAGGGGAGTGAAGGGAACTTACCGAAAGTTCAAGAAGGGTGATAATGTTTCCTGGGTTTCCACTTCACGCATCCTGGCTTGGTCCTACTATCTCTCTAAATAATTGGTAGGGTTTAGGCACAAAATGCTTATGAAAGGATCCAGAGAGACAGACATTTAAGCAAGCAAAGAGATTTATTAAAATATAGGTTCTTGCAGAGAGGAGACTGGACTACTTACTCATCCCTAGTAAGGAGCACAAAGAGTGAGTTTGGGATTTCACTTTTTATGTTACTTTTCCACTAAGGAGGGCTCCATGTCTCCAAATAGTTGTTTCCTGACCCTTACATTTTTCTATCATAATTTAGGGTCCATAATTGGCTATATCTTCCTGGGTCTGATATACTTCTTTCCCACTACAACAGTTGAGTCTTAGTCTTTTCCTTGCATGCCTGACTTTGGGGAAAGCTCTCTTTTCTTTCTTTCCTTTTGCCAAACTCTCTTGATGATCAAGTTGTTTCCTGCAGTCTTTGTGGTTGGTTTATCTGTGGTTAGCCTCTCTTCTTTCCTAACTGCCTAACTCTATAGGTCTTTAATCTTAAAATGGTTGAACACTGACCAATTAATTTTAGGTACAATGACTCTGTGAATACAATATTTTGCTCATAGAATCCTTCAATATGGCTTGAATTTTTTCTTCAGTTCTTTCAGCCTGAAAAATTCTGAGCATGTTCTTCCCTTTTGGATTTCTAAGTCCAGGTCTCATCTTGAGCTGCCCTTAGAAAATTTCTGTTCAGCTCTTTTGCTTCCTCATTTCTTTCAGTTATTTTAGTTTCTATGGCATTGGGATTAACGTGCTGGACCACAAGATCAGTTTTAGCCACAAGGTCGGCAGTTCAAACTCAGCAGCCACTCCTTGGAAATTTTATATGGGGTTGCTATGAGTTAGAATTGACATGATGACACTTAGAAACAACAAAAATAACACCTTGGTTGAATTTCTGGTGTGGCGCTGTAGAATAAGCACTTAACTGCAATGTCAATTTGAACCGCGAAGTTGGTGATTCAAATTCACCAGCCACTCCTCAGAACTGACTCGGCAGAAATTAATAACAATAACACACTATGATATTATGTTGTTGTTGTTAAGTACCGTGAAGTCAGTTCTGACTCATAGTGACCCTGCACAGGGTTTCCAAGGCTGCAAATCTTTACGGGAGCAGAAAGCCTCATCTTTCTCCCGTGGAATAGCTGGTAGTTTCGAACTGCCGAACTTGAGGTTAGCAGTCCGATTCGTGATATTATAGTGGGTATGAATTTGGCAGCTAACGACAAGGCCAACGGTTTGAATCTACTATTCTTTCCAGAGGAGAAAGCTTTCCATAGGAGATTCTATACAAGGTCTCTATGAGTCAGAACCAACTTGAAGACACACTACCTCCACCACCATCATCATAGAAAAGAGCAGATTCAGAGTCTCTTCTGGCATATATTATGTTCTTTTCTTTCTTTCCTGTCATTTTAAGGACTTTTGCTTTGAATTCTTCAGGTCTTTAGTGATTAGGGTCTAAAGTACCAAATCTGTTCTTGACGTGGTTTCTAAATTCAGATGGGATATATTCAAGGTCCTATTTTGACTCTGGTGGACTTGTTTTAATTTCCTTCAGCTTAATCCTGAATGTGCTTTTTCAGAAATTTCACATTGAAAATTTTGTTAGAATTCTTCTATTTCTTCATTATTGACTTTATTGACTTATGTGTGTGATATTTAAGGGTTTGTGTCAATTTCATTGGGATAGTATTCTCAGTGGTTTGTTTGGCAGTTCAATTGTAACTATCCTTTATGACATAATTTGATATGATAAATAAAAAGATTAAGGGTGGGTTGTTAAAGTTGTTCAGTGCCTCTCAGTAAGTTATAACTCATAACAACCCTGTATAGGTTTTAAACCACCTAGCTGTACTTAACAGTCTAGGGCTTAACCAATAGTACCACACCAGTACTCCAAGGGTAGGTTGTTGTTGTTAAGTGTCTCCAAGTCATTTCCAACCCCTTAGCGACCCTGTATATGGTTTCTGAGGAGCAGCTGGTGAGTTTGAACTGCCAACTTTACAGTTCAAACAGCTTTGCATTCTGGCACATTGATCCACAGAGTCACATCAGGTTATACCATCCTATAGCCCTTTATCAAGGAGCTCTGGTAGTGTAGTGGTTACGAATCGGGCTGCGAACCACAAGGTCAGCAGTTCGAAACTACCAGCTGCTCCATGGGAGACAGATGAGGCTTTCTGCTCCCGTAAAGATTTACAGCCTTGGAAACCCTGTTCAGGGTCGCTATGGGTCGGAACTGACTTGACGGCACTTAACAACAAAAACATATCCCTTTATCAAGCTGATCTGATTTCTGGGAAATTCTCAAGTGTTTGGCATGCAACATCTTTTTATCTTACAAGAGATAAAATGAGACTTAAGCAAAGAAGGAGGGACCTACTATCACCAAGATAGACGAGCCAGGAATGGAGTCCATACTTCCAACCTGGGGTCTGTGCATTGAGAAGCTCCTAAATCCAAAGGAAGATTGATGCCAGGACACATGAATACTAGGCCAACAATTACTAAAAGGAGACAGCGGCCTTTCTCCAGAGATAGTGCTCTGAATTCAGATTCCAAACCTCCCTCCTGTGACAGAATAAATGTCTCCTTCTTAAAGGCAACAAGATGTGGTATTTCTGTGTTAGCAGCATTAAATAACTAAGACAGTATACAAGTAGTATTGATTGCTCTTCCTTGTAGGCATATGGATGTTATCCTATCACAGACAGCATTGTACCTCAAGATAGATCTTGAAATACTCTTTTTGATGATGAATGAGATGTCATTCTTCTTCAATTTGTCATTTCTGACATAGTAAACCTTATGATTGTCTGATTCAAAATGGCCAATATCAGTTCATTTCAGTTCAGTAATGCCTAGAATATCAATCTTTATGTGTTCTATTTCTTATTTGCCGATTTCCAGATTTCCTAGTTTCGTTATGGTTATTAATGGGTGTTTCCATATGTTTCCTCCAAATTTTTAATTTTGCCACATGAGCAAGTGAAGGTCCCAAAAGTTTTATTACTTCTATATCATTAAAGACTTTACCTTGATGAGGAAGCTCTTCCCTAGTTGTATTTTGACGACCCTCCAGCCTGAGGGGCACATTCTCTGGCACCGTATCAGACAATGTTCTGTTGCTATTCATAAGGTTTTCAGTGACTAGCCTTTCAGAAAGTGCCCTGTCCTGCATCACACTCACAATTTTACATTTAATTTTGTGATCCATTTTGAGTTAAATCTGCATAAGTTTTGAAATTTAGGTAAAGGTTCATTTCTGAGCTATGAATATCAATCTCTACAAGCATCATCTGTTGAAAAATATATCTTTCCAACATTGAATTTTATACAATAGAAGTTCAGGTTTGGTAGCTTTCTCAGTTCTACATCTAAGATATAAGGAACAAAATAAAAACTTGGAGCATTAACCACCATATTTTTCTATATATCCTTAGGTCACTATACAATGTGTCCTTTTGTATTCTACTTTCCAAAAAAATTTATGTCTGCTTTATATAGGATGTCCAAAGTTCTTAATTTTATTTTGTGAAGGAATAGAAAAATCATGATTACTCTAGATTTCCAGTAGTGGAAGGAAGACTTAATAGTTTTTGAGGTGCATGTAAACTTTACATGTAAAGTTCATGTAAAATGTTCATTGCATTCTCTGCTAATAATTAAAGGTTGCTAAATGCAAGCTATTCAATTTATATACTATTTATTGCTTAACACTGGAAAAATCATGATGAATGCAGATATGTTGATGTGTACTGAATTTAAAAGCAATGTGTGGAAAAGTGCTACTCAAAATGAAGGAATAACATGTACAGAGGTCATATAATTAGATATCACTAAAAAATTTTTTTTTATTGTTGTCATTGAGTGCCTTTGGATAATTTCCCTGTATAGGGTTTTGGAGGAGTACCTGGGAGTTTGAACAGCCGGCTTTTCTTATGCATGATTATTTAAACCAACAAAAATCACAGATTAATCTTTGTCCTCTTTCCTTCACTATGATTCAGTAAATAATACTTTAATTCAAATGAAAAGAACCACTTACCGCTCATAAGTCTCCTTGATTAACGTTAGCATAAACTAGAGAAGTGTTCAACATCTTTACAATATCTTAACACTAGCAGCTAATTTTTTATAAGATTTGATAATGATTTTTTTTTTAAATGAAGTGGCATCAGTGTTTTATAACAACCCAAAGGACACCAAAACCAAGACAAACCCAAACTTATTGCGATTAAGTTGATTCTGACTCCTGGCAACTGATCTAAAATGTTGATGGGTCACCAAGTGACTCCTGCTTGCATAAAAAGTATCATTCTTCCCTGGCACAGATGAACTCTTTATGCATATTTGTAACATACAGAACTGGAACTATAAACCTAAAGATGGCCAACAGCAGATGTCAGAAAAGCAGGAAGATGTTTAAAACACTATAGCTTCTGGTACTAGTTAATAATTCCTTAGGAGAAGGAAAACAGACCTGCAAGAAAAATGTCACCTGTGGAAACAATAATATCAGAAAACATTAATGTAGGTTATATGCATATAGGAAGTTTTCAGCTTTGATTTTCCTGGTTTGGGGGTTGGGGGCATGAAGAACTTGATAGCATGCTGACATTGATGATTATGGATTTCAAAAGTTTATAAAATAAAGATATGAGAAGCTATGACGATCATAATTCTATTGTTATACTCTGTTGATTGAGTTTTGAGGTTATGACTTCCACTATTTCAAAATGAAACTAAATATAAAAACAAACATAATATTTGTTGTCTTGCAGAAATCTATCATGTGATCTCCAGCATCATCTTTGCCCTTTAACATTTTAAAGAGGGCTTGTACAGAAGTTTTGCCTAATGCAAATACATTGTGTAATTTCTTAACTGTCACTTCCATGAGTGTTGAAGGTTGATGCACACAAAATAAAGCCTTTGACAATCTCAATCTTTTCTACATTTATGTGGATGCTGCTTACTGGGCCAGTGGTAAGTATTTTTGTCTTCTCTATGTTGAAGTGCAATCCATACTGAAGTTTGCAGTCTTTGATATCAGTAAATATTTTAAGTCCTCTTTGCTTTCAGCAAGCAAGGTTGTATCATCAGCATATCACAGGTTGTTAGTGAATCTTCCTGCAATCCAGATGCCACATTTT
>NW_006408717.1:860886-861391 GCF_000296735.1 Chrysochloris asiatica | reverse complement strand
TGTCTTCAGTGCACCTTGGACTTCTTCCTTCAGTTTCATTCCCTTTTTTTTTTTTTTTAACTTTTTATTGTGAATTGAGTGAAGGTTTTCAGAGAAGATCATAGTTTTGCATTCAACAAATCATACACTTCGCTTCATCTCAATGATTACAATCCCCTCCATATAACAACAGTTATCCCACTTCCTCCCTGTGCTTCCTAACTCCATTCACCCACCTTCCCATCCCTTCTCAACTTTGTCCTTAGGTAAATGTTGCCCTTCTGATATTGATTGCAGTGTCATTACCTCTTGATCATATGCTACTTCTTGAAATGATTGAACATCAAATATTTCTTTTTGATACAGCAACTCTGTGTATTCTTTCCTTTGTCTTTTGATGTTTTCTGAACCAATTATATTTTGCCCGTTGTTGTTAGGAGTCATCAAGTGAACACTGACTCACAGGGGCCCTGTGCATAAGAGAATGAAACATTACCTGGTCCTTGGCCAAACTCACAATTGCTTC
>NW_006408717.1:859145-860173 GCF_000296735.1 Chrysochloris asiatica | reverse complement strand
AAGACAATCTTGTATTCTAATAAAGGGTACACCTTTACTAATTTTAAACCATTTATCATTCCCTTGTTCTGTTGGAACACCTACCTCTTAATCTGTGCACAAGTTCCTCATAAATCCAGTTAATTGTTCTGGAATGCTTATTCTTCACAATGTTGTTCATAGCTTGTCATGATCCACACACATGAAAGCCTTTATGTAGTCAATAAAGCACAAATAAATGCCTTTCTGATATTCTCTGATTTCAGCAAAGATGCTGACATTAGCAATGATATCCATTGTTCCAAGTCCTCTTTTTAATCCAGCTTGAATTTCTGGAAGTTCTTTATCAAAGTATGCTTGCAGCCATTTTTGTAATATTTTCTCTCATGGAATACCAATGTTATTGTCAGATTATTTCCTCATTTAATTGGGTCACCTCTCTTTGGAATGGGCACAAATAGGGATCTCTTCCAGTCAGTTGGCCAGGTAGTTGTATACCAAATTTCTTGGGATAGAAGAAAGAGTGCTGCCAGAGCCACATAAGTTGGTTGAAAGATTTCAATTTGTATTCCATCCATTCTTGGTGCCTTGTTCTTTGTCAATGCCTTCGATGTACCTTGAACTTCCTCCTTCAGGATCATTGGCTCCTGATCATATGCTAACTCTTCAAATAGTTGAGCATTGGCCATATCTTCTTGGTATAGTGTCTCTGGGTATTCATTCCATCTTCTTTTGACACTTTGTGCATCATTTAATATTTTGTCTATAAAATCCTTCAATATTGCAAGTTGATTCTTAAGATTTTTCTTAAGTTCCCTCAGTTTCAGTAATACTGAGCATGTTGTTTTCTTTTGGTTTTCTAACTCAAGGTCTTTGACCATTTTGCTATATGATTTGACTTTGTCTTCTCAAGTTGCTCTTTGAAAATCTATTTAGCTCATTTTCCTCATTATTTCTTCCATTTGCTTTAACATCTCTACACTAGAAATAAAGCTTCAGAGTCTCTTTAGACATCCATTTTGGCATTTCCTTCTTTCCTTTATAGTTGT
>NW_006408717.1:855499-857176 GCF_000296735.1 Chrysochloris asiatica | reverse complement strand
GATGACACCTAACTACAACAACAACAACAAGTGCATCTGAAACTTTTCCACCATAGTTGACCTTGCTAGCATTTAAAATCCTGATGGAATGGTTTCCAGAATTGTGGCATCATGCAAGCCACCACACTAGGACAAACTAACCGAAGTGTGTTGGGCATAATGTTTAAAATTCTCCACTTATGTTGTTGGTATATCAGACCTTTGAGTTAGTTCTGACCTATATTTACTGTGTGTAGGATTTGGGGGTTGACTGAGCCTAGAAAAATATATGTGGAAATATCAACATGTGGTGTAAATGCCTCATAAAAAATAAATGCAATCAGCTTTCAAACTGGAAAATAAGTATAGGGTTTCCCAGGAGCATCTGGTAGGTTCAACCACCAACTTCATGGTTAGCAGTACAGTTATTATTATATAACACTACACCAGGACTTCCTTAATAGGATGTTCTTGCTTTCAAGTGCAGTTCTGACTCATAGCACCCCTGTATAGGGTTGCTGAGGAGGTGCTAGTAAGTTTGAATCACTAATAGTGCAATTAATTTATCATGCAGTGCCACACCAGGGCTCAGAGTATTAGAATAAAAGGTCTCAATTAAGAATAGATTGTAGTCCCCATTCTGTCAAATTAACTGTGCCTGAATACACAATGCAAAATGTTTTCATTTTATTAAGTTTATCTAAGTAGTTACTGAAGCAACAGGTTTTATTGATTATGTTCTCAATGAAATATATATCAAAATCTTTCAAATGATAAAATATTTGAAATTATAAAAATGGTTATAATTTCCTTTAATGTAAATTTAATCTGACATCTCTACTGTGTGATTGGACAAATAAATATACTTTTCTAGTGATTTATCTCTATAATCAAGTTATTATTCATGACTAGACCATTTATTTAAAGCTTTTTAATTTATTTATACTCCGTGTTTATTCAAGGAATGAATATTAAAAAACATAATCAATCATATGTTGCTGTTGTTGTTGTTGTTATGTGCCATTGAGTAGTTACTGACTCATAGCGACCCTACACATAACAGAATGAAACACTGCCTGATCCTGGGCCAATCTCACAATTACTGCCATGCTTGAGGCCATTGATGTTGCACTTTGCCAATGCTTCCAACTGGGGATCTTCCTATTTTTCTCTGACCCTACCAAATATGATACCTTTCGCCAGTAACTGGTCCCTCGTGACAATATGAGAGACAGAGTTTGGCCATCCTGGCCTCCAATGAGCATGCTGGCTGGGCTTCCTCTAAGACAGATCTGTTTGTTCTTTTGGCAGCCCAAGGCACTGTCAATATTCTGTTCCAACACCATAACTCAAGAGCATCAATTCTTCTATGGTCTTCCTTATTCACTGTTCAGCTTTCATATGTGTATGAGTTTATTGAAAATACCATGGCTTGGGTCACGCACGCTTTGGTCCTTAAGCTGACGTCTTTGCTCTTTAACACTTTAAAAAGGTCTTGTGCAGCAGTCTGTTCTAACAATTGCCTCTTGGTCCATGTACAGATTCCTCATGAGCACAATGAAATGTTCAAGAATATTCATACTTCAAAATATTGTCCATAGCTTGTCATGATCCACACAATTGAAAGCCCTCACATAGTCTATAAAACACAGGTAAGCATCTTTCTGATATTATCTTCTTTCAGCCAAGATCCATCGG
>NW_006408717.1:852420-853514 GCF_000296735.1 Chrysochloris asiatica | reverse complement strand
GTGTCCCTGCTGGTATTTAAAGTACTTGTTGCATAGCTTCTAGAATCACAGCAACTCACAAGCCACCACAGTATGACAAACTAAAAGTCGAGTGGTGGAATCATTTATATATTGTGGTACATATATACATCATTGTCCTGGTCATTAGATACTCACAATCTGACATGAAAATGTACAAGTTGTTATAAATGGGACTTTCCTTGATGGTTAAGTTACTATGAAAATAATATGCTAAATATCATGTTTTTGTTGTTCTGTGCCTTTGAATTAGTTCTGACTCATAGTGACCCTGAGCAGTGTTTCTGAGAGCTGCTTATGAGTTTGAACTGCTGATCTTTCAATTATTAATCCAGTACTTATCCTACAGTGCCTCAAGAGGGCCCTATATACCCTTGTAGATACATGAAATTGTGAGAGACTTAATGTGAATTATCATAATACATTTTAATTATACTAGTGACTATTAATACATTTGGAAAGGCATGTACTGTAACCACAATAAACTAATTACAGAAATTATACAAGATATCACTTTTAAAGTTTGTTCTAAAATCTGTAATAAAAAAGTATATAGGATAGTCATGCTTACTGAACTGATAAATTCTATATCAACTGAATTATTATCATGACATATATTTTTAGATTCTATTAAACATATTAAAATTTTACATGTACAATAATTATATGATCCCCTTTAATTTGCATTGTACTTCAACCCTGTATTTTTTGCAATATAGCCAACAGTTAAATAAAAATTAAAAAACTGAAAGGAAAATAATATTAGAGGACACAAATAACTCACATTAGAAACCGCATGGGTGATGTCACAAAGGAACCAAACGATATCAAAAGAATAATAAGAGAATAGTATGAAGAGTGGTACTCCAATAAATTCAAAAACTTAGAAGAGATGGATACATTTTTTAGAAAAATATGACCTACTAAACTTAGAGAGAAATAAAAAACAAGAACAGACTCATAACAAAAGAAGAAATTGATCTGGTCATCAAAAGACTCCCAATCAAAAGAAGTTCAGGCCCAGATGGCTTCACAGATGAGTTTTTACCAAGTATTCAGGGAGGAACTGTCACCCA
>NW_006408717.1:848869-849840 GCF_000296735.1 Chrysochloris asiatica | reverse complement strand
AGTGCCCATCAACTGAAGAATGGATAAACTGTGGTACATACACACAATTGAATATTATGCTACCTTGAAAAATAATAAGGAAGTTGCAAGCCTCTGCATACCATGGATGAACCTTGAGGACATTATGTTGAATGAAAGTAGTCAGTCACAAAAGGAGAAATACTGCATAGGACCACTACTGTAAAAGACTAAGAAAAATAACCCTTACTAAAGGGGAGAGGATTCTTTACTGGTTACAAGGATGTGGGGGTGGTATGAGGGGAGGGACGGGAAGGTGGAGCACAGGGTAGGGAATAGACACAGGGTAGTTTGGGTTGTTAGGGAGGGGGCAATACACAAAAAGGGGGAGGGGGATGGAAGAACAAAGTGGACGGAACAACAATTAGGCAGGTTTGCATGGGCTAAGTGGGACAGAGGCAAATTATGATGTATGCATAATCTTGGAACAACAGGGCTCTGGGATACAAGGATTGAGACATGGTTGGAATGTGCAAAAGGGGGAAATTATGTTAAGATGCTTGGCTGTCTTTTGAATCTTGGTTTTCCTGATATACCATTATAAAATAGACACTTGAAGGGAAGAGAAAGGAATAGCCAGAAATATCACCATAGAAAACTTGTAAGTCTATTTTCTGCCTGTAACTGATTGTGGTTGTTATTGTTTTTAAGTGCCATAGAGTTAGATGCTGACTCATAGTGACCATGAACAGGGTTTCTGAGGCTGCACATCTTTATGGGAGCAGAAAGCCTCATCTTTCTGCTGCAGAACAACTGGTAATTTCAAACTGCCAACCTTGAGGTTAGCAGCCTGATTTGTAACCACTATGCTACCAGAGCTCCTTGGAATACCTAATTTGGGGCTAAAACGTGAAGGAGGCTTCTTACAGAGCCTCTGAATTACATAAGACCATAGGTGAAATCCTGAACTCTATCCAGAATCTTCTGAGTTGGGAAACTTCGACTTGAAAGGA
>NW_006408717.1:846078-848769 GCF_000296735.1 Chrysochloris asiatica | reverse complement strand
TTATTTATTTATTATGTTTTATTGTGAATTATGTGATAGTTTACATGGGAGAACATTAGCTTTACATTCATTTTATCGTATATCATTTCCTTGCCACGGTTACAATCCCTTCCATGAATCATCAACTAACCAAAGGGTATAACATGCAAGCCTGTCCCTGGTACTCAGCACACAGCCCCTTTCCCTCTCTAGGTCTAAAGGCCCCAGGCACTCCATCCCTCCACGTCATCATCTCTGCCTCCATCTCTGACATCACTGCATCTCTGAGTAGGGTCCCACTCTCGGCTTTTCTCCCTTGATGGTCCCAGGGACCTCCTCTCCTAGACTGCAAACTCAGTGACTCACCTCTTTTTGCTATTTTTCCTTTCAAGTGGAAATTTCCCACCTCAGAAGATTCTGGATGTGGTTCAGGATTCCACCTATAGTCATATATAATGCAGCACGTTGTAGCCTCATTTTAGGTATTCCAATCAGTTATAGGCAGTACAGGGACTTACAATCTTTCTATGGTGATATTTCTGACTATTCCTTTCTCTTCCACTTCAATGTTTCCACTTGAAAGGGCAAGCAGATCAACCTGGAGCGACTAGAAGAATAGAAGTTACTTCTTGAAAGAAAGACTGATAGGACAAATAAAAACAATAAAGGCATTCTGACTGATTACTACAAGAACTAGCAAGTTGCTGGCCCAGGAGACATCAGGGCAACTGGTTGGGTCCCCTCAGGGCAAACTCCCTTCTAAGACTAAGACTCAATGAGAATACATGCTCTGATAGGTGAACACATTCATCACCGATAAGGGGAAGTGAGGGAAAAACAGCAATGAAGCTGTGAGCTAAGCCCAAAAATGTTCAATAGACTTGTCTGAACACGGGGGAAGAGCTGGTTGGTCAGCAGTGTGACTAGACCTGGGGACTCTTGGAACCACAGTCTGTGACATAGCTACAGAGGACTAGATTGGAGAGTGAAGTGTCCAGCTGATAAGAAGAGAGGACATATGCATAAGGACACCCACACTTGCAGATAATACTCACTTGACCTAGCTTCAATGACTGTATGATCAGAGCTCAACTAAAAGAAGAAAGAAGAGGAAAAATGAATAATATGATACAATTTGATGAACTACACCAGGATGCAGTAGCTCAAAAGAGGGAACAACAAATCTTTACAGTAAGGATCATTCTCACCCCTCCATACAAAGATAGACAAGAATGGGCATCCTGGACATTGGCTACCCAAAATGTGTGTAAGGGGTCCTACAAAGGCAAGAAGTGACTGCTTTACATACTTTCAAGAGGGAGTCTAGATTCAGAGGGCACAGAGGAATTTAGAATCTCCACTGAGTAGCATCCGATCTTTCTGGGCTGGGCAAATGAAAGGAGATGCGGATAGGTCTCTTGTGATATAATAGTGAATAATTGTTATCAGGACTGACTGTGAGGGTTGGAAATATAAAGGTAGATGTTTTGTAGCAAAAGAAGGGATTGGTTGATTTTGCAATCGAGGAGTGGAGGTCCCTGGAACCATCAAGTGAGAAGAGCAGAGCATGATACCTTAACCATAGAAACAGTGATGCATAGATGGAGAGACGGAGTGGCTGGGGACTTTAGACACAAAGAGGGAAAGGGGTTATGTGCTGACAACCAGGGTCAGGCTTGCAGGGTATACCCTTTGGTTGGTAGATGATGCATGGAGGGGATTATAACCATGGCAAGGAAACGATATACAATAGCATGAATGTAAAGCTAATGTTCTCCCATGTAAACTATCACATAATTCACAATATTTTTTTTTAAGTCAATAAATTTTTTTATTAGTTTCGCATGTTCTTGAATTTAATAAAAGTAAAATGATACAAAAAAAAAAAGAATATTATACATGAAGGAAGCCAAAAGACATGACAGAAAGAAGAGATGCAAATGGACGTAAGGAAAGACTCTGAGATTATATTTCAGTGTAGACAAGCAAAAGACAACTGGAAGAAATGAGGAAGTAAAAGAGCTGAACAGATTTCAAAGGACAACTCGAGAAGACAAAGCAAAGTATTATAAAGAAATGTACAAAGGCAGAGTTATAAAACCACAAGGGAAGAACATGTTCAACATTTCTCAAGCTGAAAGCACTGAAGAAAAATTTCAAGCCTCCACTTGCAATATTGAAGTATTCTAAGTACAAAATATTGAATGATGCAGAGAACATCAAAAGAAGATAGAAGGAATGCATGTCACTAGACCAAAAAGAAATGGTAGATGTTCAACCATTTTGAGAGGTAGCATATGATCAAAATCCATTAGTACTGAAGGAAGAAGTCCAAATGGCATTGACAGCATTGGCAAGAAACAAGGCTTCATGAATTGATTAAATGCAATTTGAAATCATTAAAAAAACAAAACAAAACTGATGAAGCACTGGAGGCACTCACTCATCTATGCCAAAATATTTTAAAGAACGCTACTTAGCTAACATTTTGGAAGAAATCCATATTTGTGCCTGTTCCAAAGACTGGTGATTTAACGGACTGTGCAAAGCAATATCATTAATATCATATATGAGTATAATTTTGGGGACTATAATTCAAAAACAACTAGAACAGGCCTTTGACAGGGAGCTGCCAGAAATTCAAGTTGGTTTTAGAAGAAGAAATGCAATAAGGGATATCACTGTTGACATCAAATGGATCCTGACTGAAAG
>NW_006408717.1:840151-845583 GCF_000296735.1 Chrysochloris asiatica | reverse complement strand
AAAGACATCATTTTACTTGGATTCACAATCAACACTCAATGCAAGCAGTAGTAAAACAATCAAATGACACATTTTAATAAGCAAATCTGCTACACAATACCTCTTTAAAATATTCAAAAGTTAAAGTATCAGTTTGATGATCAAGATGTGCTGATAGAAGTCATTGTATTTTCAATAGTCTCATATGCATATGAAATTTGCACAATGAATAAGGTAGACCATAGAAAAATTGATGCATTTGAATTATAATATTAGAGAAAAATATTGAAAATACCATGGATTGCCAGAAGGAAAAACAAATCTGTTTTGGAAGAAGCACAGCCACAATGCTCCTTAAAAGCCAAGAAGGCAAAACTTATTTTCTCATAGCTTAGATATGTTCTCAGGAGGGACCAGTCTCTGGAGAAGGACATCATACATGATAATTTGCAGGGTCAGCAAAAAAGAGCTAGAACACCAATTTCATAGACTGACACAATGGCAACAATGATGGACTCAAACCTAACAACAATTGTGAGGTTTGGACAGTGTTTAATTCTATTGTGTATAAGGTCCTTATAAGTTACAACCAACTCAATAGTACCTAACAACAGCAATAAAGTAACCGTTTCAATACTAGCAACAATTGTTAGGATGATGCAGAACTTGTCAGTGCTTCTGTCTGTTCTATATGTTCATCACCATGAGTCGAAACTAACTCAATGATGCCTAACAAAATCCACAAATGCAATGAAATATAAACACAACAAATGACAATGAATGAAGATATTATTCTTGTTGTTGTTAAGTCTTTTCTAACTCACAGTGACTCTAGGTAGGGTTTCTGAGGAATGGATGATGAGTTTGAACCACTGACTTTTCAGTTAGCAGTCCAAGGCTTTTTCTAAGACTCCAGGACCCTAATGAAGATAACGTGTGCCAAAAAAATATTAAAGAGAAAAATAAAACCACAGCATGTAGACAGAAAAAAATAAATAAATAAAGATAAGATCAGTGAATAAAGAAAGAGGGATAAATACATTAAAGGGAATACACAAAACACGTTTGTTTTTTTTTAATAAACAAATTGATTATAATACAATTTGACAGTATAAAGTTGCATTTTTACTTCCTATTTTTCTTTTACCAAAAAATCACATCTGTTTTCTTTAATGCAGTGATGTTAATGTTCTTCTCTCAACCAAATACCAAAATTTTACAAGGATGACTTTCAATATTTTGTACATGAACTTTCTCATTTAAAAAGTGCAAGTATTACATCATGGTTTAGGCAGTGAAGCCTGTTAGCTGGGTGAAAGAATGAGAGATGTTGACTGATGGTTCTTGGTTTAGGAAGAAGTATAGGATTGGATGCTGTTTAATAATTACTGTGAATTCCAGTACATACAACAAATGGAAAACAGTTTGGTTTGATCTGGATAAATTTAAGGATTAGGTTTACTCTTTCCTTTTGGCTGTTCCTTGCACTTCCTGAGTATCTGCATTTCACAATTATCTCTCCTCACGTCACACAAAGGATGGAATTGAATCATTCATCATTTGACTTCTAAGTCTAAACCTTCATGAAATAAACTAAACCCATATAAAAATGTGTGTGGTGCTTGTGTGTGTGTGAATGTCCTCAAATTACTAGTTACATTACTATAGTTAATTATTCTTGGCAATTGTGCTTAGTTGGAGATGAAAGCACATTTGGTTTTTAATTTAAAATCAAAGTAAAATCACCCAAAACCTCCTCTTCGGATCTTATATCTGGTCATGTTTCTCTATATATGTTGAGATTTCATGGTACATTAAGCTAATTATTCATTTATGTAATTAGAATAATAATGGGAGGAGTTGTACAAGGTGAGACCAAACATTATAGCACTTTCCCTTTGTCACTACTAAAATTTAGATTTTTAATTTACCTTTGAGGACACTCAGGTAAACTGGCTCTTGGAAATGTATAAAGGAAGGAATATTCTTTCCAGTTTTATAGACTCAAATTGTATATATGTTTCTCAAGTCATCAACTGGCTATGTTGTTATTGTTAAGTTCCATGGACTCTACAGACCTCTTGACAACATGCCCCAAGGCTAAGTCTCACAATTTTCACTTCTAAGGAGCATTTTAGCTGTGCTTCTTCGGAGACAAATTTGTTTGTTCTTCTGACAGTTCATGGTACTTTCAATATTCTTCACCAACTCCATAATACAAATACATAGATTCTTCTGTGTCTTCCTTATTCATTGCCAAAGTTTCACATGTGTATAAACCAATTGAAAATATGACTGGAGTCACCTTAGTGCACTGTAGTCCTCAAAGTGACATCTTTGCTCTTTAACATTTTAAAGAAGTCTTTTGCAGCAGATATGCCTAATGAGATGCCCTTTGACTACTTAAGTGCTATTTCCATGAGCACTGATTATAAATCAAAGAAAAATGAAGTCTTTGACAAGTTCAATCCTTTCTTCATTTATCATAAGGTTATTTATTGTTCTAGTTTTGAGGATTTTCATTATCTTTACATTAAGGTGTATTCCATATTGCAGGCTAAGTTACTAGTAATGTTTGCTATAAATTTTAACCACATTGTAATATATGATAAATGTAACTGTAATTGTTAATAAAGTTTATTCTTAGTTGTGTTTATTCTTAATAATGTTTGTTCTTAGTTATATTTACCCAAGCAATGTTTATTATCAATTTTAGTCATAGAATGGCATATGGTAAATGTAGTAGCAAAATGTTTAAATCTTAAATGTCTTATATAAATACCAAAAACAAATTGTTTTGTAAAATCTTTCTATACTGAATAACAACATTATTTGGTACAAAATCGTTTCTACCTTGGTGCTAAGAGCCATTGAGTCAGTTCCAACTCATAGCTACCCTGTATATGATTGCCAAGGAACAGCTGGTGAGTTTCAACTGCTGACCTTGTAGTTCAAACAGACTTGATGATCGAGTGCTTGTCCGATAGTACAACATTGTACAAAGAGGAGGATTTTTGTATTTTATATTTTCTCCTTTTCCTTTAATTGGCTGCATCATTCTCAAAAAAAGTACTGATAAAAATTCACTAATACTACCTAATATAATATGGTATGGCACTGTAGGGTAAGCACTTGACCAAAGTTTGGTTTGAACCATGAGGTTGGCAACTCAAATTCACCAGCTGCTCCTTAGAAACCCTATACAGGGCCACCAAGGGTTGGAACCAACTCAACGGCACTTACCAGATAAAATACCAGAAATTTTGACAAAATAAAAATACACAAAGAAGCCTGTAGTGATGAAAATAGTGGCACATGCTTGTAACTCTGCAAATGAAATCATGTTGTTTGAAGAATCTTTGTAATTTTGTAGTAATGACAAATCTGATGACTGAAGTGTGTTTGTTGTAAGGTGCCACAAAATAGGTTTGAACTCATAGCAACCTTATGTATGACAGAATGAAACACTATCTGGTCCTGCACCATCCTACCAATTGTTACACTTGAGACCATTGATGCTACAACTGTGTAAATCCATCTCTTTGGGGGTCTTCCTCATTTTTATTGACCCTCCACTTTACCAAATTGTCTTTTTGATAATTTTCAATATTCCTAGATTCATACACTATACATTCTACTTTCTGATTATTAATGAATGTTTGCAGCTCTTTCCCCTCATTTTGAAATGTGCCCCAATAGCAAATGAAGATTCCAAAAGCTTTCCCCTCCATTCTCATCATCATGTTGATGATCATCATGCCTATCGCATCATAATGCCTATTTTGAGGAGGCAGCTGTTTCTCAGTCACATTTTGAGTGCCTTACAACATGAGGGGCTCATTTTACAGAACTTTAACGGACAATATTCTATTGCTATTCATCATGCTTCAATAATCTAGTGCTACCTGACAGTATTCCATTGTTATTCATAAAGTTTTTGTGGCAAGACATTCAGAAGTAGTCTGCCTTACCCTGCTAGTCAGTCTTGATCTAGAAGAGCAACTAGAACCTGTCCATCATATGTGACACTGCTGATATTTAAAATACCAGTATCATAGCTTCCAGCATTACAGCAACATGCAAGCCACCACAGTACGACAAACAGAAAGATGAATGAAGAAATAGTATAATACATATTATATATAATAATACATGTTGTATATTATAAACTGTTATTATTATATATTATATGTATAGTCATTGTTTTGTTAGGTGTCATAGAGTCGTTACCAATGCACAGCAAAGAAAGCCTGTGCAAAATAAACAAAATGCAGTCCACTCCAAAGTCATTGCTAAGTTTGAGTCCATTGCTCCTGACACTGACAATCCATCTTCCTGGGTGTCTTTCCTTTTTCACTGTCCCTCCACTTTACAGAACATTATATTATTTTCCACGGATTTGTTCCTTTTGATAGTATTTCCAAAGTATGAGAGACAAATTCTGGTCATCCTGACTTCCAGGGAGCATTATGGCTATACTTTTTATAACACAGATTTGTTTTTTCTTTTGGCAACCCATGATACTGTTAATATTTTCCTCCAACAACATAGCTCAATACAATTCTTCTAACTCTTTCTTACTCAGTGCCCAACTTTCACATGCATATGAAGTTATTGAAAATACCATGGCTTGGATCAGGCACACACCTTTGTCCTCAAACTGACATCTTTGGTTTTAAACACTTTAAAGAGATCTTGTGCAGCAGATTTGTTCAATGCAATACTAGTTTGCTCTATTACCTTCTGCTTCCCTGAGTCAATAACACTGATTGATCCAAGTAAAATAAAGTGTTGGGCAGCTTCCTTCATTTATATATGTGATGCTTACTGATCTATTGGTGAGGATTTTTGTTTTCTTTACATTGAGGCACAAGCCATACTGAAGACTGTGGTCTTTGATTGTCATCAGTAAGTATTGTAAGTTCTCTTCACTTTCATCATGCAAGGTTGTATCATTTGTATATAGAAGGTTGTTATTGAGTCTTCTTCCAATCCTGATACCATGTTTTTCTTCATGTAATCCAGCTTCTCTGACTGTGTGCTCAGTACATAGATTGAATAAGTATGGTAAAAGAATACAACCTTGGTACACAGTTTTCCTTATTTTAAACCATTCAGTGTTCCCTTGTTTTGTTCAAACAACCGCCTCTTGGTCTACATATAGGTTCCTCATGAGAACAATTAAGTGTTCTGGAATACTCATTTTTGTAATGTTGTCAATAGTTTGTCATGATCCACAAAATCAAAATCCTTTGCATAGTCGATAAAGCATAGTAAAAAATCTTTCTGGTATTCTCTGTTTTCAGCCAAGATCCATCTACCGTCAAATATGATATCCCTCATTCCATGTCTGCTTCTGAATATGGGCAGTTTTTCTCTAAAAACCTTTTCACATATTCCCAATATACCTGTTCCTGGCCTTTCTGAATTATCTGAGGAAACTTTTACTGCCT
>NW_006408717.1:838305-840051 GCF_000296735.1 Chrysochloris asiatica | reverse complement strand
GGGGGCAATAAAGGCACGAAGTGACTGGCTTACAAGGTTTCAAGAAGGAGCTTAGTTTAAGTGTGGAGGAAAAGAAAGAGTCCCCACTGAACAGCTGTCATCTTGTCTAGATGGATCTGGTGAAAGGAGAGGGGGATAAGATTAGTAAGATTCAATAGTGAATAACTGTTATCATGCTAATCATGACTGTCACACTTGTAAAGGTAGAAGTTTTGTAACAAAAAAAGGGGAGTGGTTGATCTTACAGTCCAGAAATGGAGGATCCTAGGAACATCAAGAGAGGAATGTACAAATAGAATGTGGGACCTTATCTAGAGAAGCAGCAGTGCCAGAGATGGAGGCAGAGATGGGGGCATGGAGAGGGGAAGACTGAGGACTCCAGATTCATCAACTAAGAAGAGAAGGACTAAGAACTGGTGGCTAGGAGCAGACTTGCAGAATGTGCCCTTTGGAGATGTAAATTATTATATATGCCTGAGTGGGATTTTTTGTTTGTGTGTTTTTAAAAAAAGCTAACGTAGATAGAGAGAAATACTTTTAACTGATAGTATATGGGGGGGATTATAATCAATGTAATGAAATAAGTTATATGAATTGTTGAATGTGAAACTGATGATGTGCCCTGTAAACTTTCACTCAATCCACAATAAAAACCTTAAAATAAAAACAACAACAACAACAACAAAGATAAGCAAGGTAAATAATTCACCATCAGTTTTTTTGTGTTAATTTGTTCCATAATATAGAGTAATTAGAACAAAATTTCATTTAGTAGAGGTTGTTAAATTTCATTTTCTACTCATAACAACTGTGTATAGTGTTTCCAAACAGAGGCTCATGCGTTTGAAACACCAACACTGCAGTTAGCAGTACAGTGCTTATCCAACAGTGCCACACCAGGACTAAGTGGTAAATAGGACTAAAGAACAACAGCAGCAAAAAACAATTCCTCTGTTTAAGAACTTTTTGATCATTGCACATGTAACAGAATCATTTGGGGTATTAAAAAAATAATAATAGCATAGATCTGACTTCCATTTAGGACTTACTAAATTTGAAAATCTTGGATTCATTCCTGGGAGCTAGCATACATTGCATATTGCTTAGTTTATTCTTTTGCATTCAAAGTTTGATAATTTCTTTATATTCATGGTGAAACAGAAAAATTAAGGCCAACAACAACTGCAAAATAGGAGTAAAGGTTTGAATGTTGATTTCAGCACATCTAATTTTGTACATTATCAAGTACAGCAAGAGACACATATCCTGATACCTTCTGATTTCAAATACTTAGTCCAGATTGATATACTATATGACAATGTGTTAAATACAGAAAAGTACAACTATTATTGCATCAGAAGAGGAGAAATGTTAGTTTTCCCAGGACAATGCACAACTAGATTTTCTAAATAATAGATCATTGATTGCAAAAAAAGGAGTTCGTGTACTATGTATTTCCTTAAGACCATAAAATAGTTTCACAGAATCTGAAAAAAAAAAACAAAAAAACACAACAACCATAGCAACAACTGTCACAAAAATTTTTGCAATCTGAATAGTCTCCGATCTTTAAAATGTACTCTATTTTCTGAACATTTGGAGGAAAACATTGGTGCTTTACCAAACTTTGTTCATGTGTTTCATCGGAGAATATACTCCAAGGAAAAGTGAGTTTTCACAAAAGCCCTAGAGCAGGTAGCTGAAAATGTCACTTCCTATACCCTCATTTTAAGGAGCTCTGGTAGC
>NW_006408717.1:837411-837916 GCF_000296735.1 Chrysochloris asiatica | reverse complement strand
ATTGGTGGGGTTTTATGGGTGCAAATGTAGCTTTGCTGTGTGGCCGCAGTTGCTGTTTCTTGTCAGATGAGGCATAAAGAAAAACTTCTACAAATAGCAAGGCCAAATTTCAAGAAGCTTTCTCCTGCAGAACGGCTGGTAGTTTCAAACTGCTGACCTTTAGGTTAGCATCCCTAATAGTAACCACTATGCTACCAGAGGTCTTTCTGATATATATACCAGAAAGAACAAAGAGAAAATGGAAAATCATGGGAAAATATGAATAATTATTTAGCAACACCTAATGGAATCTTGTCTTCAAAGCTGATTGAGATATTACAAGATGTTCCTATTGTGCCAATGTTATCTAACTCGGCCTTCCTTTACCCATCAAGTACATTTATTTGTCTCTACTAGTGAGAACTAGCCAGTGCATGCCAGATCCACTTTGGAAGACTAAAGACAGATCTTGATATGTTCTTTTTGATGATTAATGTGACATCATTCCTCTTCAATTTGTCATTCC
>NW_006408717.1:829433-837311 GCF_000296735.1 Chrysochloris asiatica | reverse complement strand
CCTCGGAAACCCTGTACAGGGTCACTATGAGTCAGAATCGACTCCACGGCACATAACAACAACATATCCTCATTTAAATGCTAGGTGAATTTCAGAATTGTGAAAAAGATATAAAACTAATTCAAAAGCAGGATTAGAAACTCATTTCAAATGAGCTATGGGCTACTTTGTGTAAATGATACCGGTTAATTCCAATAAATCCAAACAAACAAATTTTACAAGGGCAATTGAGTTAGAAAATAGCATTTTAGAAAAGAAATTAATCTACCTTTCATATTATGAATGACATTATGGCAAAGTTCACTTGGTTATTTCTTTCCCAATTACCCTAAATTGCCCTAAGTAGTGACTTGAAATTTAATGGAAATTGTTGTTGTTGTTATGAAGTGCCATCAAATCAGTTCTGACTCATAGCAACCTTGTATAGGGTTTCTGAGAAGCAACTGGTGGGTTTGAATTGCTGATCTTGTGGTTTGCAGTCCAGTGCTACACCAGGAGTCCAATGGGGATTATAGCATCCTGTAAACATTTGAAGGGTGTGTGTGGTGGCTCTGTAGGATCAGAACTGGACTGCAAACACAAAGTTGTAGGTTCAAGCCCACTAGCCATTCCATGGGAGAAAGATGACAATTTATGCTTCTGCAAAGAATTACAAACTTAGAAATCCTATGCAGAGTGGTTATAAGTCCAAATTGACTAATGGTACTCAATAACAGCAACTAACATTTGAAGAAAACTGGTCTTCTCTTAAACTAAATGTCAATATGCAGCAATGTTGCTTGTAATTATTATTATAAGATTGTCTTGAATCATGTTATCCTTGAATCACTTATCTTGAACACTATTTTAGAGAATGTTTCTTTGCAAACAGCATGATATATATAACCTATACATTCATATTAATGAAATTTTACAATTTGCAAATCTTATGGCTCATTTTTATATTATCAAGCACGTGATATAATCATCTAAGGTTTTCCACATATTTGTCTTTTAAACTTTATCTGTCACAAATGAATAAGTGGACAATCTTATGAAAGTTTATCCAATTTAAAATAAAATTTCAAGTAAATGACTACTGTCATTTGATGAAAATTTGCTGAGGTCTTAACCTGACCAATCACTTCATCTATTTTATAGTGTCCTGTCAAAACTAGGAGCATCCACATCATTGACACAGGCATAGTAAGCTGTCTTAAAGACTCATTTTTAAGATATTTTTAATGCAACCAAGCATGAAACACAAGGTCTAAAGATATGCTATCCCTTTTTAATTCTAAGGGCATAATTCTGACAGGCTAAGTGCTGCAAATCTTTATTAATAGATATTGTCATAATTGCCTTCAAATGGCACTCAATGTCCCCAAAGCCTTAAGAAAAAAAGATCAATGGTAGTTGAGGATAAAGAAAAATGCTAGAAAATAAATTTAGTGATTTAACAAAATACTGATGCAAATTTTATAAAATATTGGTGAAAATTATCAAACATTTGAAGACTTCATTTTGTTCAGATCAACCATCAACACTCTCATAGAAGCAGCAGTCAAGAAATCAAAGGATATACTGCATTAGGCAAATCACGTTGCTCCAAAATCCTAAGGATCTGTGCTGTGATTCACCAATAGGTGCCTGCCAAAGACTCCAAACTACATCTCTATCTGACTGACAGTTGTGCTCATGAGGAATCTGTACCTGGACCAAGAGGCAGTTGTTCAAACAGAACATGGGAACACTGAATGGTTTAAAATTAAGAAAGGTGTGAAACAAGGTTGTATTCTTTCACCATACTTATTCAACCTGTATGCTGAGCAAATAATATGAGAAGCTAGGTTATATGAAGAAAAATGTGGCATCAGGATTGGAGGAAGACTCATTAACAACCTGTAATATGCAAATGATACAACATTGCTTGCTGAAGGTGAAGAGGACTTAAAACATTTACTGATGAAGATCAAAGAACACAACTTTCGCTATGGATTACATCTCAATGTAAAGAAAGCAAAAATTCTCACCACTGGACCAATAAATAACATTCATATCAATGGAGAAAAGATTGAAGTTGTCAAGGAATTCATTCTTCTTGGATCAACTACCAACACTCATGGAAGCAGCTGTCAAGAAATCAAATGATGTACTGCATTAGGCAAATCTGTTGCACAAGACCTTTTTCAAGTGTTGAAGAGCAAAGATGTCAGCTGGAGGACTAAGGAACACCTAACACAAGCCATGGTATTTTCAATAACCTCATATGCATGTGAAAGCTGGACAGTGAATAAGGAAAACCATAGAAGAATTGATGCTTTTGAGTTTTGGTGTTGGAGGAGAATATTGAAAGTTCCATGGGCTGCCAAAAGAACCAATAGACCCATTTTGGAAGAAGTGCAGCCAGAGTGCTCCTTGGAGGCCAAGATGGTCAAACTTCATCTCTCATACTTTAGACATATTGTCAGGAGGGACCAGTTGCTGGAGAAGGATGTCATGTTTGGTAAGTTGGAGGGTCAGAGAAAAAGAGAGAGACCAGCAGCAAGATGGATTGGACAAATGGCAGTATCGATGGACTCAAGCATGGCAACAGTAGTGAAGTTGGCCCAGGATTGGGCAGTGTTTCGTTCTGGAGTGCATAGGGTTTCTATGAGTCGGTACCTACTCTATGGCACCTAACAATGACAACAAAGCATGCAGAAGTTTTAAAACTAAACCTAGAGTTACTAATATTTCTTCTTCACTAGATCTTGTCAGCATACTGTTATTAAAGGAATGCACAGTGTGATGTCTTGTTGCAGGGAAAGAAGATCAAGGTCCTTTCCTTTCAGACTAAATTATAACATAGTGCTAGAGAGTTTATGTACCCCTGATGTAAGACAGTGAAAGTGTGTTGTTGGCTGTGCCAGAAATTGGAAATGAGAAAAAGATATTGACCAGATTAGTAGCTGTATACCAGGTACCAGGAGGAGTATTAATTTGCTCAAGGAATGAAACAACACCTGGAACAGCAGCTACAATTCGAATCACAGCCTGGTTAGTTTTATGATAATCCATTGTCATTCTTCAAGATCCATCTGTTTTATGCACAAGCGAGATTGGCAAATTAAATGAGAAAGTGGTGGGAATCATCCTTCAAATATTTGATTTCATCACTAATCTCTGCAATCCCTTCAGGAATGCAGTATTGCTTTGGTTTACTATTTTTCTAGGTGAACGTAGTTCTATTGGTTTCCGTTTGACTTTTTCAACCATAATAATCCTTATTCCACCTTTCAGGGATCCAGTGTGGGTGTACTGTCAGTTGCTGACCATGTCTATTATTATTATTAATTCTGGAACTGGGAAAATCACTTCAAGATGAGTTTGGGGACCCTCTGAACACACCATAGATGTACCTTAGCTAAGACTCCATTAATAAATTGTTCTCTATATTTTCTTATTTCTGACTGGTGGACCACAATGACATTTTGATCTTCCTGGAATTAGTGTCAATTCAGAGCAAGTGTCATGTATGCCCCCAAAACTCTGATTATTTCCAATTCGCCAATGAAAACTCACCCTTGTAAAAGGCTGTAGATCTCTTTGGGGAAGGCTGGAAGAAAGACTAAGAGCTAGGATAGTGGGGTCCATCCTCAAGGGGACCCTATAAAGGGGTTGTGGGACTGTAAACTGACTCAAATCTAGGAATTGATTGAGAGGCCATCTGGTGATTCAAGTTAAACTGCTGTTCACCTGACCTAGAGTTCTTCCTCATGTACATATCAAATAAATATTTAGTAGTATTCAATCTATTTCATTCCAAGGGATACACTGTGTAAGTAGGCAATGCCATCCACATGAGTGGATTCTGATAACTGCTTTGGTTCAGCTGTCCATTATGGTAATCACACCCACCTTGTTTTGTGGCTTGTGCTTCCACTTGACTCCTACCACCAAGGGTTCCAATCAGTTCCATTGGTTTCAGGTATCTTAATTCAATTAGGGCAGGTCCCACAGTTATATTATATACTATAGTAATCACATCAGTCTTCAAGGTGGTTTGGACTCCTTTCACAAATTTATTCCTCACTTTTGTGGTAAAAAGGTGTGTTCTCTGGGTACTTCATGTGTGGGTTTATGGGTTTATTCTGATAAATTTACTCTAAGATGTCAATTTCCTGAAGCCTGTGGATTCTTTTCTCCATAGATCTACCAAGACTGGTAGTTCAACTTGATATAGTGTATAGTCTATGATGCAATACATGCTTCAGGGAACCATCCAAATAAAATGTTAGATTCTCTGCTAACCTCTCAAAACGAAAAACTGAATGAAGAATTTGTTCTTAGTGGGTTCATATCAATAAACTCCGTATGATACAAACCCATGTTCCTTGCACCATGATCCCATACACTTAATAACCATTCCATACATATTTTCCTGGTTTCTGTTTGTACATATTTTAAAATGTAAACATTTCTTTTGGAATATAGTATACTTCTTCCTGGTTCACAAATTATATTCAATCTGTATCGACAGTGAACTCAAACTTAACAACAATTGTGAGGTTGACTCAGGATGAGGCAGTGTTA
Organism: Chrysochloris asiatica; assembly: GCF_000296735.1. Classification (NCBI taxonomy): domain Eukaryota; kingdom Metazoa; phylum Chordata; class Mammalia; order Afrosoricida; family Chrysochloridae; genus Chrysochloris; species Chrysochloris asiatica. The sequence continues at coordinate 832,757 of NW_006408717.1, read as the reverse complement.
GTTTTGTTATGCATAGGGTCACTGTGAGTCAGAATCAACTCAATGGTACATAACAATAACAATCTTTTTTACATAGAAGAAATAATTATGCATTTTAATCATACATACAACATCTTTTCAACATCACTTTTATGTCTGAATGCAAAACTTGACTGTATTCTAGCTATTTGATAGATTTGGCCATGACAAGAAGAGAAAGACTTGGAGAATATTTTTCTGATGGTTTTTCAATATAAATCAATTTTCAGTGAAATCCTGATATCAGGCTTTTTTTTTTTTTTTTTAAGTTTTTATTGTGAATTATGTGTTAGTTTACATGGGAGAACATTATCCATGATCCTTACAGTCATCTTATTGTATTTCCTTTCATTGCAATGATTACAGTCCCCTGCATGCATCATCAAACAACCAAAGGGTACACCCCACACACCTGCCCCCCAGCAGTCAGCACATATCCCCTCTCCTTGCCTGAGTCCAGAGTCCCCAGCCACTCCTTCTTTCCATGTCATCATCTCTGCCTCCGTCCCTGGTGTCACTGCCTCCCTAGACAGGGTCCCACACTTTACATTTACCTTTCCAACACTCACTGTCAGACCTAATAGCAATAATTCCCTATTGAACCACAGGAATCCTATCCCCCTCAACTTTTATCAACCCCATCCTGACAGGTTAGAAACAACTCAGTGGAGATTCTACCTTTCCCTGTACCCTCTGGAACTAGGTTCCCTATTGAAAGTTTGTATGCCAGTCACTTCTTGCCTTTGTAGCCCCTCCCCCCCCCAATTTTGGGTAGCCAATGTCTAGATTCCCCATCCTTGATGGCCCTGTATACCAAGGGGGTAGGAATGATCCTCACTGTAAAGGTTTGTTTGCTCCTTTGTCATATTGCATCCACATATCAGCCTATTTTTCATCATGCTTCAAACACTCATTGTGTAAATAGATCCCTTACTGTGGTAGTTACTAATTTCAAAAGACAGTAACCCAATTAAATACATAGCCTATTCTATAGTTCCTTCTTACAATATGAGGCTGGCATTCTTCAAAAAATGTCATAATCCACACACAAACACACACACACTGAAATCAAATTGCTTCAATCCAGTGAATACGAAATATGTGATACTCGTTAATTTATAGGACTAGTTCGAAAAAGATAAGGATTACACTTGATCTTCTCTTTCTCTTGAGATGCTCGCCATTTGAATTCAGATACCATGTTGAACAGAAGTCCAGACTACTTGAAGGGGCCACATATAGGTGTTCCATCTGACAGTCAGCATCAACTGGCAGACATGTTGTTGTTGTTGTTGTTGCTAAGTGCAATAGAATCGGTTCCGCCTCATAGCAACCCTGTACAGTGTTTCATAGGAGTTGCTGGTGAGTTTGAACCACCTTGTGGTTCAAATCAATCTTGTGGACTAGCGCTTATCCTACAGAGTCACACCAGGATGTGTTCGTGACTGAGATTTCTGATGAATGAGATCAACATCAGCCTTATATTTTAACTGAGGCTACAGACATCATTGTTGTTGTTTAGTGCCGTCGAGTCGGTTCCCACCCGTAGCGACCCTGTACAGGGTTTCCGAGGGTGTAAATCCTTACGGGAGTAGAAAGCCTCATCTTTCTCCCGCGGAGCAGCTGGTAGTTTCGAACCGCTGACCTTAAGGTTCGCAGCCCGATTCGTAACCACTACACTACCAGAGCTCCTTACAGACATCATTAGTGTTGTTTTTAAATGTTGTCTAGTTGGTTCTGACTCATTAATTTATTGTTTCCAAGGTGCTGCTGGTAGTTTTGACCCACCAACCTTGTAGTTACAAGTTCAGTGCTTGTCATACAGTGCCAAATCAAGACTCCAAAAGGCATCATAGAGCCCAGAAAAGCCATTCCCAGCCTGGTGGTGTTATGTTTCATCAAGTCAATTCTAACTCATAGTGACCCTGAAAGGAGCTCTGGTAGCGTAGTTGTTACGAATCGGGCTGTGAACCGCAAGGTCAGCAGTTCGAAACTACCAGCAGTTCCGCGGGAGAAAGAGGAGGCGTTCTGCTCCCGTAAAGATTTACAGCCTCGGAAACCCTGTGCAGGGTCGCTATGAGTCGGAACCGACTCCAAGGCACTTAACAACAACAACATACAGTTTTTGAGGCTATAAATCTTTGTAGGAACAGAAAGCTTCACCTTTTCCCATGCAGTGGATGGTGGATTTGAACTGCTGACATTGCAGTTAGCAGGCCAATGTGTAACACACTATACCACAATACTACATCTGAGTTTTGATCCAAACAACTCATTAGCAAAATAAATATCTGTTTTCCCATGCCATGACATGAGGGTAAGTTGTTATATAATCCTATTAATTTAAGTTTTTTTTTTCCTAATGTCACCATGATTTTATTTAATCTTAATTCCAATAGGGTGAGATGTGACTATTTGGATAAAAGAGAACCTATCCAAAATATTAAAAACCAACCAAGTGCTTTAATTTAAAAATTTTTGATCTTCAAGAAATATATATGAATTATATATTTGTCAAATCAGAGTGTATACATCAATTAATAAATATAAAGATGATTTGTCCCTTGTTATTTTGTTTTCATTAAGTAAATATTAACAATGATATGATATTCATATTTTTGATTCATCAGAATATGCAAATTAGGTGTCATCTTATTGATTCCATCACATAATTTCATTTGTATGCCTAGTGTGGTGGCGGTGGTGATTATGTGCCATGAAGTTCTTTCCAACTCATAGTGACTCTGAATAGGGTTTCTGAGGCTGTACATTTTTACAGAAGCAGAAAGCCTCATCTTTCTCCCATGGAATGACTGGTAGTTGCTAACTGTTGACTTCAAGATTAGCAGCCTGACTTGTAACTACTATGCTCCAGGAGCTTCTTGTGTGCCTAGTAGCAAAAGTAATATGATGAAAAATAATATAATTCAGCACTTTTTCACTAATTCTGCCATTTTCCTCAGTCTTTATCCTTAAATAGAAAAGTAAGCTCACTATAAATAATAAAATATAGCTTCTCCATTCAGGGAAGGAGAAAGTTAAAGTTATTTGTTCCAGACTAGATTTTTTTTGTAACTTCTTTTCTTTAGTCTTCTCCTTTGTTTAAAACTTTGAAACACTCAGACTGCATCAAATGGAATGAAGTGGGTAAATTGCTTAGTGAAGAACCTGGTTCATAATAACTTGCTAATATATAATAGGAACAACATTTCAGTGTAAATTTAGAAATGATATTACTCAAATTGACACAGATATGGATAATGTGTTTTGATAAAATACATGTTGGATGATTTTTTAATAATAGAA
>NW_006408717.1:827816-829285 GCF_000296735.1 Chrysochloris asiatica | reverse complement strand
TTTTAAGGAAGGTGTTAGATCCATGTTCTTTCTTTAGGGTAAGGATATAGATTTCTACTCCTACTGTAACAAATTATTACATGCTTAATGGTTTTAAAAACATTTGTCTATTACCTCCCAGTTCTGTAATTCAGAAGTCCTAGAACAACATTTCTTAACTCATCCTTGAAGGCTCCCAGAGGCTACTTACAATCCTTTTTATACTATCCATATGCTTTCCTCAAAAATAGTGCTTTGGTGATACAGTAGTTTAAGTGTTGGTTTGCTAACCTAAAGGTCAGCGGTTCAAACCTGGCAGCTGATGTTCAGGAGAAAGATCAGGAAGTCTGTTTCTGTAAAGATTTACAGCCTCAGAAACCCTCTGAAGCTATTGTATCCTATCACTATAAGTCCAATACGACTAGATGGCAGAAGGTTTGGGTTTCTTCATGAAAACTGTGTTGAGTCCTTCTCAAGCTTCACATTTCTCTGATTTCTCCTTGTATTATATCTTCCCTGACTCCACTGCAAACAGTTCTCTGATTTTAAGAACTCTTTTGATTAGATTGTGTCAATCTCTGTTATCTAGGGTAATATCCCTATTTCAAGGTTCATAACTTAAACTATATCTGCAAAGTCTCTTTGCCATGTAAGACAGCATACTCAAAAGTCTTAGAGGTTACACTATGGGTACCTTTAATGGAACATATTGTCTACCACAGGCACACATTAGAAAGGATATCTGACCTATGTTTAGAGTGTAATCTGTAATGTGATATGGATCACTGAATGGTGGAACGTAACTCTTACATTAGAAGATAGAATATGGAACTTGGCTTTTATTAACACAAGGCAATTATCAACTGATATTATCAAGCCTGATGGAAAAGACCATAATTGATATTTAAAACTGCCCTAGGTTAAGGTGAGTAAAATTGAGAAATTAAAAAATTTGGATCGAGAGAATATATCAGGTAAGAGATTTTTTTCCTCCCCAAATGTCTCAGCATGACTTAGGCACAATTTCTGTAACAGATTTTGAAATAAGTTAAAATTATATGTTGAAATATTTATAAAAATGCAGTAACTTTAATCATAATCCATACAATTTGGAAAGAAGTAATGATGAGAATTCAATCTACTTGAAAAAAATTTTAAACAAGGGAAATTTTTTTTAAATATAGTTTATAGGGAAGTATTTAATATAGTTGTTATACAGATTTAATGTGCTAATAAAATTAATTCACCAATTATTTAATTTGATTTTAATTTTTCAAATTATTCTGTTTTGTTTTGTTTTTTTAAAGCATCCTATTTTGAATCTAGAATTTCTACTGAGGACATAGTTTAAATGGCAGTCTAGAAGGAACACCCAATACCTATTATATAGTGTGTACCTAATTAGCAGTTTATTATTACTTAACTCAGAGATTTTCAAAATAATTGAGTATATTTGAGTATATATATACTTCATGAAGTTTTTCCAAAAA
>NW_006408717.1:819499-827081 GCF_000296735.1 Chrysochloris asiatica | reverse complement strand
ATCCACCCTGGCTTTGGGGAGCCTCATTGTCTCCCCTCCTCATGAACCAAACACTCGTGAACAACACAACTATGTCAAGGGCAGACCCCGGCATATCTGGACATTAATAGTTTTAAGAAAATTCATTTCTAATTATCAGAACTTGAACTTCTATATAAAATCTTTTCTAAAATTGATGTACCTGAGTGTGAGCCTTTGAAATAGTTGTGGATTTTAACTGCTTGCCTTTGCTATAATTATACTTTTCTTATTCCATAAAAATATTAATAATTATAATTTTTACTCATCAAAAGCTTCCAATGTACGATGGACTCGGGGTGTGAAGCTGTATGATCAGCACTGGAATTCAAGCCACAAGATCAGAAGTTCAAACCCATCAGCTGCTCCTCAGAAACCCTATACAGGGTCAGATCTGTCTCAACGGCAGTTAACAACAATATTATGCAAAATATTGAATTATTATTGAAAAATGAAAAAGTTTCATAACTAAATAATAAAGACACATGCAATTAAATAACTTGCAATGCTCTGCTTCCAATAAAACTAAAGGAAACAGTATAATCTGATCACTTAAATTGTTGATGCAATCACAGTGTGAGTTTTGGAATACAATCTTGACGAGAGGTTCTTTTTAATTAAAAATATGTGCTTTCAATGTTAAAATCATTTACCAAATAAATATGCATTTGCTCTCATTAAATATTTATCCATAAGTATTTTAATAAACACTGAACTAGAATATTTTAAAATATTTAGAAACTTGTTGCTGTTAAGTATTGTTAAGTGCCATAGAGTTGGTATAGACTCATAGTGACCCTGTAGGGTGGCTGGCAAGTTTGAACCTCTAACCTTGTGACTCAAAATGACCTGTTTATCCCACAGTATCGCAACAGTACTTAGAAGCTTACTGTAAAATAAATTAAGACATTAAAGCCATAAAAACCTTCTAAAAATAAAATGCACTGTATTATGCTTTGAAATTGTTCTATGGGTTTTAGATGAGAAAAAAAATCAATAAAAAAGGAAAAATATAAAACTTCAGCGAACATTTTTTATGATGCTATTCATCCTATTCATAGAATAACTTTATATACCATCATGTAGCAGCAGAAATCAAGCTATAGAGTACTTCTAACATCCATATACATTTTTGTGGAGGCGGGGAGTAGGATATCTTGAACCCAAGGCACATTTGGGGAAAAAAGGAAAAGATTCAAGTCAGCAGCTGATTTATTTGTGTTTAGACACAGAGGATGCAAGTTATTTGATGCATACAAATGAATAGAGACAAACAACAGGACTATGGATGTGAAAACAAATAACTAAAAGCCTGACCACAAGAAATTGCGTTGAAAACCAGAAGGATCCAAAGATCAAACTTTAGTAACTTGGCAATTTTGTGACCAACTAGAGGAACTTGAGGATTTGAAGAGCTTAGTGAAAACTACAGGAATGTGGTGACAGAGAAATCTCAGGAGTACATGTTTCAATGAAACTTGAAGAATAGGGTTGAATTAAAAAACAAACCAAACAAGGTGTCATGAAATATAATCCTCACATGTTTCAGAGGACTGTACACCATAGGCTTTTAAAGTATGTGATTTTTCACATGTAGTTCACCAGGCTGGATGGAGCCACAAAAAGTTTGAATACTAGCTGAGTAATTAACCGTTGCACCTTCCAGAGACTCTAGTATCCTCTCAACATAGTGCTGTGTTCTGTCTGAATGTTGTTAGAATTCTGTCAGAGTGGCAATTGTAGAAAATAGATTGAAATGGATTTTTGAAAACGGAGATAGGGAGGATATAAATCCTTTTGAGAATTTGACTAAAATAACCAGAATATACAGTTGAAAATCTGAAAATGCTTAAATAACAATTGCAATAATTATCTTGTTGAATTAGATAGATGAGTGATAATAGTAAAATAAATAAATAAATAAAATGTTATAAGGGAAGGAAGGAAGCATGGATGGAAAGAAGAAAGGAAAATTGGAAAAGACAACAATTTAGAATTAAAGTAATTGTGAAAAGTTCAGATTTAAAGAAGAATAATGAGGTGGTTTACTTATCCAGATATAATGGGCAGCGGTGGACAAAAGAATGGAATCAAGTGTATAAAGCAATGACATGCTTCACTGGAAAAGTTGAAAAATTCACTTCTGATGATATATGATTAAAAAGTGTGGTCATATTGTGTTTTATTTATAATTGTATTTTCAGTGTCAACTAAAGGGAGTTTTGTTTTTGTTGTTGTTAAGTGCAGTCAAGTCAGTTCTGACCCATAGCAATCCTGCATAGGGCTTCCAAGGAGTTACAAGTGAGCTTGAACCACTGACCTTGTGATTCAAGCAACTTTTCAGTCTAGTGGATTAATAATTTTTACCAACTATTTCTGGAGACGTATTGAATTATACCAACTGTAAGAATGTGGACCCAATGACCATTAGTAGATTTGTTTTACCTAAGATAGAATAAGAGCAGTAAATATAGCAAAGCTAACATTGTTGAGTGCTTGCTTTGTGGTTGTTGTCAGGCAACTCATGATATTTTGGGATTCAAATAAATGTTCTAAACACTTAGTCTAATACCCAAAATCAGTTTCTGTGCAATAATTTTAATTCTGGTGATCCCATGCATAGTACCTTGGACTAAATAATATTAAGTGTATTTAGCAAAACAAATTTACTCAAGACCTAAATATCAAAACTGAAAAAAAAAAAAAAAAGTGAATATGTAAAATTTCGGCAACAGGTGAAATTTTAGAAATAAGCACAGATAGTTATGAATAAACAAATACAGATACACACACATATATACCTACTATACATGCACACAAACACATACCATAGATACCTGCTTGGAAACACTTAAAAGGTAAAACAATTAAAATGGTATGTATTTACAATCAAAATAGATTTCAACAATGTCTGACATCTTGCGTATTTACGTTCTCTATCTGACTGGTATACTGTTGTTGTTGTTGTTAGGTGCCATTGAGTTGGTACCAACTCACAGTGACCCTATGCACAACAGAATGAAACATTATCCGGTCATGGACCAACCTCACAATTCTTGTGATGCTTGAGCCCATCGTGGCTGCCATATTAGTTATATAAAATATGCATACCAGGTGTTATACTTTTAAAAAAGCAGCTCTACTAGGGTGAAAATAAAGAATAATTCTGCTTCGTCAACTTAGCAATCTTTTCTTTTTTTCAACAAACAAGCTATTGCTATACTTTATAGGGAGTCTTAGTGTGTCATTATACCATAAGTACTAGACTGCTAACTTCAGGGTTGTTGGTTCAAACCTACCAGCTACTCCTTGTTGTTGTTGTTAAGTGCAGTTGAGTCAATTCTGACACATAACAACCCTGTGTAGAGTTTCCAAGGAGCAGCTGGTAACTTGAACCACTGACTTTGCAGTTCAAACACCTTTGCAGTTTGATGTATTAGCCCACAGGGCCACACCAGGACTCCATCGTTGTTGTTGTTAGGTGCCATCGAGTTGGTACTGACCCACAGTGACTTTATGCACAGCAGAATGAAACATTGCCCAATCCTGGGCTAACCTCACTTCTGTTGCTAGGCTTGAGTCCATCGATGCTGCCACTTGGCCAATTCATCTCATTGGGGGTCTTCCTCTTTTTCACTGATCCTCCACCTTGCAAAACATTCTACAGCTACTGGTCCCTCCTGACAATATATCTGAAATATGAGAGACGAAGTTTGGCCATCTTGGCTTCCAAGGAGCACTCTGGCTGCACTTCTTCCAAAACGGATCTATTGGTTCTTTTGGCAGTCAATAGAACTTTCAATATTCTCCTCCAACACCATAATTCAAAAGCATCAATTCTTCTATGGTCTTCCTTATTCAATGTCCAGCTTTCACATGTATATGAAGTTATTGAAAATACCATGGCTTGTGTCAGGTGCCCCCTTAGTCCTCAAGCTGACATCTTTGCTTTTCAACACTTTAAAAAGGCCTTGTGCAGCAGATTTACCTAACACAATACATCTTTTAATTTCTTGACTGGTGCTTCCATGAGTGTTGATAGTTGATCCAAGAAGAATGAAGTCCTTGACAACTTCAATCTTTTCTCCCTTAATAAGAATGTTGTTTATTGGTCAAGTGGTGAGGATTTTGTTTCCTTTATATTGAGATATAATCCATAACAATGGCTGTGCTCTTTGATCTTCATCAGTAAAGGTTTTAAGTCCTCTTCACTTTCAGCAAGCAATGTTGTATCATCTGCATATGATAGGTTGTTAATGAGTCTTCCTCCAATCTTGATGCCACGTTTTTCTTCATAGAACCCAGATTCTCATATTATTTGCTCAGCATACAGTTTGAATAGTTATGATGAAAGAATACCACCTTGTCGCACACCTTTGATGGATCTTGCCTGAAAACAAAGACTATCAGAAATATGTTTACCTTTGCTTTATTGACTACATAAAGGCTTTCAATTGTGTGAGTCATGACAAGCTATAGACAACATTGTGAAGTATGAGTATTCTGGAACACTTAATTGTGTTCATGAGGAATCTGTACCTGGACCAAGAGGCAGTTGTTCAAACAGAATATGGAAACAGGACTCCATCAAAAGCCCTTTGAAAGTGTCACTAGAGTTGGAACAAACTCAATAGCACCTTAAAAGTGCTGTATACTATATAGAGAAGTCTTGTGTAGCACTGTCGGATGAGCACTTTAATACTAACCACAAGGATGGCAGTTCAAATCCATAGCCACTTCTTTGAAATCCTGCACATGGTCACTATGAGTAGGAACCAACTCTATGGCATTTAGGAAAATCAGAAGTTGTTGACAGTGAAATGCAACACATAAATATCAATATCCTAGGCACTAGTGAGTTGAAATGAACTGGCATTGGTCATTTAAAGTAGAAATTCATATAATTTACTCTGCTGGGAAAGACACATTGAAGAGGAATGGCATCATTATCAAAAAGAGCATTTTAAGATCTATGGTGAAGTACAATACTTATTACCAATAGGATAATATTCATATTCTTGCAAAGAAACCCCATTAATAGCACCATTATTCAAATTTACACACCAACCATCAAAGCCAGTGATAACTAAATTGAAGAGTTCTACAACTTTTTTTCATCCTGAAATTGACATAGCATGTAATCAAGATTATTACTGCTGATGCAATGTGAAAGTAGGGAGCAAAAATGAAATATTGGTAGTTGGAAAATATGGTCTTTGTAATAGAAATAACACTGGAAATAGCAGGATAGAATTTTGCAAGACCTATGAATTACCCATTGCACATAACTTTTTTTTAGCAACATAAACTGTGATTATGCATGTGAACCTTAGCAGATGGAGTCCACAGGAACCTAGCTGACTACATACATTGGAAGAGATAAATTCAGGCTGAAGCTGAAGAAAATTGAAACAAGTCCACCAGTTCTAAAATATGACATTAGGTATAAAGCGCCTGAATTAAGAGACCATCTAAAGGACAGATTTGATGCATCAGACACTAACAACAGAAGATCAAAAGAATTGAGGGATGACATTAAGAAGTTCATATTGTGATAAACTAAAAAGTCATTCAAAAGACTAAAGAAAGAAAATACTGAAGTGGATATTACAAGAGACTCTGAAATATACTTTTAAATACAAAGAAGTTAAAGCAAATAGAAAACTTGATGAAGTAAAATAATTTTCAAAGAGCAACTTGAGAAGGCAAAGCAAAGTGTAATGAAATAGATGAAGTTATGGAGTTAAAAAATCAAAACCGAAGAACATGCTGAAAGAACTGAAGAAAAATTCTAGTCTCAGGTTGCAGATTGATGGATTAAATGGACATAAAAATTGAATTATGCAGGAAGCATCAAAAGAAAATCAAAGAAATAAACAGAGTCTCTGAACCAAAAATAACTGGTTGATGCTCAACCATTTCAAAGGTACCATATGATCAAGAACTGAAGATAAGTGACCCAGCAGAATGTGGAAATCATTGAACATTATCCTTAATAATACATGCAAACAAAAATTTTCTGAATATAATCCAAAATGGTTGCTGCAGTACATCAACAGGGAGTTGCCAGAAATTCAAGCTGCATTCAGAAGAGGGCATGAACAAAGAATATCATTGCTGAAGTCAGATGGATGTTGACTGAAATCAGATAAACCAACCAGAAAGCTGTTTTACTTGTATTTTATTGACTATGAAAATGCATTTGACTGTATATATCACAACAAACAATAGATAAGATTAGGAAGAATGGGAATTCCAAATCGCTTATCTGTGCTCATGAGACAACTGGACATAAACCAAGAGACAGTCAATCAAAGAGAACAAGGGAATACAAAATGGTTTAAAATTAGGAATGGTGTGTGTCAGCACTGCATTCTTATATCATATTTATTCAGTCTGTATACTGAGCAAATGATTTCAGATGCTGGATTATATAAGGAAGGGCTAGGCATCAGGATTAGAGGAAGACTCATTAACAATCTGAGATATGCAAATGACACAATCTTGCTGAAAGCAAAGAGGACTTGAGACACTGATAAGAATCAAAGCCTAGATTCTTCAGTATGGATTGCCTCTCAATGTAAAAACAAAGATCCTCACAACTGGCCCAATAAATAACATTATAATATTGTCTTTGTTGTTAGGTGCAATGGAGTTATTTCTGATACATAGCAATCCTGTATAGGGTTTACAAGTAGCAGCTGGTGGGTTTGAATCACCAACCCTGCAGTTCAAATTGATTTTGTGGTCCAGTGCATTATCCTGAAGCACTATACCACAACTCCAATATTATAATAAATGGAGAAAAAACTGAAGTTGTCAAAGTCTTAATTTTGCTTGGATCCATGATTGACACTCATAGAAGCAGTGGTCAAGAGATGAAACAATATATCACGTTAGGCAAATCTGCTTCAAAAGAACTCTTTAAAGTGTTCTAGAGCAAATACGTAAGTTTGATGACTAACATGAGCCTGACCCAATTCATGATATTTTCAGTTGCCCTGTATGCATGTGATAGTCGTACAATGGATAAGAAAGATCATAGAAGAATCAATGCCTTTGAATTATGGTGTTGAAGTATATTGAAAGTATCATCCACTTCCAGAAGAACAAACAAATCTGTCCTGGAAGAAGTACAGCCAGAAAGTTCTTTAGAAATGAGGATAGTGAGACTTCTTCTCTCGTACTTTGAATATGTTGTCAGGAGAGACCAGTACCTGGAGAAATACATCATGCTTGGTAAAGTGGATGGTCAGCAAAAAAAGAGGAAAACAACCCAGCAAGATGACTTGAGACAGTGGCAACAACAATGGGCTCAAAATAACAATTGTGAGGATGGTAAAGGACTGGGCAGTGCTCCATTCTGTGTGCATAGGATTGGTTTGAGTCAGAACAGACTGGAAGGCACCGAATAATAAAAACAAGAGTGGTTAGCATGAATTATATTACTAAGTATTTGCATGGATAAAAAAGACAAAGACAACGATATGGATTGTTGGTGTTAAGTACCATGGACTCGGTTCCGACTCATAGTGACCCTGCACAGGGTTTCCAAGGCTGTAAA
>NW_006408717.1:815989-819399 GCF_000296735.1 Chrysochloris asiatica | reverse complement strand
GAGGTTGGCAGCCCAACTCGTAACCACTACACTACCAGATATATAGATATAAAAACATATTATAATATTAAGTCTGGAGTCCTGGTGTGAAGCTGTGGGTTAATTCTCTGGACTGCAAAGTTGCTTGGACTGCAAGGTCAGTGGTTCAAGCTCACCAGTCACTCTTTGGAAACCCTATACAGGGATGCTATGGGTCAGAACCTACTCGACAGCATTTAACAACAACAATATTAACTCTAAACATTTACTAGATGACTATTTCTTCATTATTATTAACATATTTTTCTAAAATTTTCTTTGTTAAAGATAATAATTGCTAGAAAATCTTTCAGAAATTAGCAAAACAAATTATACCTTTTAAGTTCATAATTTACATGATTTGTGCTATTGAAATGCTCTTTTGAAATTATAGTTAAATCATTGTAGAGAAATGCATTCATGTATATGGAGAGTTAAACATAATAATTATGAATTTTGAAAGTGACATTCCCAGTTTTATTTGATTGTACTTAAAATAAATTAACAAAAGTCTGTACAATATGGGCATCAAGGATATTGCAGCAATGTAACTAAAGTTATAGCTAACAAATATTTTCCTTGGTGGTACCCAAAATAAACAACATCATGATAAAAGAAGAAATTGAAATTGCTGATGATTTTATTATTTTTAATCATCCATCAACATTCATAGAAGTATCAGTCCAGAAAACAAATAACATGTGCAAATCTATTGCAAAGGATCTGTTTAAAATTTTACAAAAAGCAAATAAGTTGTTTGTTGATTGTAGTGCTCCTGACTCAGTCACTTCATATGCATGGGGAAGCTGAATAAAGAGAAAGAAAGACAGAAAAATAACTGATGCATTAAAACTGTGATGTTAATAAAGAATATTTAAAAAATTGTGGACTGCCAGAAAAGTGAGCAAATCATTCTTAGAATAAACAAGATCAGAATGCTCCCTCAGAAGTGAGGTTTGCAAAACTTAGACTTCCTTACTTTATTTATTTGAAATATACTACTTTGTTTTAAGATCTCTGGTAGCATAGTGGTTACAAATCGGGCTGTGAACTGCAAGGTCAGCAGTTCGAAACTACCAGCTGTTCCATGGGAGGAAGATGAGGCTCTCTGCTCCTGTAAAGATTTACTGCCTCTGAAACACTGTACAGGGTCTCTATGAATTGGAACCGACTGCACAGCATATAACCACCACTTTGTTTTAGGTGAAAGTCTGCACAGCAAATTGGATTTCCAATCCGTACACAAATTGTTCTGTGATATTAGTTACAATTCCTATTATGTATCAGTACCCTTACCACTTCCAATCTATTTGTCTCACTGTTTCCATTTTTCAGTTTTTTTGCTCATCCTTGCTTTCTCGTCTTTTTAGTTGGTTAAATGTTGACTGGTTGGTCTAGTATAGTTGATTATTTAAACAGCATGAATGTTACTGTTTATTTTACATATCAAGCTATTATTTGAGTCAAAGGTGACACTGGCATTGACTTCAGTTCCAGGTTAGAAGGTTATTTTAGGGCTAAAGCCTTGGAGAAACACTTAATCTTTACAGTAAGTCTGGTCTTTTATTATTTTATTAATTTGAGTTTTGTTTTACAGATTCCTCCAATTCTACTGAGGGCCTTCTACTATATTACTTTTCTCCATTGATAAGAATGTTGTTTATTGGTCCAGTGGTGAGGATTTCTGTTTTCTTTACATTGAGATATAATCCATACCAAAGGCTGTGCTCTTTGATCTTCATCAGTAAATGTTTTGAGTCCTCTTCACTTTCAGCAAGCAAGGCTATTTTCTTTGCATATCGCAGGTTGTTAATGAGTCTTCCTCCAATCCTGATGCAACGTTTTTCTTCATATAACCCAGCTTCTCAGATTATTTGCTCAGCATACAGGTTGAATAAGTATGGTGAAAGAATACTACCATGTTGCACAACTTTCTTAATTTTAAGCCATTCAGTCTTCTCATGTTCTGTTTGAACAACTGTCTCCTGGTCCAGGTACAGATTCCTCATGAGCACAAATAATTGTTCCAGAATACTCATATTTCACAATGTTGTCCATAGCTTCTCATAATCCACACAATCGAAAACCTTTGTGTAGTCAATAAAGCACAGGTAAACTCTTTCTGATAGTCTCTGATTTCATACAAGATACATTGGACATCAGCAATGATATCCCTCGTTTCACGGGCTCTTCTGAATCCCGCTTGAACCTCTGGAAATTCTCTGTCAATGTATGCTTGCAGCCGTTTCTGTATTACCTTTAGTAAAACTTTACTCACATGGAATATCAAAGCAATTGTCCAGTGATTTCCACATTCTGTTTGGTCACCTCTCTTTGGAATGGGCACAAATACGGATCTCTTCCAATCAGTCGGCCAGATAGTTGTTTTCCAAAATTTTTGGAAAGATTGAAGTTGTCAAAGACTTCATTCTTCTTGGATCAACTATCAACACTCACGGAAGCAGCAGTCAATAAATCAAATGACATATTACATTAGGCAAATCTGCTGCACAAGACTTTTTTAAAGAGTTGAAAAGCAAAGATGTCAGCTTGAGGACTAAGGTGCGCCTGACCCAAGCCATGGTATTTTCATTAATCTCATATGCTTGTGAAAACTGGACAGTGGCTAAGGAAGACCATAGAAGAATTGATGCTTTTGAGTTATGGTGTGGAGGAGAATTTTGAAAGTGCCACGGGCTGACAAAAGAACCAATAAATCCATTTTGGAAGAAGTGCAGCCAGAGTGCTCCTTAGAGGCCAAGATGGCCAAACTTTGTCTCTCATACTTTGGACATATTGTGAGGAGGGACCAGTCACTGGAGAAGGAGATCATGTTTGGTAAGGTAGAGGGTCAGAGAAAAAGAGGAAGACTCCCAATGAGACTGATTAGCCAAATGGCGGCATCAATGGACTCAAACGTGGCAACAGTTGTGAAGTTGGCCCAGCATTGGGCAGTGTTTCGTTCTGCTGTGAATAAGGTCACTATGAATCAGTACTGACTCGATGGCACCTAACAACAACAACAACAAGAATTACATTACTGTTCAGAAGAGTAGGTAGTGGTAGCTGGCCACCTAGTACTACTTGCCTCAGGCTAGAAAAGACTGTGATTCACATGGACTATTATTTTTAAGGACTCATTTTTGCCTTTAGTCTGGCTTATTTCACTCACCTTTGCTCCAGAGTGAAATATATCAATAGTTGTATTTAAATTACAACTCACCAACTTTTCAGATTCTAGATGGTACTAACAGAACTAGGATATACAATATTTTCTTTATGAATTGCTGTTGTTGTTAGGTGCCATTGAGACAGCACCAACTCATAGCGACCTTATGTACAGCAGAATGAAACAATGTTCGATCCTGGGCCAACCTTACTACTGTTGCCAC
>NW_006408717.1:807560-813954 GCF_000296735.1 Chrysochloris asiatica | reverse complement strand
TATTTGAAATGAACAAATCATTGGTTTTGCAGAATTCTATCATGCGTTCTCCAGCATCATTTCTATCACCAAGGCCATATTTTCCAAATACTGGTCTTTCTTTTTTGCTGCCAAACTTTGCATTCCAATCACCATTAATGAGAAATACATGTTTATTGCATGTTTGATCAATTGCAGATTGAAGAAATTGGTGGACTTCTTCTATTTCATCCTCACTGGTTTTAGTGGTTGGTGCATAAATTTGAATAATAGTGGTATTAACCGGGCTTCACTGTAGGCGCATGGATATTATCCTATTACATACAGTGTTGTACCTCATGACTGATCTGGATATATTCTTTTTGATGATGAATGCAACACCATTCCTTTTCAGTTTCTTTCCAGGCATAGTAAACCATGTGGTTGTCAAATTCAAAATGGCCAATACCAGTCCATTTCAGCTCACTAATGCCTAAGATATTGATGTTTATGCATTCCATTTCATTTTTGACAACTTCCAATTTGCCCAGATTCATACTTTGTACATTCCATGGTCTGATTTTCAGTGGATGTTTACAGCTGTTTCTCTTCATTTTGAGTTGTACCCCATCAGCAGATGAAGGTTCTGTGGTCTTTTCTCCCATGAGCTTAACTCCATTCGTGTCTTCATGGTCAACTCTACTTTGAGGAAGCAACCCTTTCCCACTCACATTTTGAGTGCCTTTCAATCTGAGGGGCTCATTTTCCGGCACTGTGTCTGACAGTGTTTCTCTGCTACTCATAAGGTTTTCAGTGACTAAATATTCGGAAGTAGTTTGTCACTCTTTCTTCCTAGTCTGTCTTTGTCTGGAAGCTCATCTGAAACCTGCCCATCATGGTTGACCCTGCTGGTTATTTAAAATACCAGTGGCATAGCCCTCAGAATCACAGCAACTTACAAGCCACCACTGTATGACAGACAGACGAGTAGTGGCCGTTTGGTATTATGAACTACATCATACCAATTAACCTAGTTGTCCCATGAGATGATGGTCCTGAGTATTCAAGCCCGCTTAATCAATTCCATGAAGTGTTTGGATATGACTTTATTGCAATTATGAATATTCAGCACATGCAACCATGTATATACACAAGCACATCAATCCATATACCTACATAAGCACATGTATGCACTCCCATATGATTTCCTATTCACATTTATCATACATCTCTACCTGTGAAGCCACTCGCTTATTTTTTTTTTTTTTGCCTGTTATAAATGCTTTTAAAAATTGTATGCAATGTAACATTTACCATAGTTGTTGTTATTGTTGAATGATGTCGAGTTGGTTCCAATTCCTATTGACCCTGTATAGGGTATCCAAAGAGTGGATGGTGAGCTCAAACTGCCAACATTGTGGTTCTAATGACTTTGCAGTCCAGTGCATTAATGCACAGTGCCAACTCTCATTTATTATTGTGTTCCTCTCAGCATCCTCATTTATTTTGGCCATTCTGTGCTGATTTCCTGCATGTTGTGTATACTTTTCCCATAACCAGAGTTAATGCCTGGTATGGCACTGTAGGATAAGTACTTGACTGCAAGATCAGTTTGGGCTACAAGGTCAGAAGTTCAAACTCACCATTCAATCCTTGGAAATATAATAATTATGTATTTTTATACATAATTACAAAATTACAGTAAGTAATTTATACACAATTATAGTGTATTATGCATAAAATACACTGTAATTATATATAAAATACATATTATAATTATGTAATTTTTAATACATAATAATCATAGGGTAAATATGAGTCAGAAATTTACTGAATACCACTTAAAAACAACAGAGTACCTCTTAAGTGATTTTTCCCTCTGTTCACTGGTATTGTCACATCATCAGAGTATTATTTTCTGTGTATGTACCTATTCTTGCGTTTCCAACTCATAGTGACCCTATGCATAGCAGAACAAAACATTGCCTGTTTCTTTATAATCCTAGCAACTGTTGCGACATTTGAACTCATTATCCCTGCCACTGTGTTATATTATTCCATCTCACTGCAGGTCTTCCTTTCTCTTGTTGACACTTCTCTTTACCAAGCATAATGTCCTTCTCCAGGAACTTGTCCATCTTGATAACATGTCTGAAGTATGAGAGATGAATTCTCACCATCCTGGCTTCTAAGGAGTATCACTCACTATTTGTTGTTTTGCATCTGAATTATTTCACTCAACATAATGATTGGAGAATCTCTTAATTTGTATTTTAGCCACCTTCATATCCTCATTTGTGAAGTTTTGTTCATGTCCTTTTATTACATAGGATTATAATGTTTGTCTTTTTGATGTTCAGTTGTTTGCAGCTATTTTATAGTTTTCAAGATCATGTTGTTGTTGTAAAGTACCATTGAGACAGTTCCTACCCATAGCAACCCTATATAGGGTTTGTAAGGAGCATCTGGTGAGCTTGAATAAGCAATCTTGCAGTTAAAACTAACTTTGCAGTCCAGCACATTAATCCACAATGCCACTCCAGGACTCCATTTCTGAGATTGTGTTGTTGTTGTTAAGTGCTATTGAGTCTGTTCTGACCCATGGGTTATCAAGGAGCATCTGATAAACTTGAACCATTGGTCTTGCAGTTCCAATTAACTTTGTAGTCCAGTGCATTATCCAACAGAGCCACATCAGGACTCCTAGGCCTTTGTTACATATGTCATTATCAATTTTGCCCCCTAGATTGTAGTTTCTCTTTTTATTGTTTTGATTAAGTCTTCTGATGAACATATGTATTTATTTTTTGTTGCTGTTGTTAGGTGCCATAGAGTCAACTCTGACTCAAAGTAACAATATACACAAACGAAGTAAAGTCTACCTTGTCCTTCACCATCCTCACAATTGTTGTTATGTTTGAGCCCATTGTTGCTTCCATTGTGTCAATCCATGAAAAATAGTGGTCTTCCTCTTTTTCACTGTTGTTTCTGTTAAGTGCTGTTGAGTGGGTTCCAACTCATAGTGATTGAACAAATAAGATGAAATGATACAAACCTGGCACATACTTTTCCTAATTTTAAACTGTCCAGTATCTCATTGTTCTGATGGAATGACTGCCTTTTGGTCTACGTACAAGTGCCTCATATACACAATTAAGTTTCTGGAATTCCCTTACTTCACAATGACATCCATAGTTGCTTATGATCCACACAGTCAAATGCATTTATTAGTTGTGAAAGCACAAATAAACATTTTCCTGGTATCCTCTGCTTTTAGACAATATTTATCTGTCACCACCAATGGTATCTCAAGTTCCATGTTCTCTTCTGAACCCAGCTTAAATTTCTCACTGTTGCCTACAATAATTTTTAATTGTCTTCAGCAAAAATTTTCTTGCATGTGATATTAATGGTGTTGTTCAATGATTTCTACATTCTGATGGGTCATGATAACCACATACATGTAGATAGTTGTATGTCGTTGAATTGATTCTGACTTACAATGATCTAGTATGGGGTTTTGGAAGCTGTAAATCTTTACAGGAATGGAAAGTCTCATCTTTCTCCCATGAAGCAACTGATAGACTTGAACTTCTCACCTGCAGTTAGCAGTGAAACTTATAATCCACTACACTAGCAGAGTTCCTTAACCACAAGCATAGAGACTAGGGCATACAATACATCACACAATTGAGTCCTATGGCTAAAAGGGCCATATTAAGAAATTCATTGCACCTTGGTATCAATCCAGAGAGAGTCCTGGTGTGACTCTGTAGGATAATGCATTGAGCTACAAGATCAGTTTGAACCACAGGTGAGTGATTCAAATTTACCAGCCGCTCCTCAGAAACCTGATACAAGTTCACTATGATTCATACCTGACTCGATGGCACTTAACAATGACAACAACAGTATCAAACCAAACCCCACCCACAGCCATCTAATTGATTCTGACTCATAGTTATCTTATGGACTGAGTAGAACTGCTTCATAGGGTTCCGAAGGCTGTACATTTTTAGGAAAGTCCACTCTTAGTGTGAAGTTCTGGTGTTCTGCTGTAGAATAAGCACTAGACTGCTAATCACAAAGTTGGCAATTCGAACCTATCAATCAGTCCTTAGAAACCTTATGAAGGGTAGCTATGAATCAGAAGCAACTCAACTACGCTTAACAACAACAATAACAGCTGCTATAGCTGACTCTTGAAAAGCAGCTATTAGGTTGAAAAATAACCTATACATTGTTCATGAGATAGTCATTATAACAGAATAAAATATATTGAATGGTTTTAAATCAGGAAAAGTGTGCACCAGTATTGTGTCCTTTCAGCAAATGTATTCAATCTGTATTATAAGAAAATAATTTAAGATGCTGGATAATATAAAGAATGGGCAACAGGTTTAGAAGAAGACTCAACAGCCTGTGATATGTATATGCCATAGCTTTGTTTTCAGGAAGTAAGAAGGCCTTGAAGTACTTACTGATGAAAATAGAAGACTACAGCTTTCATTATGGATTGCATCTCAATATAAAAAAAATGAAAATCCTCATCATTGTACCCATTAATAACTTCTTGATAAATGAAGAAAAGATTGAACCATATACTTCATTTTCTTGGATCCATAAACAACTCTCAAGGAAGCCACAGTCAAGAAATTAAATGATATATTGAACTGGGAAAATCTGCTGCAAAAGATGTATTGAAAGTGTTAAAGAGCATAGATGCCACTTTGAGGAATAAGGTGTGCATGATGCAAGTTATGGTAATCCTCATCATTATTGTTATGCTTGAGTTTATTGCTGTTATCACTGAGCCAGTCAATCTCATTGAGGGTCTTCTTTTTACCAAGCATGGTATTCTTCTCCAGGGATTGGTTCATCCTCATAGCATGTCTGAAGCAAAATTATATATATATGGCATAAAGCATAGGACTGCAAGGTCAGTATGAACCACAAAGTCAGTGATTAAAACTCACCAGCCACTCCTTGGAAACCATAAAAAAGGTTGCTATAAGTTGGAACTGGCTTGACAACACTTAGCAACAACAACAACATCAAACTATCAATATTGTAAATATTTATAGTAGTATTTTTCCATTTGAATTAAATATAGAGAGGTAAGTCTTTAGAAAACTAATAAAATCAGCCATTCAAACACAATTCTTTATTGAGAATTGTGTCCCAGAAACTTGTACAGAAAGACTTGAATTTTATCATTCACCTTTGAGTGTCAGCACAGTATATGTAGACAATAAACTTCAAGGAGAATCAGATCATTTGTCAACTAGTTTCTTGAATTGCTTTTGAAAAATTATTAGTTCTTTATCTGCAATATCTATTCATATTTTCTTTTCTTAGACTGGCAAAAAATACGTAGTACAGCCCATGGGATTCATTATTGTGTCAAAGATCATTTGAGCAGTACCAAGTGATGTGGAGGAAATGTTAGTTATTAGAATAACTAATTTTAAAAATCGATTATAATTTTTTTTTCATGGGGTTTATACATTCTATTGAAATACTTATGCCAAAGTGAGCTTTAATTAAAATGGAAGCACTTCTGTTTTGGACAATGGAATTTTGATCACGTATGTTTTATATTTTCTGGCATATATGTAAAAGTGTTTCTCTGCTATTCATAAGGTTTTGAGTGACTAAATATTCAGAAGTGGTTCATCACTCCTTCTTCATAGTCTGTCTTCATCTGTAAGTTCATCTGAAACCTGTCCACCATGGGTCCCCTGCTGGTATCCAAAATACCAGTGGCATAGCTTTCAGAGTCACAGCAACTAACATGCCACCACAGTATGACAAGCAACAGATGAGTGGTGGAATGATTGGAAGAGATCCATATGTGTGCCCATTCCAAAGAGAGGTGACCCAACGAATTTCGGAAATCATCGAACAATCTCTTTGATATCCCATTTGAGTAAAGTTTTACTAAAGGTAATACAGAAATGATTGCAAGCATACATTGAAAGATAACTTCCAGAGGTTCAAGCTGGATTCAAAAGAGGTCGTGGAACAAGGGATAGCATTGCTAATGTCCAATGGATCTTGGCTGAAAGCAGAGAATAATATAAAACTGTTTATCTGTGCTTTATTGACTATGCAAAAGCTTTCGATTGTGTGGATCATGACAAGCTATGGACAACATTGCAAATTATGAGTATTGCGGAACACTTAATTTTGCTCATGAGGAATCTGTACATGGACCAACAGGCAGTTGTTCCAACAGATCATGGGGACACTAAATGGTTTAAAACTAAGAAAGATGTGTAACAAGGTTGTATACTTTCACCATACTTATTCAACCAATATGTTGAGCAAATAACCCAAGAATCTGGGTTACATGAAGAAAAACATGGCATCAGGATTGGAGTAAGACTCATTAACAACCTGCGATATGTAGATGATACAACCTTGCTTGCTGAAA
>NW_006408717.1:806039-807162 GCF_000296735.1 Chrysochloris asiatica | reverse complement strand
ACCATGGGCTGCCAAAAGAATCAATAGATCTGTTTTGGAAGAAGTACACAAGTGCAGCCAGAGTGCTCCTTGCAGGCCAAGATGACCAAACTTTGTCGCTTATACTTCAGACATATTGTCAGAAGGGATGAGTCACTGGAGAATGATATCATGTTTGGTAAGATGGCGAGACAGAGAAAATGAAGAAGATCCCAAAGAGATGGATTGGCCAAGTGGCAGTATTGACGGACTCAAGTGTGGCAACCATGGTAAGGTATGTTACAATCACAACTAGGATATGGCAGTGACTCATTCAGCTGCCCATAAGGTCACTATGTGTTGGTACTGACTCCATGGCACCTAACAACAACAATAACAAGATGTTTTACATTGAATATACGTGTATGTGTTATATTGAATTCTATGAACTTCTTCAATCTGAAATTGATAAAACATGCAATCAAGATGTATAGATCATTACTGGTGATTGGAATGCAAAGGTTGGGAGCAAAGAGGAAGGATCAGTAGCTGGAAAATATGGCCTTTGTGATAGAAATTATACTGGAAATCACATGATAGAATTCTGCCAAATCAGTGATTTGTTCATTTCAAATACCTTCTATAGACAGCATAAGAGATGACTATACACATGGACATCACCAGATGGAAAACAGAAATCAAATTGACTACACCTTCGGAAAGAGACGATGGAAAAGCTCCATATCATCAGTGAAAACAAGGCCATGAGCAGACTGTGGAACAATCAATTACTCAAATGCAAATTCAAACTGAAGCTGAAGAAAATGAGAACAAGTCTACAAGAGCCAAAATATGACCTTGAATATATCCCACCTGAATTTGGAGATCAACTGAAGAACAGATTTAACTCACTAAACATTAATGACCAAAGACCAAAAGAGTCGTGGGATGACATCATTAAAATTATATATGAAAAAAGCCAAAAGTCATTAAGAAGAAAAGAAAGAAGGAAAAGGTCAAAAAGGATGTGAGAAGAGACACTGAAACTTGCTCTCTAGCATAGAGATGCTAAAGCAAATGGAAGAAATGAGGAGTTCCAAGAGCTGAAAAGAAAATTTAAAAGGTCAGCTCGAGAAATTATGGAGACCAAAAAGGAAGAACACAC
>NW_006408717.1:803618-804895 GCF_000296735.1 Chrysochloris asiatica | reverse complement strand
ATCCACACCTGTCTCCTTGGCAAAAGAGAAGAGACATCATTGGCATTTGGGTTGACTCTTCTCTCAAAGCTGCACTGCCAGGTGTAGGAGTTGGTTCCAGTTCTCCCGACTCCACAGTATATAAATAGCATCCTTAAAAAAAAAAAAAAACTGAAAACAAGCAAACACACACTTATTTAAAAAAAAAAAAAAAGTTGTAAAAAGAGAAGCCCAGCTCTTATGTAAAACTTGGAGCTAATGTTGAGTAAATGGGCAAACTCCACTGCCTGTGTGGTGGTTCACCTGCTATCCCCATCCCAGCTTTGGCACTAGCCTGCTGAGTGAAGCCCACAGTAACAGGTCTGTGGTTCATGAGGGGTGGACCCAACAGCTGGAAGACCCTGATCTGACCAGGAAGGCTCTCAGGCCCAAAGTCAGCCCTCCTCACCTTAGCCCTTATGGGAAGATCAGCTGGTCGTTGCCGATGAAGCTAAAGCCAGAATATCCACTTGAGACCCCATGTGCATCTGTCACCAAGCTCCATCTGAATGCACCACGGAGCTTGTGCTCCACCTCTTCTGAGCAGCAGCCCCACCACAGACCCTCATTCCTACACCCACATGACACATCTCGGTCCTTTGTGGGCTCGGAACTGTCAGGACCTGGCTTTAGATGGCATTGGTCTAGAGTTGGAATCGTGCCTGCTGACCTTTTAGGAACCAGCCAGCCCAGGAACAAGATGACCTTCTCTCTCCCCCTTTGGACTCACGGCCTTTGCAGAAGGCCACCCTCCACTTGAAGCTCACTCAGTGATGTCCTTTCAATGTGTTTTATATTGTTTGACTGCCTTTTTTCTGTAGAAATAAAAATTA
Organism: Chrysochloris asiatica; assembly: GCF_000296735.1. NCBI lineage: Eukaryota > Metazoa > Chordata > Mammalia > Afrosoricida > Chrysochloridae > Chrysochloris > Chrysochloris asiatica. The sequence goes on along the minus strand of NW_006408717.1, from coordinate 804,044 downwards.
AAAAAAAGCTAATGATACTAAAGGAGGGAAGTCCAAGGTGCACTGAAGGAATTGACAAAGAACAAGACACCAGGATTGATGTGGGGGGGAAATTAAATCTTTCAAGAAAGTGAGGCGGCACAGGAGGCACTTATTTGTCTATGCCAAGAAATTTGGAATTCATCTATCTGGCTGACTGATTGGAAAAGATCCATTTTTGTGCCCATTCAAAAGAAGTGATCCAATGGATTGCGGAAATCATCTTACAATCTCTTTGATATCACATGTGAGTAAAGCTTTACTAAAGGTAATACAGAAATGACTGCAAGAATACATTGACAGAGAACATACAGAGGTTCAAAGTGGATTCAGAAGAGGCCTTGGAATGAGGGATATTATTGCTGATATCAAATGGATCTTGGCTGAAAGCAGAGAATATCAGAAAAA
>NW_006408717.1:786884-802346 GCF_000296735.1 Chrysochloris asiatica | reverse complement strand
TTTTTTTTTTCTTTTTTATTTATTTATTTATTTTCATCTCAGTATCAGGTCAACATTAAGTTGTAGCTGTAAGTCAGAAGAGTTCAAGTCATAGATATGTTGAAGCTGTAAATTCAGTTGAGTCTTTATGAGTTTTAAATTTTTATTTTAGAGCATTAAAGTAATATATGTTAGCATACAAAACATTTCTCTATTGCTATTGTATTCAAGGCATATGTTATTTGAAGGGCAAGCCCACTTTCATCAAGCTCATATTTATTCATAGCAACCATGCAGAGGGGTTCCAAGATTGTAAATCTTTATGGCAGCAGACAGCCTCATCTTTCTCCAACTGAGTGGCTGGTGAGTTTGAATCATAACGTTGTGATTAGTAGGCTAGTGCTTAAGTGAGGGCTGATTTCTTTGAAAGAAGTCCTGGTGTGGCACTGTAGGATAAGCACAGAACATCTAACCAAAAGGTTAGTGGTTCAAACCCACCAGCTGCTCCTCAGAAACCCTATACAAAGTCACTATGAGTCTGAGTGAACTCTATTGCACTTAACAACAATAATGCCTCATAGTCATAGTCATTATATTGTTTAGTAAAAGGTTAAGAAATTTAATAATAAATGATAAAAATAGATGTCTTATGAACAAATTATTTTTATTTCAGTTGATATTATTTAAATCTTAACATGAAATTTCCAAAAGAACAAAGGTACAAGCCATTTAATTTGGAGTGGTTAGCTACAAGAGAATTTTAATTCATCCATCAAACAAAACAATGAATAGACTGTACAATAAGGCCTTGGCAGTGATATGGTGTCATAAATATTCCACTGTGTATAAAAATATTATACCTATTGTATGTAATTTCTTAATTGCCTTTAAAATGTAAGGGAATTTCTGAAAGATTTTCTAAAAACCTGATTAAAAGTTTGAACAACATGTCTTTTGTTATTTTTTGCTGTTGTTGTACTTGTTAATTTTTATGTAATTATTCTAAGATGTACTATAAGAACTTAAAAAAGGTATGTAAGTGTTCTAATTAATTTCTTAGGCACGTAGTCGACTTCTGACTGTTCAAGTGTAAAATTTTAATCTCAGTGCTCATTAACTACATATACTCAATAACATCTTCATGATTCAGCTGTTTGTACCCTGTTAGTCTAAAGTGATTTTAGCATTTGTTAAAGAAAATGAAATGCTGTATCTTTTAAAAATTAAGAAGATCTAGAAGTATAGTGGATTATGAGCAAGGGCTGCTAGCTGCAAGGTCAGTAGTTCTAATCTACCAGTCACTCTGCAGAAGAAAGACAAGTCTTTCTGCTCCCATAAAGATTATAGCTTCAGAAATTATATACAGGGTTTCTATTAGTCAGAATCAATTTAGTGGCACACAACTACCACTGTTATTAAAAATAACTTCATTATATAATTAAGATTTTCAAAATACTAATGTTTCTTAAAGTTGGAAACTTGAACAATATCAATATTGATTGAATTTAGGATTTGAGGAAGAGTAAGAAACCCAGAAAAACATTTTTTTAAAAAAATGTAAAGCAGCAATATGAATGCAAGATGCAAAATAAGACAAATATTATAGAAACACAAGTATAACTGGAGGCAAATAAAAAACTATGTCATATATTGAATTTATATTCTTGCTGAAATTTTAAGTGAAAATGATGAGAATCATTTAAAAATACTAAATTTATAAGTAATCAAATCTCTTTTGAAGATTTGTTTACTTATAAATTTAGTATTTTTAAATGAATTGGTCAGATTTCAAAAAAGATACAAATTGTAAACCTAAAAATTAGGCTTGGAAATCTAAGATGAAATCAACTAAGCCAGATCATGGAAGATAAAATAAATAATAAAGACCAGTTTATATACCAGTAGTCTTGGTGTGGTGTTGCGGGAAAATGTGCTGAACTGCAAGGTCAGTATGATGTTCAAGGTTGGTGGTTCAAACTCACCAGTCACTCCTTAGATATGCTATGTAGGGTCACTATGAGTCAGAAGTGATTTGATGGCACTTAGAGATACCAACAACATATAGTAGTAACAACAGTCAGGACTATAATACTTAAAATGGTCAAAAGTTTATTGATTATTATTGAGTTCAGCAGTGAAACCACACAATGAGCAGACAGAAATGAAGAGGCCAATAAAAAAGAAAGAGAGAAACAAAGAAAGAATTTCAAAATTAATTTAGAGTAGTCATATAAATTAAGGATAGTAAGCTATTATGAGACTTATGATCTCAGCCTAATTTAATTGGAAATAGAAACTAGGTTATTTTCTGCAAAGGCATAAATAAGGTATGAATAAAACACATGATAAATACCTGATCAATTGAGTTCTTTTGTACTTTCCTAATGAATACATTCTCCCCTCTAATTCTATCAATCACCCTATTATTATTATGGATTATATGAAGAAGAACATGGAATAGAGGATCACTAATTAAAAACTTCAATATGCATATGGCACTATCTTACTGGTTGGAAGCAAAGTGGACTGAAAATACTTACTGAAGAAAATCAAAGACTACAGGTTCAGTATGGACCACACCTAAATGAAGAGAAAACAAAACTCTTCACAACTGGATCAATGAACAACATTATGGAAAGTAGAGAAAAAAATGAATCTATCATGTACTTCATTTTGTGTGTACTCACAATCAACACTCAGCATTCAAGAAATAAAAGTAAATATTTCATTAGGCAAATCTGCACTAAAAGATAAAGTGTTAAAGGGAAAAGATACCAGTTCGAGGACTAACGTGTGTCTGAGTCAAACCATGGTATTTTCAATAACTTCAGATGCATGTCAAAGTTGGACAATAAATAAGGAAGACTATGGAAGAATTGATGCATCTTTATTATGATGTTGGTGAGGAATAGTTATTAAAAGTGCCCTGACCTGTCAGAAGAACAAACAAATCTGGTTTAACAGCAATATAACCAGAATACTCCTTAGAAGCAAGGATGGCAATACCTAGTCTCTTATACTTTGGTTATGTTGTCAGAAGAGATCAGATCCTGCATAAAGACATCGTGTTTGGTCAATGAAAAAGAGATGGAATGAAAGAATTGCAGCAACAATAGACTCAAGTGTGAAAATAATTATGAGGATGGTACAGGAACAGGCAGTACTTAGTTCTGTTGTGCTTAATGTCACTATGGGTCTTAACCAACTCAATAGAATCGAACAACAATAACAGATTGAAGTATCCCAAAATTAATTCAAAATACCTGTCACAATATTCTTGGCTACATTACAAATCAAGAGCTCCAAAAACTTGTGTTTTTTAGGTGCAGAAGAGTCAGTTCTGACTCAGGTATACCCTACACAAGAGAAGGATACACTACCTGGTCCTGCACCATCCTCATGATTGTTACATTTGAGATACTGTGCTTTCACTCGGTCAGTTCATCACATTGGGACCTTCCTCTTCTTTTTTGTGACCTCTCTGCTTTACCAAGTGTCCTTCTCCAGGGATAACATGTCCCAAGTATCAGAGACACCATTCTGGCTTCTAAGCAGTATTCTGAGTGTACTTCTTCCAACACCTATGTGTTGTTCTTCTAAAAGTCCATAGACTTTTAATATTGCTCTCCAACACTGTATTTCAGATAGATGTATCTATTCTTCTACTGTCCAACTTCCACATACATATTAAGCTTTTTAAAATGCCGTGGCTTGGGTCAAGCAAACCTTAGTTCTCTTATTGAAACTTTAAAACTCTGAAGAGGTCTTTTGCAGCAGATTTGCCTAATGCAATGCATTGTTTAGTTTCTTGGCTGCTGCTTCCATGAATGTGGATTTTGATCCAAGAAAAATGAAGTCTTTGGCAGTTTTAATATTTTCTTCATTCATAATGATGTTATTTATTGGTCCAGTTGTTAAAATTTTTGTTTTCTTTACATTGAGGTGCAATCCATACTGAAGACTGTATGCAGTTTTTGATTTTCATCAGTTTTTAAAGTTCTCTTTGCCCCAGAAAGGGAAGTTGTGTCACATGCATATCACAGGTTATTAATGAGACTTTCTTCAACCCTGATGTCATATTTCCCTTCACATAATTAAATTTCTCTGATTATTTGCTCAGCATACACACTGAACAAGTATAGTGATAGAAGATAGCCCTGATACACACCTTTTCCTGATTTGAAACCATTCAGTATCCCATTGCTTTGCTTGAACAACTTCTCAAGATTTCCTCATGAGCATGATTAAATGTTCTGGACTATTCATTCTTTGAAAAGTTATCATTAATTTGTCATGGTATACACCATTGAAAGCCATTGCATAGTCAATAAACCATGAGTAAACATCTTTCTAGAACTATCTGCTTTCATCCAAGATTCATCTGATATCAGCAATGATATCCCACATTCCACATCCTTTTCTGAATCAGACTGGAAGCATTTTAGAATTGTCTTCAGCAAAAATGGACTTACATGTGATATTAATGATAATTATTGATTATTTACACATTCCATTGGGTCACCTCTCTCTGGTGTGAACACAAATATGGATCTCTTTCAATCAGTAGGCCAGGTCTTCCAATTTTCTTGGAATACATAAGTGAGAAATTCCAGAGTTGCATCAGTTTGTTGAAAGATAATTTTTTTTTTGTATTCTGCTAATTCCTGGATCCTTGTTTATCACCAATGCTTTCTGTGAAGCATGGAGTTCTTTCTTTGGTACAATTGGTTCTTGATGATATGCTACCTCTTGAAATAAATGAACATCAACCATTTATTTTTGGTCCAGTGACTCTATGTATTCTTTTAATCTTCTTTTGAAGCTTTCTGTTTAATTCAATATTTAGTCCATTGTTGTTATTGTTAAGTGCCATTGAGTCGATTCCAACCTATAGCAACCCTGTATAGGATTTCCAAGAAGCAGTTGGTGGGCTTGAACCACCGACCTTACAATTCAAACAACTTTGCAGTCTGACATATTACTCTTTTAATAAAGCAAGTAGAGACTTGATTTTTCCTTCAGTTCTTTCAGCTGAAGAAATGCTAAACATGTTCTTGCCTTTAGGTTTTTAACTTCAGGTTTCTTCACATTTTTCAATAATACTTAACATTGTCTTCTGGAGCTGACTTTTAAATTTTTCTGTTGAGCACTTTTACTTAATTTCTTCCATTAGATTTAACTTCCTTGTGTTCAAGAACAAGTTTCAGAGTCCCTTCTTTTGCTTCTTTCCTTGTTAACTACCTTTTGTTTTCTTCCTGAATAATGCACTTGATGTCATCTCATGACTCTTTTGGCCTCTAGTCATTAGTGTCCAATGCATCAAATCTGTTCTTGAGATGTCTGTAACTTCAGTGGGAATTATCCAATATCATATTTTGGTTGTCGTTGCCTTGTTTGCATTTTCTTCAGCTTCAGCCTCAACTTGCCTATAAGGAATTAATGGCATTTCTTATATCTGGCCCTGGCCTTGTTTTGACTTATTATTTTGAGGTTTTGCATAATCTCTTCCCACAGATATAGTCAGTTTGATTTCTGTGTATTTCATCTGGTGAGATACAGGTGTATAATATGCTTTTATGTTTTTAAATAAATCTGTTTGTTGTTGTTAAGTGCTATTGAGTCAGTCCTGACTCATAGGGACCTTGTATAGAGTTTCCAAGGAGAGACTGGTGAGTTTTAACAACCAACCTTGTGGTTCAAACCTACCTTGCGGTCCAGTGCTTTATCCTTCAGCACCACACCAGGACTCCATTAGCCATGCACAAATTTATCATGTGAGTGCCACCATCATTTCTATCGCTAAGACCATATTTTCCAACTATTTATTTTTCCTCTGTTTTTCCAGCTTACACATTTCAACAATCAGTAAATATCAATATAACTTGATTGCACTTTTGATCAACTTCAGAATGAAGAATCATGCAGATTTCAATTTCCTCATCACTGTCTTTAGTGGTTTGTGCCTAACTTGGATAATAGTTGTGTTAACTTGTTTTTATTATAGGCATATAGTTATGACCTTATTACATACAACATTGCACTTGAAGATAGATTTTGAAATGTTCTTTTGGATGGTGAATTCAATGCCATTCCTCTTGAATTTCTTATTCCTCATACAGTAAATCATGTAATTGTTACATTCAAAATGACCGATTCCACTACATTTCAGGTCACTAATGCCTTAATCTACTCATGAAGATCAAAGAACACTGCCTTCTGTATGGATTGCATCTTAATGTAAAGAAAACAAAATCTTCACCACTGGACCAATAAACAACATTCTTATCAATGGAGAAAAGATTGAAGTTGTCAAGGACTTCATTCTTCTTGGATCAACTATCAACTCTCACGGAAGCAGCAGTCAAGAGATCAAATGAAATATTACATTAAGCAAATCTGCTGTACAGAAACTTTTTAAAGTGTTGAAGAGCAAAGATGTCAGCTTGAGGACTAAGGTGTGCCTGACCCAAGCCATGGTATTTTCAATAACCTCATATGCATGTGAAAGCTGAACAGTGAATAAGGAAGACCATAGAAGAATTGATGCCTTTGAGTTCTGATGTTGGAGGAGAATATTGAAAGTGCCATGGGCTGTCAAAAGAACCAATAGATCTGTTTTGGAAGAAGTGTAGCCAGAGTGCTCCTTAGAGGCCAAGATGACCAAACTTTGTCTCTCATACTTTGGATATATTGTCAGGAGGGAGCAGTCACTGGAGAAGGATATCATGTTTGGTAAGGTGGAGGGTCAGAAGAAAAAGTGGGAGACCCCCAACAAGATGGATTATCCAAATGGCAGCATCAATGGAGTTAAGCATGGCAACAGTAGTGAGGTTGGCCCAGGATCAGGCAGTGTTTCATTCTGCTGTGCATAAGGTTGCTATGGGTCATTACTGACTTGATGGCACCTAACAACAACCTAACATGATACAGAATTCCTTTCTTAAAATAAATTTGACTTTAATGACATGGATAGTTCAAACCTTTTTAAATCTTCATCTGCCTTTGGGGAACAACTTAAAATGGGAAGAAACAACTGAAAATATCCATTAATAATCAGAACATAAAATGTATAAAATATATACCTAGGAAATTTGGAAGTTGTCAAAAATGAAATGTCACACATAGAGTTCAATATCCTAGGCATTTTGGGTTTTGTTGTTAAGTGCTGTTGAGTCAATTCCTGACTTACAGTCACTTTTCATAGGTTTCCAAGGAGCAACTGGTGAGTTTAAACTGCTGGCTTGTAGTTCAAACTGATCTGTGGTAGGGTGCTTTATACTACAACACTACATCAGGATTTCTATCCTCAGTATTAGTGAGGTGAAATGAACAGGTAATTTCCATTATGAATGTTGTTATTACGTGCTGTTGAGTCGGTTCCGACCCATAGCGACCCTGTACAGGGTTTCCAAGGGTGTAAATCTTTATGAGAGTAGAAAGCCTCATCTTTCTCCCGCGGAGTGGCTGGTAGTTTCAAACCACTGACCTTAAGGTTTGCAGCCCGATTCGTAACCACTACGCTACCAGAGCTCCTTTTTGAATAGAAAAGTCATATAGTTTACTAGGAATGAAAAATTCAAGAGAGATGGTGTCATATTTATTGTCTAAAAGATTTCAAGATCTATCTTGAAGTACAATTTGTTCAATGAATATCAAAATACCTATCAATTGCTTATCCAGAGACTACAGAAGTCCATGAGAATAACTTGCTTGCTGAAGGAGAAGACAGGTTGAGGCGTTTGATGATTAAGACAAAAAAAAAATACAGCCAATTGGACTACAACTCAATGCAAAGTAAACAAAAATTACATTCCAATTACCAGAAATTATCGATGCATCTTGATTAGATGTTTGATACATTTCAGACTGAAGAAATTGGCAGAATTCTTCAATTTCATTATCATGGTTGCATACATTTACAATAATAGTGGTACTAACTGGACTTCCTTATTGTTGCTGTTGTTTTTAAGTGCTGTCAAATTGATTTCGACCCATAACCTGTATAAGGTCTCTGAGGAGCAACTGGTGGGTTTGAACCACTGACCTTGTCATCCAGTGAATTATCTTACAGTGCCACACCAGGACTCAGGACTTCCTTGTAGGTGCATGGATATTAACTAATAAAAGGTTGCATTGTACTTCAAGACAGAGCTTGAAAAGTTCTTTTTGATGATTAAAATATCTGATTAACATTGTCTGATTCATAATGACTAATATACATTAACTAATATCTGAAATTTTGATCTTTATGTGTTCCATTTTATTTTTTGACAAATCAAAAGTTTTCTAGATGCATACTTCACACATTCTATGTACAGATTATCAATGGATTTTAGCAGCTTTTTCTAGTCATTTTTAGTTGTACCCCAACAGCAAAGGCTCAGAAAACTTTATTCCATTCATATCATTCTGGACAACTAATTTAGGAGGCAGCTCTTCCCTAGTCATCTTTTGAGTGCCTTCCAACTTGAGGGGCTTGTCTTCTGTCACTATATCTAACAATGTTTCATTGTTTGTAATGCTGTTTGTAATGTTTTCAACTTCTGACATTACATCTATCAATATTCCACTGCTATTAATAACATTTAATCGACTGCCTCTTCAACTGTGTACATGTTCCTCTTAAGCAGGATTAAGTGTCTAGAAATACCCATTCTTCACAATGTTATCCATAGCTTGATATGATTCACACAGTCCAAAGCCTTTGAATAATTGATAAATCACAGGTAAGCATCTCTTTGGTATTCTCTGCTTCTAGAAAAGATCCACCTTACGTTAATAATGGTATGCATGTACTCATCTGAAACCAGCTTGAACCTCTGGCAGTTCTCTGGTTATGTACTGTTTCAGAAGTTTTGTAATTATCTTTAGCAATATTTTACTTTCATATGATACTAATGGTATTGTTAAGGATTTCTGCATTCACTTTGGTCACCTCTCTTTGAAATGGGCCCAAATATAAACACCTAGTGTTGCTCTAATTAATCAGTACAAAAAAAAAAAAAAAAGAAACACCTGCTCAGTTGATTGGAAGATGTTTGTTGATAGATCTTAATTTGTGTTCTATCAGTTCCTTTAGATTTATTTATTGCCGATGTCTTCAGTGTAACTTTAAGTATCATCAGTTTTTCATCATATGCTGACTCTTAAAATAGCTGATCATCAACCTTTTATTTTTGCTACGATAACTCTGTACTGCTTCCATCTTCTTTGAATACTTTCTGCATCATTCAATATCTAGCCCATGTTGTTATTATTAAGTATCATTGAGTCAGTACAGACTTATAGTGACCCTGTGAACAACAGAATGAAACGCTTTCTTGTCCTGGGCCAATCACACAACTATTGCCACGCTTGAGCCCATTGATGCTGGCACTTTGCCAATCCATCTCACTGGGGGTCTTCCTCTTTTTCTCTGACCCTCCACCTTAACAAACATGATATCCTTCTCCAGAGACTTCTCCAGGTTCCTCTGACAATATGTCTGAAGTATGAGAGACGAAGTTTGACCATCCTGGTCTTCAAGGATCACTCTAGCTGCACTTCTTCCAAGACAGATTCGTTGGTTCTTTTGGCAGTCCATGGCACTTACAATATTCCCTCTAATACCATAACTCAAAAGTGTCAATTCTTCTATAGTCTTCCTTATTAACTGTCCAGCTTTCACATGCATATGAGGTTACAGAAAATAACATGGCTTGGGTCACATGCACCTTAGTCTTCAAACTGACATCTTTGCTCTTCAACACTTGAAAAGGTCTTGTGCAACAGATTTTCTTAATGCAATGTTGCTAAGTACCGTGGAGTCGGTTCCGACTAATAGTGACTCTGCACAGGGTTTCCGAGGCTGTAAATCTTTACAGAAGTAGAACACCTCATCTTTCTCCTCCAGAACCACTGGTAGTTTTGAGCTGCTGACCTTGAGGGTGGCAGCCCAATTCGTAATCACTACGCTACCAGAGCTTGTAATGGAATACGTTTGATTTCTTGACTGTTGCTTCCATGAGTATTGATAGTTGATCCAAGAAGAATGAACTCCTTGACAATTTCAATCTTTTCTCCATTGAAAAGATGTTGTTTATTGGTCCAGTGGTGAGGATTTTTGTTTTCTTTACATTGAGATGCTATCCATACCGAAGACTGTGTTTTTGATCTTCATGAGAAAATGTTTTAAGTCCTCTTCACTTTCAGCAAGCAAGGTTGTATCATCTGCATATCACAGGTTGTGAATGACTCTTCCTCCAATCCTCTGATGTCACTTTTTTTTTCATATAACCCAGCTTCTCAGATTATTTGCTCAGCATACAGGTTGAATAAGTATAGTTAAAGAATATGAACCTGTCGCATACCTTTCTTAATTTAATAACATTCAGTGTTCCCATGTTCTGTTCGAATAACTGCCTCTTGGTCCATGTACAAATTCCTCATGAGCACAATTAAGTGTTCAGGAATAATCATACCTCACAATGTTATCCATAGCTTGTCATGATCCACAAAACTGAAAGATTTTGTGTAGTCAATAAAGCACAGATAAACATCTTTCTGATATTCTCTGCTTTTAGCCAAGATCCATTGGACATCAGTCATGGTATCTTTTATTATTATTATTATTTAAGGTTTTTACTGTGGATTGAGTGAAAGTTTACAGGACAAATCGTCAGTTTCACATTCAACAATTCATATAACTTGTTTCATTACATTGATTATAATCCCCTCCATATACCAATCAGTTAAAAGTATTTCTCTCTATCCATTTTAGCTTTTTAAAAAACACACATAACAAAAAAACACACTCAGGCATATATAATAATTTACATCTCCAAAGGGCACATTCTGCAAGTCTGCTCCTGGCCACCAGCTCTTAGTCCTTCTCTTCTTAGTTGGTGAATCTAGAGTCCTCAGCTGCTCCCCCTCTCCCCCATCTATGCCTCCATCTCTGGCACTGCTGCTTCTCTGGGTAAGATCCCACATTTTCTTTGTGTGTTCCTCTCTTGATGGTCCTAGGGTCCTCTGTTTCTGAACTGTAAGATTAACCACTCCCTTTTTTTGTTACAAAACTTTTACCTTTACAAATGTGACAGTCGTGATTAGTCATGATAACAGTTATTCACTATTGAATCTTATGAATCTTATCCCCATCTCCTTTCACCAGACCCATCTAGACAAGATGATAGCTATTCAGTGGAGACTCCATCTTTCCCCACACACTCTTTAACTATGCTCCCTCTTGAAACTTTGTAAGCCAGTCACTTCGTGCCTTTCTTGCCCCCTCATTTTAGATAGCCATTGTCTAAGTTGCCCGTCCATATCTACCTTGTCCACAGAGTGGATAGCATTGATACTTGATTTGAAGACTCTTTCCCTCTCTGTTGGTATTTAGAGTAACTACCGCTCTGAGTATAGGTCAGGTTCATCATGAAGATGTATCTTCTGTCACTGTAGCTGTTCCAGTCTGCTTGTCCTTTCTAGTGGGAATGTCTCACCTCACAAGGTTGTGGATAGGACTCAGGATTCCACCTAAGGTCCTATACTCTCTACAGGCTTTGCACGAGGCCTATTTCACTGGGCAAGTTGTAGAATCCCTTTTAGATATTCCAATCAGTTATAGGCTGAAAGTCATGATATCTTTTGCTCCACAGCCTCTTCTGAACCTGGCTTGAACCTCTGGAAGTTCTATGTCAATGTATGTTTGCAGACATTTCTGTATTATCTTTAGTAAAACTTTGTTAGCATGGAATATCAAAGAGATTGTCCAATGATTTCTGCATTCCGTTGGGTCACCTCTCTTTGGAATGAGCACAAATATGGATCTCTTCCAAGGCCAGATAGTTGTCTTTCAAATTTCTTGGCAGAGATGAGTGAGTGCCTGCAGTACCATCCAACTTTCTTGAAAGATTTCAACTTTTTTTTTTCCATCTATTCCTGGTGCCTTGTTCTTTGTCACTTCCTTCAATGCACCTTGAACTTCCTCCTTCAGTATCATTGGCTCTTGATCATATGCTACCTCTTAAAATGGTTGAACATTAACAATTTCCTTTTGGTACAGTGACTGTGTATTCTTTCCATCTTGTTTTGATGCTTTCTGAATCATGCAATAATTTGCTCAGAGACTCCTTCAACAACGAAAATCGAGACTTGAATTTTTTTCTTCCGTTCCCCCAGCTTGAATGCTGTGCATGTTTTTCCTTTTTGGTTTTCTTGCTTCAGATCTTTGCACATTATGTTTTAATATTTGACTTTATCTTCTCTAGCTGACTTTTGAAAATTTCTGTTCAGCTCTTGTAGCTCCTCATTTCTTCCATTTACTTTAGCATGTGTATGCTGGAGAGCAAGTTTCTGTGTCTCTTCTGACATCCAGTTTGACCTTTTCCTTCTATTTGGCTTCTTAATGACTTTTTGCTTTCTTCCTGTATTATGTTCTTGATGTCATCCCACAACTCTTCTGGTCTTTGGTCTTTGGGTTTAATGTATGAAATCTGTTCTTCAGATGATCTCTAAATTCAGGTGGGACATATTCAAGGTCATATTTTGGCTCCTGTGTACTTGTTTTCATTTTTTCAGCTTCATTTTAAATTTGCATATGAGTAGTTGATGGTTTGTTCCAAAATCTGCCCCTGGCCTTGTTTTGACTGATGCTATGGAGCTTTTTCATTGTCTCTTTCCACAGGTGTAATCAATTTGATTTCTATATATTCCATCTGGCGAGGTCCATGTTTATAGTTCTCTCTTATGCTGTCTAAAGAAGGTATTTGAAATGAATAAGTCATTGATTTTTCAGAATTCTATCATGTGATTCCCATCATTATTCCTATCACCAAGGCCGTATTTTCCAACTACTAAACCTTCCTCTTTGTTCCCAATTTTTGCACATCACTAATGACTAATATATGATTGCATATTTGATCAATTTCAAATTGAAGAAGCTGGTGGAATTCTATTTCATCCTTACTGACTTTAGTGGTTGGTGCATAAATTTGAATAATAGTGGTATTTACTGGTCTTTTCTGTAGGCATGCAGATATTATCCTGTCACAGACATCCTTGTACCTCATGACTGATCTGGTTGTGTTCTTTTTGACCATGAATGCAAAATCATTCCTCTTCAATTTGTGATTCCCAGCATAGTAAACCTTGTGGTTGTCAGATTCAAAATGGCCAATACCAGTCCATTTCAGCTTATTAATGCCTAAAACATTGATGTTTATGCATTCCATTTAATTTTTGACAATTTCTAATTTTCCTAGATGCATACTTCATACATTCCATGTTCCAATTATTAACGGATGTTTATAGCTATTTCTCTTAATTTTGAGTTGTGCCGCATCAGCAAATGAAGGTCACACGGGCTTTACTCCACTCGTGTCATCATGGTCAACTCTATTTTGAGGAGGCAGGTCTTCCCCAGTCGCATTTTGAGTGCATTCCATCCTGAGGAGCTCATTTTCCAGCACTATATCTTAACAGTGTTTCTTTGCTATTCATAAGATTTTCAGTGACTAAATATTTGGAATTAGTTCTTCACTCCTTTTTACTATTCTGTCTTCATCTGGAAACTCTACTGAAACCTGTCCACCATGGGTGACCCTGCTGGTATTTAAAATACAGGTGGCATAGCTTACAGATCACAGCAACTCTGAAGCCACCACAGTACGACAAATTGACAGAAGAGTTGTTGATTTTACCCATAGAATCCTTCAATATTTCAAGTTGAGGATTGAATTTTTTTCTTCATGTCTGTGAGCTTGAGTAATGCTTAGTGCAGTCTTCCCTTTTGGCTCTCTAATTCCAGGTTTTTGCACATTTTATTATAATAATTTGCTTTGTCTTCCTGAGCTGCTCTTTGAAATGGTCTTTCATCTCTTTCACCTCCTCATTTCTTCTACTCACTTTAATTTCTCTAAACTCAATATCTTGTTTAAGAGTCTTTCTAGCATCCATTTTCATCTTTGTTTCTTTCTTTCTGTCCTTTGTTTTTAATGACACTTTGCTTTCTCCATTTATGATATTCTTGGTGTCATTCCACAACTCTCCTGATATTTTGTAATTAATATCTAATGCATTAAATATTTTCTTAAGATGGTATTTAAATTCAGGTGGGGTAAATTCAGGGTAATATTTTGACTTTTGTGGAGTTGTCCTTCTTCTTAGTGTGTCTTAGTCTAGAAACTCTACCAAAATTTACACACCTTGTGTGTCCCTGCTGGTGTTTAAAATACTGGTGGGACATACTACATCTTCACGGCAGCATACAATTCACCACAGCATGACCACCTGATAGATATATGGTGGAACTAGGTCTATAAGACGTACAGCAACAGTAGTGATTTACCCACACACCTTAGGATAATCAAATATTAGAGATCAAAGAACTAACATTTAGCCAAAGACAAAATTCAAAACTGTTAGGAAAGAAGGAGCCATGACAAGGGGAAACATAGGAGGGAAGTAGAATAAGTGATGTGTCATTGTTGAGATTGCAATCAGTAAGAGGAAACAAAATGTGTATGAATTGTTGAAAAGAACACAGATCTGCTTTGTAAGTCTTTACTCAAATCAGAAAAAAAGTTAAAAATAATGTTCTCATATACTAGTCAGTTGCCTTCAAGTTAATTCTGACTCATGGAAAATATAGAATAGAACTACTGTATATATAGATATATTTCCTACTTTTTTTTTTTTAAAGATTCTTATTGTGGAATGAGTGAAAGTTTTCAGGGCATATCATCAGTTTTACTTTCAACAAATCATTGTTGAAACAATGTAAAACACCTTGTTTCATTACAATAATTATTATTCCCTCCATGTACCATCAGTTAACAGTATTTCTCTCTATCCACTTTAACTTTTTAAAAACAAACAAACAAAAAAAACAAACAAAAAAACCCACTCAGGCATATATAACAATTTACATCTCCAAAAGGCACATTCTGCAAGTCTGCCTCCTGGCTACCAGCTCTTAGTCCCTCTCTTTTTATTCCATGAATCTAGAGTCCTCAGCCACTCCTCCTCTCCATGCCGCCATCTCTGCCTCCATCTCTTGCACTGCTGCTTCTCTGGATAAGGTCCCTCATTCTGCTTGTGTGCTTCTCTCTTGATGGTCCTAGGCACCTCTGTTTCTGTACTGTAAGATTAACCATTCCCCTGTTTTTTGTTACAAAATACTACTTTTACAATTGTGACAGTCGCAATTAGTCATGATAACAATTATTCACTACTGAATCTTACAAATCTTATCCCCATCTCTTTTCACCAGACCCATCAAGACGAGATGACTGCTATTCAGTGGGGCCTCTTTCTTTACCCCCATACTCTTAAACTAAGCTCCCTCTTGAAACCTTGTAAACTAGTCACTTCGTGCTTTTATTGCCCCCTCATTTTAGGTAGCCAATGTCTAAGTTGCCCATCCCATCTACCCTGTGTACAGAAAGGATAGCATTGATACTTTTTGTGAAGACTCTTTCCCTCTCTGTTGGTATTTAGAGT
>NW_006408717.1:782809-786784 GCF_000296735.1 Chrysochloris asiatica | reverse complement strand
TTTTCAATCTTCCTCTAGTTCAGTTCTGATAATTGAATCATCAAGGCTAAGTCAATAGGGTACTGTATGCAAGTTTGGGTGTTCTTGTGCATCTCTTCTCAGTACATAACAGCTGGATGCTTCATTCTAAGCTCTAACATTCTGTGGTTAAGTCCTTTTCTGGGCTCAAGTGTTCTTCAGGTTCCACCACATTTTGGAGCAACCAGCCCTTCCTCTTCTTTCTCTCATTCTCCAGGTCAACGGGATTCAATGGACTGGGATTGAACTCTGCCCATTTCTTCATAGATGGCTTTCCACCACTTCCACTTACCAGTAGACCAATGTGGTCACCAGCAAGCTTACGTGCTTGTTTGTGTATTCCCTATGAGTTTCAGTCTTAGAGGAGAGTTTGTCCTGAAGGCACTTGATTGCTAGCTTTGATGTCTTCCTGGTGAATAGCTTGCTTATTCTTGTAGTAGCCAGTCATGCTGACATTTTTGTTTTGTTTTTTTCCTGATGATCTTTCTTTGAAGATGCATCTTCTGTCGCTGCATCTTTTCCAGTCTGCTTGTCCTTTCTAGAGGGAATTTACGACCTCATAAGGTTCTGGATGGGACTCAGGATTCCACCTAAGGTCCTTTACCCTGTATAAGCTTTCCACGAGGCCTATTTCACTGGGCAAGTTGTAGAACCCCTTTTAGGTATTCCAATCAGTTATAGGCTGAAGATGGGCTTACAAGTCTTCTCTAATCATGTTTTCCAACATTCCTTTCTATCCCACTCAAGTGTCTATTTTACAATAGTAGGTGAGGGAAACTAATATTCATAAGGCAGTCAAGGATTTTAGTATTATTTACCCTCTTCAAGCTATACCTAGATGCCTGTGTCCCAGAGCCCTGTTGTTCCAAGTTTGAGTATGCATCACTATTTACCTCTGTCCCACTAGGCCATGCAAACCTGTCTCAGTGTTCCCCTATCTATCTTCTTCTTCCACCTCCTTCCCCCTTTCTGTATTTACCTCCCCAACACCCAAACTAAACCCCCAATCACAACCCCATTGTGGTTACCTTATATTCCATTAATTCTACCCTCCATTTAAGACAGTCTATTTTATCCTGTAATCTACCTGACCTTCCCACCACTGGTATCTCTGTTCCTATGTGTTTGCCTTCTTTCACATTGTAATTGCTTTGATCATAGACTGACCTCCCAGATCCTCTGTTCATATAATTTTATTCTGTTCTTGACTCTTCCATTTGTTGATTGAGTTCAGTGTGATGCTTCCAGGTACGTCATTCTGTAGTTGTTGTGTGTTCTTGTTGGTTCTCAGTCCCCAGAACTTCCTTTAGGATGTTTTTCATAGCAGGGTTGGCTTTGACAAAATTGCTTAGCTTCTGTTTATCCTGGAATGTTTTGATTACACCATCATATTTGATTGACAGCATTGTTGGGTAGACGATTCTTGGACGGCAGTTTTTTTTTCCTTTAGGATTTTATCTATGTCTGCCTATTGCCTTCTTGCCTGCATGGTTTCTGTTGAGAAATCTGAGCTTAATCTAATATGCTTGCCTTTGTATGTTACATTTCTCTTTTCCATAGCTGGTTTCAAGATCTTGTCCTTATCTTTGATTTTGGAGAGCTTGATTATTATATGCCTTGGTGATTGTCTTTTAGGGTCTATCCTTCCTGGGGTTCTTTGAGCTTCTTGAATGCTTATCTTGTCACTTTTCAGGATGTTAGGAAATTTTTCTTCCATAAGCTCTTCAACAGTTTCCTCTGTTGACTTGTGTGATTGTTCCTGTGCTGGAATGCCAATAATTCTTAAGTTATTCCTCTTCATGTTGTCCAACATGAATCTTATGCTTTCTTCAAATTTTTTTATCCTTTTTTGTGTTTGCTCTTCTATCTTAGTAGTGTTGAGAGATTTTTCTTCTAGCTCACTAGTTCTGGCTTCTATCTCTTCAATTCTACTACTTTGTCCTTTCAGTGTATTGTCCATTACTGATATTCTATTATTAATCATTTTGACCTCTTTCTGTAGTTTTTGAATTGTTTCCAATGCTGTATCTATCTTATTTGATTGTTCCTGTAGTGCTTTCCTGACTTCTTCCTTATTTTTCTCAACTCCATTATATGGTGTTTGGATATATTTTATAATCATTTTTCTGAATTCCTTCTCAGACATTTCCAAAGCCTGCCCTTCTTCCAGTATGGAGTGCAGGTCTACTTCTAGCTCATTTGCCTCAGGCACTTTATCTTGTTTCTGGACATATGCAGATATGGTCATCTGTTTCTCTCTTTTTTTTTTTTGGCATATTCAGGGGTTATCTGTGGTCTTAATAGTTAGATGGGTGTGTATTTTTGTATTTTTTATGTTTTCTGATTGCCTCCAAGTAGATGTCCTCCGGAAATGGGCTTCCTTTTTCACTCTTCTTCTTGAGCAATTTCAAGATGTCACTGTTGGTTGTTTTGACATTACTTAGGATTTAATTTTTGGCTTATTTCCTTTTTAGTCTGCCTGTCCTGCTCGACAATCCCCATTCAGGCCTTTTTGTTCTAGTTATACACAGTTCAGGGCTGGCTGTGGCCATTTGATTTTAAGTGGAAACTCTCTCTTTAAATTTTGAGGAGATCTGTGCACATGCATAGTAGAACCTTCCGAGGGTGGGGCTGCGGTGTCCACTAGCTCAGGCACCCCTATAGTAACCAGAATGGAGGTGCATAGAGAGTAAGGGAACAATGAACAGATACAAAAAGAAAAGAATGTCCACATCTTTATCTCCACAGTTCCGTCAGGCATCTGTGGCAGCTCTGATCCATCCCTCACTTGATCTTACCCAAGATGGCTGCTCCTGGAGCAGCTGGGCATCTTGAATTAGAAAGCAATGGATTTCTTGCTTCTGCTACAAATCCCCCTAGCTGTAAGCCTTCCAACCTTCTAAATATTCCTTATATGTGGTTCAGAGTTCTGGCACCATCCCCTCAGCCTGCTTGGTTCTATATTCTGTGCTCACTGTACTTTTGCCTGATCCACCATCTTGTTTGTTTTCCTCCTACTATATTCTTAACAGAAGCAGATCACCAGGACTAGCTACCAGATTACTAGATTACCACAATTTCTGTTTGAATTGCCAAAATTTAGATTTGTGAAAAAAACTTTACACAATCTGAGCATTCAAAATTGGTTTGGTTGAATATTGCTTCAAACTATTAATTTAAAGATTGGGTTATAGATCACAGACTGACTAAAAGCATACCCACAATCAACAGGCTTTTTACTAAGTGTGAGTGTCCTACAGAATGAATTCAATGTGATTGTGGATTCCCAGTTGCTTCTAAATTAACTCTTAAAATATAGATAGTAGGGTCTACTTGATGAAAAGAGGTATGATGTGATGTACTGTTTTGAGCTTAATATATCCTTTCCAAAAATAGCCTTTGCTTTGATGTTAAAAAAAAAAAAAAAAAGTAATTACAAGCCAGAATAAATGATTACAGGTACCCTTAAAATAATGAAGTAGGTTTTAGTTGAAAAGAAATGTTTCAATGACATTCTCACAAAGATGAAGTGAACAAATGTAAGACTATCATAGGAAAGTGCAGCTGGTAAATGTTCTGCATTTATCTAATATTTGTTTATTAATCACTTACTCTTTGTAGGACAGTTCTTGGGGATGATGACATTAGAAATAAAAAAAGTCAGAAGGTCACTGGAATTTTGGACTTTAGATGGAAAAATCAAACACATTTCATTATTTCAAATAATGACAAGTGATATGAATATATCTCAAATACCACTGTTATTAATTTGATTTCAACTCATAATGATATTATAGAACACAGTAGACATTCCATATATCATTTCCAAAACTGTAATCTTTACAAGGGACCCCTGGTAATACATTGGATTATGAACTGGGCTACTCACCACAAGTCAACAGTTCAAATGTACTAGTCATTCTGCAGTAAAAAAATGACACTTTCTGCTCCCATAAA
>NW_006408717.1:780906-782709 GCF_000296735.1 Chrysochloris asiatica | reverse complement strand
CCCATAAATATTTATAGCCTTGGAAAACCTATACAGGATTGCTGTGAGGTAGAAGAAACTCACTGACACACAATCACAACCAATATTTTCAGAAGACACAGACTTTTTTTTTTTTTTTTTTCCTATAAAGCATCTGGTTGGTTGCATCCATTTAGTATTTTACCCACAGATTCCTTGCCATTTGTGACCTGCATTTTTTCTTCAGCTCTTTCTGCTAAGTAGCATGTTCTTCGTTTTAGTTTTGTAACTTTGGTTCTTAGTACTTTCTATTATAATAGTTCATTTTCTCCAGCTGACCTTGAGGAATTTTCTGGTCTAAAATTTGCTTTAAAAAAATTTAAGTTCAAGAGAAGGATTCAGCCTCTTCTAATATTCATTTTAGTCCTTCATTTATCTACTGTTTTTTTTATTTCCTTTTTTAATGGACTCGATGGCACCTAACAACAACATAGTTCAGAACAGATATAGCAGCACCTAACAACAAAATAACAAATATATTCTGTACATTCTCTGCTTCAAGTAATGTTCTATTTAACATCAACAGCATCTTTCCATGTTTTTTATTGAATCCAACGTATATCACTGGCAGTTCCCTTTTCATGTATTGTTGCAACCATTTATGATTTTCCTTTAATAAAAAATTATTTGAATGTGATCTTCAATTACTATGTAATGATTTTTACATTTCATTGAATCAAATTTGTTAATAATGGACAGAAATATAAATATCCTCCAGTCAATTCATTATGTAGCATTCTTCTAAATTTCTTGGCATAAATTAATATGTACTCTCTTTATTGATTCTGTTTGTTGAAACATCTTAGCTGGTATGCTGTCAATTCCTGGAGCCTTTTTTTATCAATACCTTCAGGGCCAATAGTGTTCTTCTGTCTTTGAGATTTCTATATAATTCAAACCAACTTTTTTGTTTGATGTGTTATGCAACTTTTAGTAAAACAAAAATACCTCATTCTTATTAAAAAAAAAAAAAAAGATTTTTAGGAGGCAGTAAGATAAAAGACTAGGCAGAAAAGTAGCATGAACCCTCTACAATAATGATTTGTTTTTGTTAGGTGTAAATGACTCAGTACTGACTCATATTGACCTTATGCACAACAGAATGAAACACTGCCTGGTCCTGCACCAAGCTCATAACCACTGCTATGCTTAATCACATAAAGGCTGCCACTGTGCCAATCCATATACATTGGGTCTTCACCTTTTTTCACTGACCCTCTCCTTTACCAGGCATGATGTCTTCAGGGACTGGACACTCCTAATAGTATGTCTGAAGTATGAGAGGCAAAGTCTGTCCATCCTGAATTCAAAGGAGCATTCCGGTAGTTCGTATTTCACAACAGATTTGTGCATTCACCAACACCAAAACCTAAGGGAATCAGTTCTTTTCCTATTTTCCTTATTCATTGTCCACATTTCATATGCATATAAGGTTACTGAAAATAACATTGTTTGTATTGTTGTTGTTGTTAGGTGCAATGGACTTGGTACCGACCCACAGCAACCTTATGCACAGCAGAACGAAACACTGTCTGATCCTGGGCCAGCCTCACTACTTTTGCCACACTTGAGTCTGCCGATGGTACCTCCTGGCCAGTCCATCTCATTGGGGGTCTTCCACTTTTTCTCTAACCCTCCAGCTTACCAAACATGATATCCTTCTCCAGCAACTGGTCCCTCCTGACATTATGTTCAAAGTATGAGAGACCAAGTTTGACCATTTTGGCCTCCAAGGAGCACTCTGGCTGCACTTCTTTCAAAACAGATCTATTGGTTCTTTTGGCA
>NW_006408717.1:772928-779256 GCF_000296735.1 Chrysochloris asiatica | reverse complement strand
GCAGAATGGCGTCCGCCATTTCCCTCTCTTTTATTTTTTAAATGAAGTGTGCAGATTTCTCGCTGAACAGATGTAATGGTCAACATTAGACGTTGGATGATGACTGAAAGACAAAAATTTAATATAAGCATAAGTGCAAAAATAATAGATGCATTAATGATTAATGTCCAAAAGGAATGAGTAGATACAGTGTTCTTAATTGAGTTGACTAAAGACGCAGCTATCTGCTCTAAAGAGGTGGACTGCAAATGTGCCTGACTAGTAAACCTAATTCGTGAATGTAAAACTTGCATATTGAATGAAATGTCAGAGTTGTTCCAGATGACTTTAAGATGAGCTTGCATTTGAGGCCAAGTAATATCTGTGCCATTGTAAGATAAAGGTGTCACACATATCCAACTTACAGTTATCATGGCATGCAGTAGTCATCCTAGTTTTAAAAGTCTCTATTTGTGTTCCCATGTAGAGAACAGCTTCTTCTAAGATACTGATCCTGTCTACTAATCCATTATCTATCTGCTCCTGAGCAGATATTATTATAAAAAGGTATACACAATGAGTTGGTGACGTTGTTGGTGTAGCAAATTGGTTTAGTGTAACTGGCTCCGCTGTAGTTAAAGAATTTAGTTTCTCGTTGAAGATGTCCAGCCGAGGGAAGGTTCAAGCCAATCTCCATGTCATTCACATAAAGTGTAAGCAGTGACGGATTCCGTTCCTTCCAGGACACGGGTCCCACCAGTGGGGGATGTGGGATGATGGCCCAATGGATCTCTGCCTGAGTTGTCCACATGCCGTACAAGGTGCTCAGGAATCCAATGAGGACCAGGTTCATCCTGTGGGAAAACACAGACGTAGCCTTCTCCCCATATAAGAACAGGGTCGGGCCCTTTCCATGTGCCTGTTAGGGCATCTTTCCACTTTACCATAGGTTTCGGGGCACTTGGCTCCTGGTTGTCATGCCTATCTGCAGCCGTAAGGCCGGAGGCATCAGTTAAAAGAAAATTAAGAATGAAAGTAACATGATTTATATAATTTTGTGGTGTGTGGGGGTAGGATTCCCCCTTCTTTATTTTTTCAAGATAAGATTTTATAGTGGCATGTGAGCATTCCACAATGCCTTGATCTTGTGGATTGTAAGGAATGCCCGTGGTGTGTTTGATAAAAAAAAATTTTTCAAAACACTGCAAAACAGGCCCTAATATAACCAGTATCATATTCTGTTTTAATGCTTTCAGGTATGCCCATAGCAGCAAAAGCACATAAACAATGGGTTATTACTTGGGTGGTTCCCTCTTCTGTTAAGTGGGAACAACAAATAAGGCCAGAGAAAGTGTCTACAGAAACATGCACATATTTAAGCCAATCAAAGCTAGAAACATGTGTAACGTCCATTTGCCATAATGCATTGGGGCATAAACCCCGTGGATTGACCCCAAAAGATGGAACAGATTGATGAATGGGGCATTCAGGACAGGCATGGACTATTTGTTGTGCAGCTTCACGAGGGATATGAAATAACTTGTGCAAGGATTGACTGTTCTGATGATGTAGTCGATGCGAAGCCTGAGCACGCTGCAGATTGGAGTGTGCCAGATAAAGCTGTGCATCAGCAGTTGCATTGCCTTTGGCTAAGGCACCAGGTAAGTTACTGTGAGAATGTATGTGGACAATATAGATGGGTTGTTCTCACTGACGTATCAGGAGCTGGAGTTGCTGTAAAAGATCTTGAACAATTGAGGTGGAAGTTTTTATTACAAAAACAGTTTCTAGAAGGGGAACAGAATTAGCTATGTATAAACTATCAGTGTATACATTTATTGGAGTGGTGGTGTACTCTTGTACAGCACTGACAATTGCAAGGAGTTCAGCCTGTTGAGCTGAATAACCAGGACATTCAAGTACCGTGAAGTTGTTAACTGTGCCAAACACAGCATGTCCCTTGGAGGAACCATCAGTAAATACAACAGGTGCTCTGGGGATGGGTTGTTTACTTACCACGGAGGGAAATACAACTTGATGTTTAATAGCAAATTGCAAAAGTTTATCACTGGGATAATGAGATCCAATAATACCTAAATAGCCAATTAAGGCAATCTGCCATTCTGTACATTGTTGAAACAGCCAATCAATTTGAGCAGCACTATAAGGTACAACAATTGTATTAGGATCTTTACCAAAATATCTATAACTTTCTTCTCAAGCATCCTTAATTAGTTGAGAGACAGCTTCAGGATAAGTAAAAAGAACCTTTTTCAGAGTGGATTTAGCATGACTCCACCGGAAGGGAGCCCCTTGCCAAAGCACTGCAGTGGGAGAATGGGCAGTGGGTAGAATATAAGCAGCAAAGGGTTGAGAATAATCAATACTAGTAAGAGCACACTTGGTGATTTCATACAGACAGAAAGCAAAAGTTCATTATGAAGGCAAGAACAAAGGAAAAGACTTAAATGTTTGTCAGAAAATTGACTATGAAACTTGTTCTCCAGCATAGAGATGATAAACAAGTGGAAGAAATGAGGAGGTAAAAGAACTAAACAGAAAATTTCAAAAGGTAGCTCAAGAAGACATGTCAAATATTATAATAAAATGTGCAAAGATCTGGAATCAGAAAACTAAAAATTAAGAACACATTCAGCACTTCTTATGCAAAGGAAACTAAAGCAAAAATCAAGTTTTGATAGATTCTATGGGGAAAATTGATGGAATACACATTGAAATCTTTAAACAAACTGATTTAGACCTGTAGGCACTCACTCATCTATGCTAAGAAATTTTGAAGACAACTATTTGGCCAACTGACTGATGAGATTCATAGTTGTGCGTATTCCAAAGACAGATGACCCAATAGAATGTGGAAATCATTGGACAACATCATTTATATTCAAGGCAACCAAAAGTTTGCTGAAGATGATTGAAAATTAGCTGAAAACATAGGTCGCTATGGGTCGGTACTGACTCAATGGCATCTAACAACAACAACAACATACATTGACAGAGAACTTTCAGAGGTTTAATTCAGATTCAGAAGATGTGGAATCAGGGATATCATTGCTAATGTCATGTGTATCTTCACTGAAAGCTGAGATTACCAGAAAGATGTTTACCTGTTCTTTATATAAAGGCTTCAAGTATGTGGAACATGACAAGCTATGGACATTGTTATGGAAAATGTGTGTTTCAGAACACTTTGTTTTCCTCATGAGGAATGAACATGTCCATAGACCAAGAGGCTGTTGTTCGAATACAACAAACTAATACTGAATGGGTTAAAGTTAGGAAAGGTGTATGTTCTTTCACCATATTTATTCAAACTGTATGCTGAGAAAATAATCTGAGAAGATGGATTATATGATGAAAAACGTAGCATCAGAATAAGAGGAAGACTCATTATCAACCTGAATATGAAGATGATACAACATTGTTTTGAGAAAGAGAAGAATACTTAAAATACTCACTGATGAATATAAAAAACCACAATCTTTGGTATGAGTTGCACCTCAATACAAAGAAAACAAAAATCTCACCACTGGACCAATAAGCAGCATCCATATAAATGGAGAAAAGATTGACACTGCCAAAGACTTTGTTTTGCTCAGATCAACCATCAACACTCATGGTAGAAGCAAATAAATAATCAAATGATGCTTTACATTAGGGAAATCTGCTACAAATACCTCTGTAAAGTGTTCAAGAGCAAAAATGTCAGTTAGAGGACTAAGGTATGACTTTTTCAAGCCAAGATATTTTCAATAAACTCATGAGCATATGAAAATTGAACATAGAATAAATAAGATGGTAGAAGAATTGATTCATTGAGTTATGCTGCTGGAAGAGAGTATTAAAACTATCATTGATTGCCAAGAAAACAAACTAATATGTATTGAAGGAAGTACAACTAGATTGTACCTTGGAAGCCATGAGCCACACTTCAAACATATTGTCAAGAAGACCAGTCCCTGGCAAAAGATATCATGTTTGGTAATGTGGACGGTCAGAGAGGTAGAGGAAGACTCCAATGACATGGATTAGTACAGTGGCAGCAACAATGATTTTGAGATTGGTGCAGGATTTGGAAGTTTTTGTTCTGTTGTGCAAAGGGTTGCTATTAGTCAGTACTGACTCGATGGCACCTAACCACAAAACAACAATAGTTGACAATTGTTGTTGTTGTTAAGTGCCGTGGAGTCGGTTCTGACTCATAGCGACCCTGCACAGGTTTTCCGAGGCTGTAAATCTTTACAGGAGCAGAATGCCTCCTCTTTCTCCCGCGGAACCACTGGTAGTTTCGAACTGCTGACCTTGCGGTTCACAACTCGATTCATAACCACTATGCTACCAGAGCTCCCTATAGTTGACAATATTGTGGTGAAATTCTTCAGGTTTCAGTGTTTCATATTCTTATGCTTACAGTGTTCCTCTGCTGTTCATAAGGTTTTCATTGACTAAATATTCAGAAGAAGTCTCTTTCTCCTTCTTCAGAGTCTGTCTTAGCCTGGAAGCTCAGCTGATCCCTGCCCATCATGTGTGACCTTGCTGATATGTAAAATATCAGTGGCCAAGCTACCAGAATCACAAGAACATGCAAACCACCACAGCATGGCAAACCCACCTAGGAGTGGTCAACATCAAAGATACAGCCAAATAAAATGGATTCATATGGTAATCCTGGATATAGGAGATTCAAATAAAGATATAGAGAAGAGGAATGAGTGATAAATAGGAGATGAAACTCAGCAACATAATGAGAGATTATTGATACAAGCCATCTACCAGACAGCCATGGCCATCTTGAAGTTTTTTGAGTGGTTTCAGAGACCAGAAAATCTACTGGTGTTGCAGAAGCATGCTTGTGGCTTGCAGAGACAATGATGTGATATATTTCTTCTTTCCCACATATTCCTGGTATCCAAAGGTGAGGCCAGTTCTCACCTGTTGCACACACTGCAAGGGAAGCTTGTTCTCTTCCAGTGGTAGGAGTTTCATGGAGGAGAGCACCTTGGTTATACGCCCCATTAAAGGATACTGAAACTGTTTAAATTAACCCTGTTTGGGTAGACCTTGATACAGATTTGGTCATGGCCAGCCCTGGACTGGCATTCACTATGAGAAGCAGCTGAACAGACAAATGGGGGAGAAAAAAATACACAGAAAAGAAACTGCTTATCTGTTCCTGTGGTTATGCTGGTTGTAGAGTGGTCACCTTGAACACCTTGAACTTTCACAGATGATATTGAAGGCAAGGGGGCAGTAGGTGGCTTGGAGGCATACCACTTATTGATGGACACAAAAAAGATCAATTTTTTTCTTTACTTCTTATACCCCACATTACCCTAGTGATTAAAGAGATGGTGGAACTGTGTACACTCTCAGGTATGCTCCTGGTTTCTGGACTGTCAAAGTCATACCAAAGTGTGGGAGAGAGCAGCACCAACCCTGGCACCTGGAAGTAATTGTGACCTATCCTAGATTGGTATAGCTGGTTGTGGTAAGCCCTAGATGAGAGGGACCTCTCACAAGCCAGTTACGACACAACAAACCTGTAAAAGGTTTCCATATAGTGGCTTAAACTACCAACCTTGTGGTCCAAACCAATTTTGCAGTTGAGCTCATTAGCCTATGTGAATCAAAACAATAATTAGATATCATCTCACACCAGCATTGATAGAAAAGTTCCAAAAAACAACAGATGCTAATGAGGATGTGGAGAATTTAGGAACCTCTTATATTGCTGGTGAGCCTTCAAAATGGTTCAATCACTGTGTACAATAATGTATCTCTTACTTAGAAAGATGGCACCTGAGTATGGTATGACCAAGCAGTAACTTTAATTGGTATATATCCACAAGAGGTAAAAGCCAGTATATGTTCAATGATGTTCATTGCAGCAGTATTGATAACAGCAAAAGCATGGAGACAGTCTAAATGTCCATCAATGGAAGAGTATATAAATAAATTTTGGTATATGTACACAATAGAATGCTATGCAATGTTTAAGAATAATGATGAATTTGTAAAACACCTTATAATATGGATGAATCTGGAGAACATTATGCTGAGTGAAATAAGTCAACACAAAAGGACAAATATTGTATGATACCACTACTGTAAAACCTGAAGAAAGGTTTTCAAACGAAAAGAAATATTATTTGATGGTTACCAGGGTTGAAAGGGAAGGGGGCGTAATTTACTTGCTATAGGATAAACACATATTACTCAGGTGGCAGGAAGGCAAAATACAATAGGGGGAGGGTCATATAGAAGAATAGGGAGTTTGGAGAATTATTGAGATAGGTGATGATATAAGGAGGTATGCAAGGGATAGATGTAA
>NW_006408717.1:767867-772828 GCF_000296735.1 Chrysochloris asiatica | reverse complement strand
AGGCTGAATGTGTATTGAATTAAGAGTGGGAGATATATATGAATGTTCAAATATATGAGTTTGAAATATTTGTACAAGGGTAAGCACAGTGAGGAAGCAGGACAACAGTTTTTGCAATCATTGAGATGAAAAAAATGTATGATTTGTTGAATGTGAAACTGATTATTTTGTCTGTAAAATCATATTTAATTCACTCACACACACACACACACACACACACACACAAAGAACTGTTTTTTTATTTTCACTAAAATATTTGTAAAGAGAATATTACTCTATCCACACATTTGAGAATATTTACTTTTACTAGTTTTTGTTTGTCTGCTTACTAACAATTTATGCATTCATCCATTTATCTTTTAAATAAAATTACCATAACCTGTTGTATTAATATAATTTCCAAGATTTCCACATGCCCCCAAAATTATGACAATGAAATGGTATATATTTTTTTCTTTTTTAAAATTGTCTTCCTATACTGAACTGCTAACTACAAGGTTGGTGATTCAAACTCACCGTTCACTCCTTGGAATCCCTTACAGGGTTGTTATGAATCAGAATTGACTCAAAAGCACTTCACAACAACAACAACATAGAAAGAAAAAATAATATTTTCCACCTTAAGATTACTACTCTGGCCATAAGTTTTCTTACCAGTAATTGCTTAGAAAATACATTGTTTTACTAACTAAAATGGACTTCTGGTATAACACTGGGTTTATGTGATGTACTGCAAAGCTCACCAGTTGCTCCTTGAAAACCTTATAGGGTCACTATGGGTAAGAACTGACTCAATGGCACTTAACAACAACAACTAACCAAAATCACATGGACAAAAAAATTTACTAATACCTTTCTTTCTCTCATGAATGTCTCATAAATATCTACTATTTTCAGCTGAAAACTTCTCCTGAAATTCCTTTAAATTCAAGAAATCATCAAAATGTTTAATTTTAAAGTCCTTACTACATCTCTCTCAACATTGGTTGTTGCCATGTTAATCTTAACTTGTAGTTTCCCCATGTGACAGACTAGAATGGTCCCATGGGATTTTCTTGGCTGTTCTTTTCATGGGAACAGATCATAGGTCTTTCTCCTGTGGAGCCTTTCTATAAGTAGTGGACCAAGCTTAATAGTTCAACCAGTAACAGTATGAAGATTATAAATTGACAGATCATTGAATAGCAAAGACTATAGAAAGAAAATAAAAATAGTGAAATGGATGCATTATATATCTTTTGAATTTCGGATTTCTGTGCATGTGTAATTATTAGCAGCATGAGAAAGGAAAACATGTAAAATAATTTTAAAAAGCTAAGTATGCTTACATTTAAAATTTCATTGTAAGAAAACGTTTCTAAACTTTAGAAAAATTTTGAGAAAGCAATCATGTGATTCAAATTTAGGGAAATTATGAGGTAACAATGATAATCCATTTCTTATGAGACTCATTTGAATTTAGTAAAGCTTAATAAATGCCATGGGGAATAAATTACTTCTTCTAATTGCTCTCCCTAGGACAATTTATAATTATTTCCTCCAGTATCTGTGAAAGGAAAATGTGTGTTAAGCTCATGAAAATGTGGAGTGGTCTTAACCACCTGCTAATTACAAAGGAATGTACAACCTGCTTCTACTCTATAATATCTTTTGTAACCATTTAAAAATTTAAATATTAGTTGTCTTCCACAATGTTACAGAACAGTAATTTGTAATTGTTGTCTGGTTTTGTTCATTTGTTTTGGGTTTTCCATAAATAAGCCTTGGAGTTTTCCAAATCTGTAATTTTTTTTTTTTTTTTTAAACCTCAGTCTATCCTCAGCAAAGAGTTCTAGTGGTGCAATCATTTAAAAATTGAGCTGCCAACTGCAAGGTCAGTGGTCTAAACCCATCATCTACTCAACTTGAGAAATATGAGATTGTCTGCTCCTATGAATACTTGTAAACCAGTCACTTCTTGCCTCTCTAGTCCCTGTATTACCCCACCCCTTCATTTTATGCAACCAATGTGTAAATTGCCTATCCCTATCAACCCTGTATGGAGTATTGGTGTGGCATTGTGGGTAAATGCGCCAGACTGGAAAGCCATTTGAACTGCAAGGTCGGCAGATCAAGCTCACCAGCTGCTCCTCAGAAACCCTATATAGGATCGCTATGGGTTGGAATAGACTCAACGGCACTTAACAACAACAACATCAACCCTGTATAGAGAAGGGATAGGATTAATTCTTGATATGAAGACTCCTTCCCTATCAATTGGTATTTTGAGTGACTACATCCATAAGTAAAGGTCAATTTCATCAAATCGTATCAATTTACACTTGTTTCCTTTATCCAAAAAAAACCTTTAATCTTCATCTAGTCAAATTCTGATTGTCAAGCCATAGAAGCTAGATTGAATGGGTACTATCTACAAGTTTGGGTGTTCCTTAACATCTCCCCTCACTTTATATCAGCTGGATGCTTCATTCTCAGCTCTAGCCCTCCATGGTTATGTCCTTGTCCATGTGCTCAGGAGTCTCCAGGTCTCATTACGCTTTGGACAAACCAGCCCTTCCACTTCTCTCTCACATCTCGAGGTTGATGGGAGTCTATGGACTGTGGTAGAACTTAGCCTATATCTTCATTGCTGCTTTTCCCCCACTTCCACTCACCAGTAAACCATTGTGGTAGCCAGCAAGCTTACATGCCTGCTCATGTGTTCCCTTTGAGTTTCAGTATTAGAGGGGGGTTTGTCCTGACAGGACTTGATTGCTTGCCTTGATAGCTCCCCAATGAACAACTTGCTTGTTCTTGTAGTAGCTAATCAGGCTGCCATTTTGGTTTTGGATTTTTCCTGCTTGTCTTTCTTTCAAGAAGTATCTTCTCTTCCTCTAGCAGTTTCACACTGGTCTGCTTGTCCTATCAAGTGGGAATATCTCACCTCAGAAGTTTCTGGTTGGTTCTTAGGATTAGACCTAAGTTCCTATACACTACAAAGGCTCTGAAAGAAGCCTATTTCACTGGGCAAGTTCTAGATCCCCTTTTAGATATCCCAATAAGTTATAGGCTTGAGACGGGCTTACAAGATTTTTGTAATCATGTTTCCCAACATCCCATTCAAGTGTCTATTTTACAGTAGTAGGCAAGGGAAACCAATATTCATAAGACAGTCAAGATGGAGTTTATTTTCAGAGTGTTCAAGGGAGGGTAGATTCCACACTGAATAGTATTCATCTTGTGCAGAAAAGTCTGGTGAAAGTAAATGGTGATAAGATTCTTGTGATTCAATAGTGAATAATTGTTATCATGACTAATTGTAACTGTCGCAACTGTAAAGGTAGAAGTTTTGCAACAAAAAGAGGGGAGTAGTTAATCTTACAGCCCAGGAATAGAGATCCCCAGGATCCTTATCCATCAACAGATAAGAGCATGAGAGAAATGTGGGACAGTATCCAGTGAAGCAGCGACACCAGAGATGTAGACAGAGATGAGGACATGGAGAAATAGAGTAGCTGAGGACTCTAGAGTCATGGAAACAGAAAAGCTGTTTGTTGATTACCAGGTGCCAGTGGACAGCAGGCAGGCTTTCAGAATGTTTAAATTATTATATATTCCTGAGTGTTTTTGTATACAACAAACCCAAACAAACAAACCCAGAGGTTATGGAAGCAAATACTGTAAATGATGATGCATGGAGGACATTGTAACCATTACAATGAAATGATGAGTGTAAAAACCAATGTTCTCTCATGTAAACTTTCACTCAATTCACAGTAAAAACTTAAACACAAAACAAAAAACCCTATGAAACAGTTTCACTCTGTCCTTCAGGGACATTAGAGTTGGAACCCACTCTACATAAGTGGGTGGTAATTTATCCTTAGCACCTGGGACAGCAGAACAAACAAGCACCTAATTTTGTCTTGCAATTCCAACTCATGATGACTTCATGTGTGGCAGAGTAGAACATGATTTATCATGTTGGAAAAGAATAATGAAACTACCATGGACTACCAGAAGAACAAACAAATCTGTTGTGGAAGAAGTACAAGAATACACGCTAAAAGGTAAGATGATCAGACTTCGTTTCTCATACTTCAGCCATGTTATCAGGAGGAACATGTCCCTAGAGAAGGACACCATGCTTGGGAAAGTGGAGGGTCCGGTAAAAAGAGGAAGACCACCAAAGAGATGGATTTGCACAATACAAGCAACAATGGGCTGACGTGTAGCAACAACTGTGAGGATAATGCAAGACCTGCCAGTGTTTTGTTCTGTTGTACATATCATCTTTGTGAGTTGGAACTGACTTGAAAGTACCTGACAACAATATTTAAAAAAAAAAAGTTAAGACTGAATAATTTAAATGCAGTTTCAATCTAATTATGTTTAGCTACTTGCTGAAGACCAGATCACTTCTTTGCAGTAATTCTTGGTAAACCTTGTCAAACCATTTCTAGGGTCTCTACAGAATGTAGTATATTTGAGTAACACATGGTGAGGGAATGATCATTTTAAAATGTCTGAAAATAATGACTGACTCTATAACTGGATATAGATATGAGGAGAGTTAGTAAGTATCTCATTCATTCATTTTAATTGATGTAGAAATTTCAAAGATCCAACCAGTTTGGTACATTGGCTTTGGACAATGCAATTCATGCGATAATATGAGCATTTTCAGTTGGTACAATCCCTTAAACACAAATATAAGCAATCAATACTCTATGATTGAAGAAGTTAGGTAATTTAAAACATAGCTAATTAAAGTCTTACATGAAAGTGTAAGTCACAAAGTATTGCTACTAGGGTGCCAGTTCTTATGCCAAACAAACCATGTTTAAATATGTTTTTATAATCAATAGATGATTATAGTAGAGAAGTTGTCTCAGTATTATTGTCTTTGTCTCACTGTTGTTGTTGTTAGGTGCCATCAAGTTGGTACCGATTCATAATGACCCTATGTACCACAGAACAAA
>NW_006408717.1:761647-767267 GCF_000296735.1 Chrysochloris asiatica | reverse complement strand
ATTTTTGTTTTCTTTACATCGAGATGCAATCCATACCGAAGGCTGTGCTCTTTGATCTTCATCAATAAGTATTTTAATCCTCTTCACTTTCAGCAAGCATGTTTATATCATCTGCATACTGAAAGTTGTTAATAAGTCTTCATCCAATCCTGATGCCATGTTTTTCTTTATATAACCTAGTTTCTTGGATTATTTGCTCAGCATACAGTTTGAATACAAAACAACAACTGCCATTGAGTTGATTCCGATTCATGGCAACTTGTATAGGGCTTCCAATCATAATAGAAAAATCTCCATTTACTCCCAATGAAGTGCTTGTTCAGTTAGTACTATCAACATTGCAGTGCTTTTCCTACAACACTACCAGGGTTCCTACATTAAATAGTACATTTTGATTATTTATTTTATCAAAATACAATATATGGGTGTTTATGTATGACTAATATGGACAATTTTTACATGTCATAAGAAGTGTCCTTCTTATTGTAAGTACAGTACAGAAAAAATATAGAATAAGTGAGATGGAGACAGTGAAAGGATATAAAGGCTTTTGCCATAGGCATTCCATAAAATAAGATGGAACAGTTCCAAGATTGAGACTATGAAACTATTTTTGACCAAGCCAGCCCACAGATTTTTCCATCCTTTTGTAAATTAAAATTAAAAGTAATATCAAAAATTTCCACATACAGTCATATGCAACCTTTTAATAAAAGAGGGAAATATTATTTAACCCCTTTGCCTTTCAGAATATCTGTATTATAAAAGTGAAAAGAGATAATGTTCACAGTAAATTTAATGATACAGAACAAGTAAAATTATGTTTAACATTAAATGAAGTGAAACACGTTGACCATAATTTCAAATGATTTTCATCAATAAACTTTTAAAGGTATCTTCTGAAATTCAGCATACAGAAATTTCTCACAGCAATATACTAGCTTCCATTGAAAGCTAAGCTACATATTTCACATCATGTCAGTTTCTATTTTAGAGCTGTATATTAAACCATGTTTTCCCATTATGCTAAAACCATTAAAATTAAATTTTCCTATTTTCTTCATGAAAATTTTCTTTCACAGGGCATAGACGTCTTTGTTCTATGACAGGGCAACATTTTTTTTTTTTTTTAAATTGGAAATATATGGTCACTTAATTTTTTTTTTTTTCCTCTTTCATGGAAACCTGAATTATTTTGTGCTTTGCTTCAACAAGTACTAAATTTATATTATACCAAAACGCAAACCCCAAAACCACTGATATTGAGTAGATTTTGATTTATGGTACCCATAGAGGATAAAAAATCTACACCATATGGTTTCCTAGGCTCTAAATCTTTATAGAAACATACTGTAACTTCTTTTTACCACAGAACAGCTTGTGAGTTCAAGCCATAAACCCTTTTGGTTACCGACATAGTGCTTTAATCATTGTGCCACTAGGTATCCTCAAACTTATAATAGAAATGTTCTCTAGTGATGAAAATAAGAAAGAAAAGCATTGTTTTGAAAATGACAGCTTATTATAAATATAACATGTATCATAAAATGAAATTATTCTAATACTTCCCAATTCTATGGATCAAAAGATGTAATGATTAACTACAGTTTGCAAATAGCAAACCAATTGGATCTTGTATTTCTTAAATTACATATACAAAAAGTATAGTGTGGCCTCACGGCATGTAATTGCAGTATAGTCATTTTATGCTGTAGATGGTAATTTTAAAATTATTTTGCTTAGTTTATAAACATTACAAAGTCACATATAAACTCCATTATTGATTATACTTTCAAAATTCTACTCAGTTTTTAATTTCAGGACATGTCCTTATTTCAAGTGAAAGTTGCACCAAACACATACATTGCTCTTGTTAAGTGTCATTGAATCTGTTTAGACTATATAGTGACCCTGTATAGGGTTTCTAACGGGTGTCTGGTTAGTTTGAAACCTTGACTTGTGGTTCAAACTGACTTTGCAATCCACACGTTATCCTGCAGCGCCACACCAGGGCTCCAAATACACACACACACACACACACACACACACACACACACACACACACATATATATATATATTAAAAAATGCTACATACTAAGACCAAACATAGTCAACAACCACTCATCTATTAGTTTGTCACACAGTGGTATACTCTGTCATGTTGTGATACTAGAAACTATGCCACTGGTATTTTAAATACCAGTAGGGTCAAGGATGGTTGACAGGTTTCAGCCGAGCTTCCAATTTAAGACAGACTAGGAGGAAGAGGAGGCGGAATATTTCAGAATATTTGTTGTTGGTGGTGATTGTGTGCCACTTAGTTTATTCTGACTCATAGTAACCCTGTATAAGGTTTCTGAGGCTCTAAATCTTTATGGGGGCAGAAGGCCTCATCTTTTTCCTGGGGGGTTGCTGAGATACAAACTACTGATCTAACTGTAAGCAGTCCAGCTGCAATCCATCATGCCACTTAAAATCTTATGATAAGCAGAGGAACATTGTCAGATATAGTACCAGAAGATGAAGTCATTATGAATAGCAGAAGAACATTGTCATATATGTGCATGAAGGTGAGTCTCCCCAGATGGAAGGTACTCAAGATACAACTGTGGAAAAGCTGTACTTCAATGTAGAGTTGCTCATGATGAAGCAAATGAAAATATGAAAATATCTATTAATAATCAGACGATGGAAAGTATGAAGT
The DNA here is from genome assembly GCF_000296735.1 of Chrysochloris asiatica. Lineage (NCBI taxonomy): Eukaryota > Metazoa > Chordata > Mammalia > Afrosoricida > Chrysochloridae > Chrysochloris > Chrysochloris asiatica. Next base: position 764,562 of record NW_006408717.1, on the reverse strand, counting down.
ATGAATCTAGGAAAATTGGAGGTTGCCAAAAATGAAATGGGATTCAGAAATGTTGATATCTTAGGCATTAGTGAACTGAAATGGACTGGTACTGGTCATTTTGAAACTGAAAATAATATGGCTTACTACACAGAGAATGACAAATGCAGCATTTCTCAAGTTGAAAGAGTTGAAAAATAATTCAAACTTCGAATTGAAGTATTGAAGTATTCAATGGGCAAAAGCTTGAATGATACAAAAAGTATTAAAAGAAGATGGAAGGAATACAAAGAGTCACTGTTCCAAAAATATATGGTTGATTTTCAACCACATCAAGATGGAGCATATGCTCAATAGTCAATGGTAATGAAATAACACATCCAAGATACAGTGAAGTCATTTGCAAAGAACAAATTTCTATGAACTGATGGAATGAAAATTGAAAAATTTTAACAATCTGAGGCAGCACTAGTAGTGCTTACTTATGCCTAGAAATCTGAAAGACTGCTACCTGGTCAACTGATTGGAAGAGATCCATCTTTGTGCCCATTCCAAAGAGAAATGACCCAAAGGAATGAGGAAATCCTTGGACAATATCATTAATATCACATGCAAGTAAAATTTTGCTAAAGATGATTTAAAAACCACTGTATGAGGACATTGGCAGGAAACTTCTAGAGGCTAAAGCTGGATGTGAGTGAGGACATGGAATGAGAGATGTCATTGCTGATGTCAGATGGTTCTTGGCAGAAAGAAGGGAATAAGTTAAATGTTTATCTGTGTTTTATTGACTATGCAATGGTTTTCAACTACTCATTTCATGACTAACTATGGACTGCATTGCAGATAATGAGTATTCATGAACACTTAATTGTGCTTATAAGGAACTTGTACATAGACCAAGAGACTATTGTTCGAACATAAAAAGGAGACACTGGATGGTTAAAAAATAGGAAAGGTGTATACCAGGGTTGTTTTTTTTCACCATATTTATTCAGTCTGTCTATTGAGCAAATGATCTGAGAAGCTTGATTATATGACAAAGAACATGGCAACATAATTGGAGAAAGACTCATTAAAAACCTGTGATACACTTTGCTGAAAGTAGAGGACTTAAAATATGGATGATGATCAAATGTCACAGCCTTCTGTATTGGTTGCACCTCAATACAAAGAAAACAAAAGTCCTCATCATTGGACCAATAATTAAGATCATGATAAATGAAGAAAAAATTTGAAGTTTTCAAAGACTTAATTTGCCTTTTATTCACTATCAACACCAAGGAAGTAGCAGTTAAGAAATCAAAGGCTCTATTGCTTTAAGAAAATATTCTGCACAAGACCACTTTAAAGTGTTAGAGCACAAAGATATCATTTTAAGGACTAAGGTGCACTATACCCAAGTCATGATATTTTCAATAGCCTCATATGCATATGAATGTTGGACAATGAGTAAGGGAAACCATAGGAGCATTGATGCACTTGAATTATGGTATTTCAGAACAATACTACAATTACTACGGACTTCCAGAAGAACAAACAAACCTGCTGCTTCCATGAGTGTTGATGGTGAATCTAATGAAAATGAAGTCTTTGACAATTTCAATATTTTCCCCATTTATACTGCTGCCCTTTATTGGTCCAATTGGAAGGACTTTTGTTCTTTACATTGAAATGAAATCCATACTGAAGTCTATGGTCTTTGATCTTCATCAATAAGTATTTTATGTCCTCTTGGCTTTCAGCAAGCAAGGTTGTCTCATCTACATATTGCAGGTTATTAATGAGCCGTACTCCAATACTGATAAAACATTTTTCTTGATACAATCCAGCTTTTCTGATTATTTTTCAGTATGAAGATTGAATAAGTATGATGAAAGAATATAATCTTGACACACACCTTTCCCAATTTTTAACCATTCGGTCTTCCCTTGTTCCTTTCGAACAACTGCCTCTTTGTCTGTGGACAGTTCCTCATAAGCACAATTAAGTGTTCTGGAATACTCATACTTCTCAATGTTGTCCATAGTTTGTCATGATCCACACAATCTAGAGACTTTTTGTAGTCAATAAAGCATAAGTAAACATCTTTCTGTTATTCTCTGCTTTCAGCAAAGATCCATCTGACGTCAGCAATGATATGCCTTGTTCCACGTCCTCTTCTGAAACCAGTTTGAACCTCTGGAAGTTCTCTGTCAATGCATGGTTGAAGCAGTTTTTATGGGCTATCAATGATATTGCCCAATCATTTCCACTTTACACTGGGTCACCTCTATTTGGAATGGGCACAAATACAGATCTCTGCTAGTCAATTGGTCATTTAGTTTTCTTCTAAATTACTTGGCATAGATGAGTGAGTGCTTCAAGTACCACATCACTTTGGTGAAAGATTTCAATTTATATTCCATCAATTTCTGGTACCTTGTTCTTTGCCAATGACTTCAGTGAACCTTAGATTTCTTCCTTAAGAATCATTGGCTCTTGATCATATACTACCTCTTGAAATGGTTGAACATCAACCATTTCTTTTTGGTACAGTGACTCTGAATCTTCCATCTTCTTCTGATGCTTTATTTCATCATTCTGTATTTTGCCCATAGCATCCTTCAAGACTACAAATGAAGGTTTGAAATTTTTTATGTTCCCTCAGCTTGAGAAATACTGGGTGTGTTCTTCCCTTTTTGTTTTCTAACTCCAGGTCTTTGCACATTTCATTGTAGTATTTGACTTTGTCCTCTTGGGCTGACCTTTTAAAGTTTCTATTCAGCTCTTGTTCCTCCTCATTTCTTCCATTTGCTTCAGCATCTCTACTCTGAAAAGCAAGTTTCAGAGTCTCTTATACCATTCATTTTGGTCTTTTCCTTCTCTATTGTTTTCTCAATGTCTTTTGCTTTCCTCCTGTCTGAAGTTCTTTAAAAAAAAAAAAAAAAAAAAAA
>NW_006408717.1:754362-759582 GCF_000296735.1 Chrysochloris asiatica | reverse complement strand
AATTTGTCATCCCCTGCATAGTAAACCATGTGGTTGTCAGATTCAAAATGGCCAATACCAGTCCATTTCAGCTCACTAATGCCTAAGATATCAATGTTGATACGTTCCATTTCATTTTTGACAACTTCCAATTTTCCAATTATACTTCATACATTCCATGTTCCGATTTTCAATGGATGTTTACAGCTGTTTCTCTTCATTTTGATTTGTGGTCCATTTGCTAATGAAGGTTCTGTGAGCTTTTCTCTACTTGGAGGAGACATTTTTTCCCCCAGTCACATTCTGAGTGCCTTCCCACCTTCCGGTTCTGTATCTGACAGTGTTTCTCTGCTATTCATAGAGTTTTCAGTGATAGCGATTCGGAAGTAGTTTGTCAGTCTTTCTTCCTAGTCTGTCTTTGTTTGGAGCTCATCTGAAACCTGTCCACCATGGGTGACCCTGCTTGTTATTTAAAATACTGGTGGCATAGCCCTCAGAATCACAGCAATTCAAATCACCACAGCAAGACAGACTGATGAGTGGCGGTTATGTGGTTGCTGTTCTGTATAGAGTGTTGCAAAACCCATGGTGTAAATATTCTCACTAAGCAATTTCAATCAATCAACATGAGAGCACCACCATATAACATTTCCATTTTACATAATTATATATAGTATTATACATATATAAGGAGCCCTGATGATACATCAGATTAGGCACTAGGTTGTTAACTGAAAGGTCAATGGCTTAAATCCAATAGCTACTCTGGGAGAAAGAAGAGGCATTCTGCTTCTGTAATGAATTATAGCCTTGGTCATCCCATGGAGCAGTTCTGTTCTATAGTATAGTTATAAATCTAAATCAACTCAACAGCAGTGATGAGTTGAATATTGCACAGCATTTTTATCATAATATTCAACAATACAAGTGACCTAAAGAGCATATATAATGTAGTAAAAACTTAAGAAGTGATGAGTTTTGAATATTTGTTACCTTTATCTTTTAGCATAATGTAATTTTATGGTTATATTACTTCCTGAAAAATTATCAATCAGCACTTATAAGCACAAGGAAGTTTACTATTGCATATCAATGTATATGAATTTCTGTATATAAACATATTTATGTATTATCGTTAAGTACCATTGAGTCAGTTTTGCCTCATATGACCTTGTCTGGGGTTTCCAGGAAATGGTTGGTGTGTTTGAACTGCCAGCCTTGCTGTCAGCAGCCCAGTGCTGATCCCAAAGCACCACACTAGGACTCAATATTTACATATATATGTGAATAAGTATGCACTGTTATAAAAACAGTAATAATATTTACTGTGAGAAACATTAATATACATGCTAATAGTTACTAAACTAAGATTTCAATTTTTTGTTTTTTTTTTCTATTCACAACCATAAGGAGCTCTGGTAGCGTAGTGGTTACGAATCGGGCTGCAAACTTTAAGGTCAGCGGTTTGAAACTACCAGCTGCTCCGCAGGAGAAAGATGAGGCTTTCTACTCCTGTAAAGATTTACACCCTCGGAAACCCTATACAGGGTCGCTATGGGTCGGAACCGACTCGATGGCACATAACAACAACAACATTCACAACCATGTTGGGCTATAAAATGCAAAGCAAGCATACTACAAATATGTTGTATTTGCATACTAATAAGAGTGCTAAAAACATCAGAGACTCCAAACATGTTTAATGCAACTATTATATTTTTAAAGCTTCAGACTTCAAGTTCACATTCCATTGTGAATGTGGGCATACATAAACATTATCTATTATAGCTATGCAAATTCAAACTGAAGCTGAAGAAAATGAAAACAATTCCATGAGAGCCAAAATATAACCTTGAATATATCCCACCTGAATTTAGAGTTAATCTAAAGAACAGATTTGATACATTAAACACTAAAGACCAAAGACCAGAAGAGTTGTGAGATGACATCAAGAACATCATACATGAAGAAAGCAAAAAGTCTTTGAGAAGACAAGAAAGAAGAAAAAGGTCAAAATTGATGTCAGAAGAGACACTGAAACTTGCTTTTCAGTGTAGAGATGCTAAAGCAAATGGAAGACATGAGGAGGTCCAAGAGCTGAACAGAAAATTTCAAAGATCAGCTCCAGAAGATAAAGCCAAATATTACAACAAAATATGCAAAGATCTGGATTCAGAAAAGCAAAAGGGAAGGACATGCTTAGCATTTCTCAAGCTGAGGGAACTGAAGAAAAAAATTCAAGACTTGACTTTCATCATTGAAAGACTCTCTGTACAAATTATTGAATTATGCAAAAAGCATCAAGAGAAGATGTAAGGAATATACAGTCACTAAGGTGTACCTGATCCAAGTCATTGTATTTTCAATAACCTTATATGCATGTGAAAGCTGGACAGTAAGTAAGGAAAACCATACAAGAATGGATGCTTTTGAATTATGGTGTTGGAGGAGAATATTGAAAGTGCCATGGCCTGCCAGAAGAACCAACAGATCCGGTTTGGAAGAAGTTGCAGCCTGAGTGCTCCTTGGAGGCCAAGATGGCCAAACTTTGTCTCTCATAATTCAGACATATTGCAAGGGGGAATCAGTCACTGGAGAAGAATATTGTGTTTGCTAAGGTGCTGGGTCAGAGAAAAAGAGGATGACCCCCAATGAAACGGATTGGCCAAGTGGCAGCATCGATGGTCTCAAGTGTGCCAACAGTAGTGAGGTTGGCCCAGAATTGGTCAGTGTTTCATTCTGCTGTGCATAAGGTCGTTATGAGTCAGTACCGACTAGATGGCACCTAACAACAACAACAACTACTTTCCCCAGACACTCTTAAACTAAACTTCCTCTTGACAACTTTTAAACCAGGCACTTCTTGCCTTTATTGCTCCCTCATTTTAGGTAGCCAATGTGTAATTTGTCCATCCCTATCAACCCTGTATACAGAGGGTATAGGATTGATACTTGATATTTTGAGCTACTACATCCATAGGTAAAGGTCAAATTCATCAAAGTGTAGCAATTTACACTTGTTTCATTTATCAATAATTCTGTTTGTTTGTTTTCTGTGTTTTCCTCTACTTCAGTTCTAGTAGCTCCTGTAGTGTAGTGGTTACGAATCAGGCTGCTCTTCTCACAGTCAGTAATTTGAAACTACCTGCTGTTCAGCTGGGGAAAGATGAGGCTTTCTGCTCCCATAAAGATTTGAAACCTTGGAAACTCTATACAGGGTAGCTATGAGTCAGAACTGACTCCACACCACATAACAATAAATTGAGTTCTAATCATCAAACCATCAAGATTAGGTCAAATGTGTACTATCTGTAATTTTGTGTGTTCTTGTACTTCTACCTTCACTTCATAACAGCTGGATGCTTCACTCTCAGCTCTAGCCATCCATGATTATGTCCTTGTCTATGATCTCAGGAATCCCCAGGTCTCAACACACTTCGGACAAACCAGCCCTTCCTTTTACATCTCTAATCTCCAGATTGAATCTAGTCTATAGAATGTGGTTGAAATCATCCCATATCTTCATTGTTACCTTTCCTCCTCTTATACTCACCAGTAGGTCAATGAGTTTGCCAGCAATCTTAGATGGCTGCTCATGTGTTTTCTTTGAGTTTCAGTCTTGGAGGGGGTGTTTGTTCTGAAGGGACTTAATTACTTGCTTTGATGGTTCCCCTGTGAATAACTTTCTTGTTTGTGTAGTAGACAATCAAACTACCTTTTTTGTTTTGGCATTTTCCTGCTGATATTTCTTACAAGAAGTATCTTCTTTTGCTCAAACTGTTCCAGGCTGTTCTGCTTGTCCTTTCTAATGGGAATGTTCCACCTCAGAAGATTCTGGATGGAGCTCAGGATTCTATCTAAGGCTTTAAACACTACAAAGACTCTGCAAAAAACCCATTTCACTGGATCAGATGTAGAACTCCTTTTAGGTATTCCAATCAGTTATAGGCTGAAGACAGGCTTACAGACTTTCTGTAATCATGTTTCCCAATATTCCTTTCTATTCCACTCATGCGTCTATTTTACAATAGTAGACCAGGGAAACCAATATTCATAAGACAGTCAACTATCTTAACATTATTTCCCCTTTTCAGATTATGCCTCAATCCCTATATCACAAAACCCCGTTGTTCCAAGGTTGAGCATACATCACTATTTACCTCTGTATAGGAACTGTTTGCTGAAGGAACAGGATCTGTACTCAGTACTGTTCTATTGTTATTCTTTTGACTTAATGTATTGTTTTGGTGAATATAAGTTTCCAAAAATGTTCATTTTGGTTTTCCTGGCTTCTCTATCAGGTTATCAAGTTTCCAGTTCTCTGGATGGTTCAGGATTAAGAATCCCTCCCCTGTTACCCAGAGCTCTTCTCTTTGGTCTGTTTTGAAGATCACCTCTGAGTTATTAACAAAATACCCTACTGAGAACATTTTGTTCTAATTTTCCAGGATCACATCTCTGTAAATTATCTTCTGAGCTGGGTCCAATAGATACCATTCTTCCTGGGTGAAGTCCACACATAAATCCTTGAATGACACTTGTTCCTGAAATTGGTTCATATTCTGTTCTTGGAGTCACACACTGCCTGTGCCTGGAATCCAGGGGTTGTCTCCCACAATGGCATATTAGTTACAATGTTCTTTATGTAATCCCACAACTCTTCTGGTCTTCAGTCTTTAGTGTCTAATACTTTAAATCTGTTCTTCAGATGATCTATAAACCCACACGGGATATATTCAAGGTCATATTTTGGCTCTTCTGGACTTGGTGTCATTTTCTTCAGTTTCAGCCTGAACTTCTATATGAGCAATTGATGGTCTGTTCCATGGTCTGTCCTTGGCCTTGCTTTACTTATCCTGGGTCTCTTTCCTTTCCATATAAAGTTTGTAATTGCCTTTTCCATCTCTTTGAAGAATGTTGTTGGAATGTGTATTGGGATCACATTATATGTGTAAATTGATTTGGGCAGTATTGACATTTTCACAATGTTAAGTCTTCCTATCCAGGGGCATGGTGTATTCTTCTATTTTTGTAAGTCTCTTTTGGTTTCCTGCAGTAGTGTTTTGTAGTTTTCTTTGTATAAGTCCTTTGTTTCTCTGGTTACATTTATTCTAAGATATTTCATCCTTTGGATGGCTATTGTGAATGGTATTGCTTTCCTAATGTCCCTTTCAACACTGTCGTTTTTGGTATAGAGGAATCCAACTAATTTTTGTATGTTAATCTTATACCCTCTCACTT
>NW_006408717.1:741684-748437 GCF_000296735.1 Chrysochloris asiatica | reverse complement strand
GTGTGATTGCAGCTTGGCTTTTTGGCAGTGGTTGCTGACTCTTCTTGTGTAATATAGGGAGACAAAGAGTCCTCCAAAAGCAGAAGGGAGGCTATGTAACAGCCAAAAAAGAGCAGTTGGTTACAAAACAAAATCAGAAGCAGAAGCAAAAACAAAAATGGGAGAAAGAAGAAAAAAGGAAAGAAAAAAAAAAAAAAAACATATATAATAAAACCAGAAGAAAATAATGCAACTCCAGCAAAAACAAGAATAAATACAACAGTGTTTAATCAAAAAAAAGGGAGAGTGGGGCAGAGAAGAAAAAGAGGAAGAAGAAAGAAAAATAAATAAGAAATATAATAATAATAAAATAAAAATCTGTGGCGTAATATAAGTATGTCTTTAATATCCTAACTCTCTTTCAGTCACTTCTACCCTCCTCTCCTTGCTGTTATGTGCTGTCGAGTAAATTCCTACCCATAGGGACCCTGTATAGGGTCTCCGATGAGTGGCTGGTGAGCTTGAACCATGGACCTTACTGTTCAAAAGGCTTTGCAGTGTGGCATCTCAACCCACAGTGCTATGCCAGGACTCCTCTCATACCAGTGACAAAAAGCAGGCCAAATAGGACGCACAGCCACGTCTCCCATACAGGGTTTCTGATGAGCAGTTGTTGAGCTTGAACTACTGACCCTGCAGTTCAAAAGGCTTTGCAGTGTGGCTCCTCAACCCATAGCGCTACGCCGGGATGCCTCTCACACCAGTGGAAAAAAGCCGACCAAATAGGACGCACATCCGCATCTCCCGTATAGGGTTTCCGAGGAGCCGCTGGTGAGCTTGAACCAACAACCTTGCATTTCAAGAGAATTTTCAGTGTGGACCCTTAACCCACAGCACTACGTCAGGAACCCTCTCAAACCAGTGGAAAAAGGCAGACCAAACAGGACGCACATCCGCATCTCCTGTATAGGGTTTCCGAGGAGCAGCTGGTGAGCTTGAACCACTGACCTTGCAGTTCAAAAGAATTTGCAGTGTGGCACCTTAACCCATAGCACTACACCAGGACCCCTCTCAAACCAGTGAAAAAAGGCAGACCAAATCCACGTCTCAGCTTGGGCTGAGTGTGTGAGTTCCTGGCAGAGGAAACCGCCAGCGGTGAGGGTGGGTCATGGCCACTCGGCTAAGCCCCTACCTCTATTCACCCGAATGTAGGTGGGCAAACCATGAGCGCACCTATTACCCAACACCAAAGAAAAAAATAAAATTAGAACCACACAAAATCGGCAAAATACACTGTGAACCTTTTTTATTTTTTCCAAGGTTCCTGCAGCATGTTTCCATGGCGTCTCTGTGGCCCCTATTTCGTCCCACAGCTTGGTCTCGCCCAGGATGTGGGCTCAGGCCTCTGAGCCTGGCTGGCAGATTCAAAAGTACGTGATTTCCCGCCTTAGCTCCAAATTCCACAGGCTATAAACGTTCAAACCTTTAAACTATTCCTATCTCTGTGGGTCCGAGTTTTGGAGCTCTGTCTTGCCTCTTTTTTGCCTGGAATTCTGAGTTATTGCTGACGGTGACCTTCACTACACCTTTACCCTCTCAGCCTATTTCCTTTTTTGTCTGCTTGTCCCACTCCACAATCGCTATCCAGGCCTTTTTTCTAGTTATAAACAGTTCAGGGCTGGCTGTGCTGTTTGGTCTTAAGTGGAAACTGTCTGTAAATTTCTAGGATATCTGTGCACATGCATAGTAGAATCCTCCGAGGGTGGGACTGGGGTGTCCACTAGCTCAGGCACCCCTATAGTCACCAGAATGGAGGTGCACAGACAGCAAGGGACCGTTGAACAGATACCAAAAGAAGAGAATGTCTACACCTTTATCTCTGCGGTTCTGTCAGGCATCTGTGGCTGCTCTGATCCTTCCCCTGCTTGGTATCACCCAAGATGGCAGGTCCTGGTATAGCTGAGCATCTTGAATCAGAAAGCAATGGATTTCTTGCTTCTGATACAAATTCCCCTAACTGTAAGCCTTCCAATCTTCTAAATATTTCTTTATATGTGGTTCAGAGTTCTGGGACCATTCCCTGTGCCTGCTTGGTCCTGTATTCTGTGTTGTTGCTGACTGAGCTCCTTAGTATTTGCAAAGAAGAGTCAACTATTCTTGTAAAATTCTATCATGCAATCTCCAGCATCATTTCTATCAACAAGGCAATATATTTCAAATATTTGTCCTTTTTGCTTCCAACCTTTGAATTCCAAATGCCAGTAATGATCAATACATCTTGATTGCATGTATCATAAATTTCATACTGAAGAATTCAGTAGAATTCTTCAGTTTCATCATCACTGTCTTTAGTGCTTGGTGCATAAATTTGAATAACAATGGTTTTAACTTGTCTTCTTTCTAGGCGGATGTATATTATTCTTTCATAGACAGCATTATCAGTCATAACTGCTCTTGATCTTTTTGATGATGAATGCAATGCCATTCCTCTTCAATTAATCATACCCAGCATAATAAACCATGTGTTGTTCCTTTTCAAAATGCCCACTACCAGTCCATTTCAGCTCACTAATGCCAACGGTATTGATCTTTATATGTTCTAATTTATTTTTGACAATTTTGAATTATCCTAGATTTAATCTTCTTACATTCCATGTTACGGTTATTAATGGATCTTTACAGGTATTTCTCTACATTTTGTGTTGTGCCCCATCAGTGAATGAAGATCTGGAGGGCTTTACTCCATTTGTGTGTCACAATCAACTCTACTTTAAAGAGGCAGCTCTTCTCCAGTCACACTTTGAGTGTCTTCCAATCAGAGGGGCTCATCTTCTGGCCCTTTATCTGACAATATTATGGTGCTCTTCATCAGGTTTTAATAATCAATAATCTCGTGCTGACAGTGTTCCATTGCTATTCATAAGGTTTTCTGTGACCACATATTCAGAAGTAGTTTGTCTCTCCTTCTTCCTAGTCTGTTTTCATCTAGAAGCTCATCTGAAATCTCTCCACCATAGTTGACCCTGCTGGTATTTACAATACTGGTGCCATAGCTTCCGGAATCATAGCAACACACAGCCACTACATTATGACAAACTGACAGATGAGTGGTGGAATCTATTGACTTTATTTAAATATTAATGCTTATTTTGCACATATCCCTGTACCTTCAATGAAAAATTAAATCTGAAAATGTGAATAATGTTAAAGATACATATCTGAAGAAATTAAAATCAGATTTGCCAGGGGAAAATATTTTTTAAAACATATTTGTTCCTCGATAAATTATTTTGAGACATAAACTAAATTATTTTGTGTTTAAGATCACCAGTTGCTCCAAGGAAACCATTTACATGGTTGCTATGGGTCAGAACCAATTGGACAGTATTTAATAATAATTGCAACAATGCTACAGGGTAAGCATTAGATTGTTAAGCATAAGGTCAAGGCTTCTACTTTGGGGGGTTAAAGATAGATTGTTGTTGTTGTTAAGTTCCATTGAATCAGCTTTGATGCATAGTGGCTCTGTCTAGGTTTCCTGTGGAGGGGATATTGAATTTAAACTGCCAAAAGTACCATCCCTTTTTTTTTTTTACAGCTCCACAACAGCACTCCAAAAGGTAAAGAAAAATCCCATTGTATACGATGTATTTTAGCTCATTGTTATAACTCCGTTTTAAAACAGTTTTCTTGTTTAGAAAATATAAGGCTGTCTGCTTAAACCTGTTCTTTCCTGGTATTATTTTTGTTTCTAAGTGTCAACTAAACAGTTCATTCTTATAGTGACTATGTATAGGGGTTTCTAAGAAGCAGCTGGTGAGTTTAAACCACTTACCTTGTGCTTCCAAATGATTTTTGCAGTCCAGTGCTTTAACCTACAGCCCCACACATGGAGACATTTAATAGTTGGACATGTATGTTTCATTTACTCGGCACGCCATTATTGTTGTTAGGTGCCATTGAGTCAGTAATGACTCATAGCGATGTTATGCATAATAGAAGGAACACTGCTTTGTCCTATGCCAAACTCACAATGATTGTTACACTTGGACTTATTGCTGCTGTCACTGAACAAATCCATCAAATTGGGGGTCTTTTTTTTTTTTTTTTTTTTCCTGCTGGCTCTCAATTTTCCCAAGGATGATGTCCTTTTCCAAGGACTGGTCTGTACTGATAACATGTGAAAAGTATGTGAGTTGACATCCAGTCCTCTAGGAGCACACTGCAACTTCTTCCAACACAGATTTATTCACTCCTTTGGCAGTCTATAGTACTTTTTTTTTTTTTAGTAAATCCACCTCCATTAACAGAATGTCAGCAGTGTTTGGAGAGCAGGAGAATAATTTCTAAAGACAGTCCTGTCTGTTATGAAAAGCAGGCACATTACATAGGATAAGTTACATTTGGATGTACACTTAATCTATCTTAACATCAAGATAGCATTCTTTGGGAAAAGGAAACAATAAATCAATGAACTTCCTCCAATATTTTACCATTAGGATCTCAGCTGCTTAATTACTGAGAAAAGTATTTGGGTATGTTTAAGCACATCCAATTGTCATTGTTCTGTTCTCCTTCTAGGGCCATACAGGCATCTTAGCTAATTTATAAACTTCCTCATTTGCAAGGTCTTTATTTGAGACTTAATAACAACACTTACTCTATTTTGTTTAGGTCAACAGATCCAGACTACATTCCCCATTCTTGTTTTTAGGTTTCATTTCTGTGAAATTTGCTTCAAATGACAAATAGTTACTTTTTTTTTCCTCTGATTTTTTTCAGTTTTTATTATAAATTGAATGATAGCTTACATGGGAGAACATCAGCTTACGTTCATCCTATTTTATTTTGCTTCATTGCAATGATTACAATCACCTCCTTGCATCATCATATCATTTAATAGCATTAGCTTCCAATCCCTCTATTTTTCTGTTTCTTTGGATGTATACTGAAGCACTCAGGAATATATAACCATTCAAACAACCAAAGAGTATACACTGCATGCCAGCCCCCCTCCACGAGCACACAGGCCCTCTCCCTTGTTGAGTCTAGACTCCCCAGCTGCTCCATCTCTCCACATCATCATCTCTGCCTCCATCTCTAGTGTCGCTGTTTCTCTGGACAGAGTTCCGCATTCCACTCTTCTCCTTTGATGGTATCAGGGTCCTCCACTCCTGGACTTCAAGATCAATCACTCCCCTCCTTTTGTTACAAAAGGTTTACCTTTACATTTGCAACATTCACAATCAGTCCTAATAGCAATTATTCACTATTGAACCACAGAGTCTTATCCCTATCTCCTTTCAGCTGTCCCATCTAGACAGGTTGGAAACCAGTGAGTAGATACTCTACCTCCCCACCCACCCCCACCCACCCTCCAACACCTCTTAAAAACTCATAAGCCAGTCAATAAGTGCCTTTGTAGCCCCTTACATATTTTAGGTAGCCAATGTCTAACGTGTCCATCCCTGTCAACACTGTGTGCAAACAGGGTGGGAATAATCCTTGCTGTGAAGATATATTCCCTCTTTTAAGCTACTATACATCCATAGGTATTGGTCAATTTCATCAAATTGTAGCAGATTATACTTCTTTTTTCCCTCTTCTTTCTTCCTTTAGTCAAATTCTGCACAGGCAGCCATTGAAATTGGTCAAATGGGTAATATCTGTAAGTATGGGCATTCTTGTGCATCTCCCCTCACTTCATATCAGCTGGACACTTCCCTCTCCACTCTAATCCTCTATGACTATGTCCCTGTCCATAGGCTCAGGAGTCCCCAGGTCTTGCTATCCTGCTGGCCAACCAGGTCATGATCCAAGTTGACAAGAGTCCATTAAACATGGTCAGACTTAGCTCACAGCTTCATTGCTGTTTTTCCCCCACATCCCGTTATTGGTAAACCAATGTGGTCACCAACAAGATTATATTCCTGCTTGTGTATTCCCTTTGAGTTTCAGTCTTAGAAGGGGGTTTGCCTTGAACCTTTGATGGCTCCATGGTGAACAAATTGCTTGTTCTTGTAGTAGTCAATCAGACTGCCATTATTGTTTTTGATTTTTCCTGCTGGTCTTTCTTTCAAGAAGTATATTCTGTTCCTCTATTTGCTCCAGGCTGGTCTTCTTGTCATTTCAGGTGGAAATTTCCCACCTCAGAAGATTCTGCATGGGGATCAGGATTCCACCTAAGGTCTTATGTAATGCAAAGGCTCTGTAAGAAGTCTCTTTAATTGGTCAAGTTCCAGCCCCATTTTAGGTATTCCAATCAGTTAGAGGCTGAAGACAGGCTTACAATTTTTCTATAATGATGTTTTTGGCTATTCCTTTCTCTCTCCCCTCAAGTGTCTATTTTACAATAGCATGTGAGGGAAACCAAGATTTATAAAACAGTCAAGCACCTTAACATTGTTTCTCCTCTTTTACCCATTCAATCCATGCCTCAATCCCTGTATCCCAGAGCCCAGTTTTTCCAAGGTGGAGCATACATCACTATTTACCTCTGTCTCACTTAGCCCATGAAAACCTGCCTAAATGTTCTCGCATCTACCTTGTTTATACATTCCCTTCCCCCTTCTTGTGTATTGCCCCCCAACACCCAAACTATCATGTGTCTATTGCCTACCCTGTGTTCTACTCACCCCCTTCACCTTGTCCCACTCCCCATACCCTGGTAACCAACAAAGATTTTTTCTTTCCCCTCCTCCCCCCTTTTGTTGTTGTTGTTGTTATTGTCAGGTGCCATTGAATTGGAACCAACTCATAGCGACCCCATGCACA
>NW_006408717.1:738706-740781 GCF_000296735.1 Chrysochloris asiatica | reverse complement strand
TGCTTCTTGGTCCAGGTACAGATTCCTCAGTAGTATAATTAAGTGTTCTGGAATACTGATACTTCACAATTTTGTCCATAGCTTGTCATGATCCACACAATTGAAAGCCTTTGCATTGTCAATAAAGCATAAGTAAACCTCTTTCTGATATTTTCCACTTTCCCCCCTTTTAGTGTAGTTATTTTTTCTTAATCTTTTACAATAATGGTCCTATGCAGTATTTACCCTTTTGTGACTGACTAATTTCACTCAACATAATATTCTCAAGGTTCATTCACATTATGCTGTGACTTGCAGCTTCCTTGTTATTCTTCTAGGTAACATAATATTCCATTGTGTGTATGTATGAAAATTTATTTATCTAATCTTCCATTGATGGGCACTTAGCCTGTCTCCATCCTTTTGCTATTGTAAATAGTATTGCTATGAACATTGGTGTGCATATATCTACTTGTTTTATGGCTCATATTTCTTGTGGCTAAACACCAAGTAGAGGGATTACTGGATCATAAGGTATTTCTATTTCCAACTATCTAAGGAAGCACCATATTGTTCTCCATAGTGGTTGGACCATTCATTTGAACTGCAAAATAGGTGGTTCATAATTTTTATCTCTGAATGGCAGTTAGGTACCTGCATATGCATAGTGTTATTCTCAAAATAGCTGTGCCCTGGTATATAGTAGTTGGTGTTGGCTCTTGCATTTTATGTTGGATTTGTACAAGGTGCAAATACAGTTTGGCTGTATGACAAGATTTGCTATCTTTTGTTAGGTAGGAAAAGAATAAAGCATACCGACCAAGTAGGAGACTGAACTTTAGGGCTAAGTCCCAGACTCAGATGTCATAAGAAGCAGCCAAAGGATTAGCTTGTGGGACCACTGTGTCTTTCAGGGATTTCCTCTTTGTGCCATGGGAAATTGTACCTTGTGGTGCAACGCTGGACCCTTTTGGGGATGTGCTCCAACCCACCTGATGTTGTGCTGGCTTGGCAGAGAGGGTGCAATGGGTAAGAGGAGGAAGGGAAAAAGAAAGTCATCGTATCTCTTTTTCCATGAGTTGTTCTGTGGCATTAGCGTTGTATCAGCCTGGCTGATCTCCACCCTCTGATCGCCGCCCAGGCTGTGGGCAGCAAGAAGCATCCTGGTTGATTCCAAAATCACTGTTTATTCCTGCCGCAGTCAGATTTATCAGCTGGTGGGCACTGAAAACTGATGCCCCAAATTTACATCAGATCCAAAGCTCTAGAACTGTTCTGGCAAATCTCCTTCTCTGTTTCTTTTGTTTCATTTTGTTTTGTTTTTTGTTTCCACTGAGGAGCCTCTGCTGCTTGTCTCCACTTCTCCTGCACCCAAACTGAAAGTTCCAATATTTTTCAAAATAAAAGTGAAAATTCTAAAGAAAATACTAATGAACAGAATCCAATAAAATATTAGAAGAACTATGAATTCTGATCAAGTGGTTTTTAATTCAGAGATGCAGAAAGGATTCAATATTAGAACATCAACAAATGTGACATATCATTATTAATAAAAGAACTACGGGCTTGTCTTTATTAATGCAAAAAAGTTATTTTATAAATCCCTAACCCCTTTCCTGAGTAAAACATTAAAATATTGGTATAAAAAGGAATTTACATAATGTGATCAAGGGCATTTATTAAAACCAACAGCCAAAATTAAAATCAATGAAGGAGCTTGAGAGTTTCTCACTCACTTCATTAATACTTAATATTATATTGTCTCTCTTAGTAGGCATGCAAAAATAAATTGCCGTTAAGAAGAAAAGAAAGAAAGAAAAGAAGAAAAGGGTAGTCAGAAGAGACTCTGAAACTTGCTCTTCAATATAGAGATGCTAAAGCTAATAGAAAATATGAGGAGGTAAAAGACCTAAAAAGCAAATTTCAAAAAGTAGCCCGAGAAGACAAAGTCAAGTATTATGATGAAATGTTCAAAGACCTGGAGTTGGAATAATAAAAGGGAAGAAAACACACAGTATTTCTCAAGCTGAAAGAACTGAAGAAATATTCAAGCCTTGGATTCAAAATTGAACGTTTCTATTGACAAAATATTATTG
>NW_006408717.1:735047-736706 GCF_000296735.1 Chrysochloris asiatica | reverse complement strand
TGGGATATGCTCAAGGTCATATTTTGACTCATGTGGACTTGTTTTAATCATCTTCAGCTTAAGCCTGAATTTGCATGTGAGCAACTGATGGTCTGTTCCATACTCTGCCCCTGGCCTTGTTTTAGCTGATGATATGGAACTTCTCCACTATCTCTTTTCTGAGATGCATTCAATCTGATTTCTATGTATTCCATCTGGTGGGGTACACATGTATAGTCATCTTTTATGTTTTTTTTTAAAGGTATTTGCAATAAAGAAGTCACTGATCTTGCAAAATTCTATCATGTGATCCCCAGCATCATTTCTATCACCAAGTCCATGTTTCCAACTACTGATCCTTGCTCTTTGTTTCTAACCTTTGCAGTTGAATCACCAGTAATTATTAAACATCTTGATTGCATGTTTGATCAGTTTCAGGCTGAAGAAATTGATAAAATTCTTCAATTTCATCATCACTGGCCTTAGTTTGATGCATAAATTTGAATAACCATGGTATTGTCTGGTCTTCCTTGTAGGCATATGAATTTTATCTTGTCACAGATAGTGTTGTAATTCAATATAGAACATGATATGTTCTTTTTTGATGAAGAATGTTACATGAATCCTCTTATATTTGTCACTGCTGGCATAGTAAATCATTCAATTTTCAGATTTGAAATAGCCATACCAGTCCATTTCAGCTCACTAATGCCTAGGGTGATGATGTTTATGTGTTCATTTTTTGTTGCTATATAAAATATATATATATATATTTCATTTTTGAAATTTTCCAATCTTCTTAGATTCATACTTGTACATTCCATGTTCAATTATTAATGGATATTTATAACTATTTCATTTTATTTTGAGTTTGTCCCCATCAACAAATGAAGGTATTTATTTTATTCCCTTTGCATTATTCACATTCAACTCTACTATGAGGAGGCAGCGCTGACCTGGTTGGGCTTTGAGTGCCTTCCAATCTGAGAGGTTTATCCTCTAGCATGCTTGCTGACAATATTCTGGTGTTTTTCATCATGTTTAAATTGTCAATATTCTGGTGGTATATGATGATGCTTGACTGTTATTCGTAAGGTTTTCAGTGACTAAGCTTTTGAAAGTAGTCCATTTCTCTTTCTTCCTATTTTGTTTATGTCTAGAAGCTTATCAGAAATCTGTCCACCATGGTTAAACCTCCTGGAATTTAAAACACTAGTGGTATAGGTGCCAGAATCACCACAACACACAAGCTACCACAGCATGACAGACTGACAAAGATTATAGGAAATAAAAATATCTTAAGCCAACCAAGGCCAGTTGCAGATTGTGGAAAAGAACACCAATTGTTTATATGCAAATTCAACTGAAGCTGAAGAAAAATGGAACAAGTCTAGGAGAGCCTAAATTTGATGCATATATCCTACCTGATGTTAGAGACCATGTCAAGAACAGATTTGATATATTAAACACTACTGATCAAAGATGAGAAGAGTTGTGAAATGACATTAAGAACATCCTACATGATAAAAGCAAAAGGTTATTAGAAATACAGGCAAGTAAGGAAAGACCAAAATTTATGTAGGAAGAGGTTCTGAAAGTTTTTCTTGAGTGTAAACAAGCTAGAGTGACAAGAAGGAATTTAGGAAGCAAAAGAAGTGAACAGACAATTTCAAAAGGCAG
>NW_006408717.1:729931-731102 GCF_000296735.1 Chrysochloris asiatica | reverse complement strand
AAACCTTTCCTGGCCTTTGGGCTCTTTGTTTAGTCTTTTGGTGAAATCTCTAGATATAAGTAAGTTCCTAAATTTTTAGTATGTCCCAGTCATCTATTTGTCTTCTATTGTTTATGTGTTTTTTGCAATGTTTGATAATTCATGTATGACATGAATTAGAGGCCTTAAGTTTGTCACTTTGTATGTTTGTATGTGTGATCTATATAGTTCTGGGATTTATACTTAAGTCTTTAATACACGTTGAGTTAGTTTTTGCATATGGTGTCAGATATGGGTCTTGTTTCATTTTGTTACATATCAGTTTCTAGTTTTCCCAGCATCATTTGTTGAAGACACTATCTATTCCCCATTTAATGTATTTTAGTCCTTTCTCAAAAATCAGTTGAGTGTATGTAGATGGATTTAGTTCTTGATTCTCAATTCTGTTCCATTAATCTATGTATCTTTAATTATACTAATACTATACCAGTCTGTTTTGATCACTGTAGCAGTGTAATAAATATTGAAATCAGGGAGTGAGAAAGGCATCCTACTTTGTTCTTTTTCTTAAGCAGTGTTTTGTTTATCAAAAGTTTCTTTTCTATGCTATATAAAACTTAGAACCATTATTTCCATCTCTTTAAAGAATGCTGTTGCAATCTACTTTGGGATTATGTTGTATCTGTAGACTGCTTTGGGTAGTTTTGACATTTTCACAGTTTTTGTCTTCCAAATCATGAGCATAGTATTCTTTCATTTTTGCAAATCTCTTTTGGTTTCTTGTAGTACTGTTTTGTAATTTTCTTTGTATAGGTCTTGTTTCTCTGGTTAGATTTATTCCTAAATATCTTATCCTTTGTGTGGCTATTAAAAATTGTATTGTTTTCTTAATTTCTTTTCCAGAGCTGTCTTTATTAGTATAGAGGAATCCAACTGATTTTTGTATGTTGATCTTGCATCCTGCCAATTTGCTGTATCTTCCAATATATTTTAATAATATTTTGGCTCATTATTTGGGATTTTAATACATAGCATTATATCATCTTCTAATGGAGAGTGTCTTTAACCTCCTATGCTTGCCTTATTGCTCTAGCTACGACTTCCAACACAGTATTGAATAGGAGTGGTGACAAAGGACAATCTTGTCTGGTTCCTGTTCACAAAAGGAATGCTTTCAGTTTTTCTCAGTTGA
>NW_006408717.1:718245-728960 GCF_000296735.1 Chrysochloris asiatica | reverse complement strand
TGTAAGAACAACTTCCCTTCCAGACAATACTGGTGATGGTGATTGTGTAGGACGGAGTTGGTTGTGACTCATAGCAACCCTGTATAGGGTTTTCGAGACTGTAAATCTTTACAGGAGAAGAAAATTTCATTTTTGTGCCATGGAACAGCAGCTATTTTCAAATTGCTGACATTAAGGTTAGGAGTCCAATTCATAACCACTATGCTACTAGAGTTCCTTCCAGACGACACTAGAGTATTAAATAATAATTTTAGAGATAACAGTATACCTAAAAGTAAAATATCCTAAAATAAATTTAAGAAATTATTGAATATTTCCAAATATATATGAGCATCATTTTTAATTAATCATTTTTCGTCTAGAATGCCTCATTAAACCAAGATAAAGAAAGACTGTCATGAAATTATTTTCTCTAGTAACTTAGGTAAGTAAACCACAAACGAAAACATTAACTTACCACATACATAAGGGGGTTTCAAAAAGTTCACAGAAAAAATCCCTTATATTTCAATTCCCTATTCAACAAACTTTTTGAAGTCTCCTAGTATTACTATGGAGTTCTGGTGTGGTGCTGTGGATTAATGCGCCAGACTGCAAAGCCGTTTGAACCGCAAGGTCGGCAGTTCAAGCTCACCAGTTACTCTTTGGAAACCTGCTACAGAGTCGCTATGGGTCGGAACCATCTCGATGGCACTTCACAACAAGTATTACTATAATTTTGGTTAGAAAGAATGCAATAACATTCAAAATTTCCACTCATAAATTCATTTTAATTATATATCAACTTTTAAGCCTTTCAAAGTTATATCATCACATCCTCCTAACTTAGTTGTATTCTCTTTAGTTTTCAATTAGCTGGGCTCTTTAGAAGTTGCTATATGAGAGTAATTGTGCACTAGTATATAATACAGTTTCTTTATCACCCTAAGGCCATTTAACTCATATCAATGCAAATTTTCTGGGGATCTTGTTGCCCTGTACCAAAAGGTCCTTACCACCCTATATACTCAGGATCACAATTTTCTCCTTTAATTCACACCACTTTAATCAGACCCAATTAAAAAAAAAATCATCTAGGCTAGAAAAAAAACAAAAAGAATGGATCTCTTCTGACATTTTTATAATCTAAGGAGGTATTTTTTTTTATTTCTTGTTAAGTGACCTATATGAATACTTCTGATTTAATTTTCTCAAGGTTATTCATCCTTTCAATCTTTCTTTTTTTTTCTCTCTCTCTCTCTGGAATAATTGTGAATACTTTCCTTCCATTCTATCCTATTTGATGGATCTGGGGCTATGTATCTATAATATTGTTCCTCATATTATCCTGTCCTCCTCAAAATATCACCACCTAAGGAGTCAAAGTAGCTGAATTTTCTTTTATAAAATCATCACAAAACTCTTGACCAATGTCGTAAAACTGATTATGCGTTTGATTCAATTGCTAACCAAAAGGTCAGATATTCAAACTCACCAGTGACTTTGTGGGAGAAACAAGATATAGTTTGCTTTCATAAGGATTTACCGCCTTTGAAAGCCTATGAGGAAGTTCTTTTCTGTCTGATATGGTCACAGTGAATTGAAATAATCTTGATAATAATGAGTTGGGTTTTTTGAAGTATCATCATAAAAAGAATTAGAATTTACCTGCTTTCTCAACATTGTTGCAGACTGAGAAGAAGTGTTCAAATTGATATTAATATTAGTATTAACATTAAAGTGTGGTCTGCCTTCCAGACTTCTTTTTGGAATCCTTTGCATGCATTTCACACAGGAGACCACAGACAGTCTTGTAATTTTTTCATCCTTCATTCATTTCCACCAATAAATAACTAAATAAATAATGTAACTAAAATGAATATGATGAAATACATTTCTATTTAAAGTATCAGTTCCAAAAAAAAGTGATCTAGAATGTTTGCATGAAATATAGATAGATGTTATTGACCTTCTTAAGAAATATCCATCTTCCTTCCTTCCTTCCTTCTTTCCTTCCTTTCCTTCTTTTCTCACTCTCTCCTTTCTTTCTTTGATATCACAATTTCATAAGTGAGAAGAGAGCAACATTTTCATTTTGGAAGCCATTCAAATATTTAAGAAGAAGTTAGCAAATCACACCCGTTATATGCTATATGTTAAGTGAACTCCTGATGTGGTGCTATAAGATCAGCACTGGATTATGCACCACCAAGTAGGCAATTCAAACCCACCAAATGCTCCTTGAAAACCCTATACAGGGTAGCTATAGGTCAGAACTGACTCAGTAGTACTTAACAACAACAACAATTTTTAAAGTATTTACAATTCCCTTCATTACTAAGTACAGATAGTCTCCAACTTACAATGGGTTCTGTTTTGTTGACTCCATTATAAGTTGATTCTGATGAAAATAAAATATTTTATTTATTCTTTTTTCCTGTCTCTATTGCCTTTTATTATCATTATCTTTACAAATCTGACCTTTTTTGTCTTTGGTCACTGGAAATATTGTATATATATATATATATTGCATCAGCAGAGTACATACTGCAACACTGTAGGTAGCATATATTGCTAACAATGATATGAACAATAACAAAAATGACTATCAAAGGTGCTGTTCATCATTCCTCCAGTACATTAAAAGTCTAAGACTACCTTTCTAGTTCCTTGTTTGGAGTTTCTTGCTTGGGGTTTTAATATGCAGTATTTAAAAGTTATTTCCTGACTCATATAGTTTAAAAATATTTCAGGTAGTGTACATTGTGTATGTTTGCTATTAAGACAATTTTTTATGTATCAAGTAAGTTTTTAAATAAACAAATGTATCTTATACCTTATTTACAATACCTTCCAATTAATGCAGCAGTGCCAGGAATTTTAAATAAAAATATATTGTCAATACAATTTATTTTCCTTTCCTATTATGCAAGTTTTGCAAAACTCATTAAGATATTGCTATCACATAAGTCATAAGGTCTTATTACCCTTCTTTGCAAGAATCTAGACTAGTCCCAAACTACACAATATTTCTAGTGCTTCACAAATTAGAGTATTTGAATGAATATCAAAGCCAAAGTATTTAAACTGAGAAAATTTTATTAATCCTCTGGTTATTTTTTTGTTTTTTTTTTCCTAGACATATGGGAAATAATTAAAAGAAATAAATATTTTAGAAGTTTCCCTTTGGACATTGTCAATACATATAAAATAATTTAGTACACAGATTGTTGTTGTTCTTGTTAAGTGTCAAAATTGCCTCATACAATTTTAACTTAATTTACTTGCAAAGTGATTAATAAAGCAAAGCATTTACAATTAGAATGTCATT
This sequence comes from Chrysochloris asiatica, assembly GCF_000296735.1. Lineage (NCBI taxonomy): Eukaryota > Metazoa > Chordata > Mammalia > Afrosoricida > Chrysochloridae > Chrysochloris > Chrysochloris asiatica. The sequence goes on along the minus strand of NW_006408717.1, from coordinate 725,650 downwards.
TGGGATGTCATCAGTCTGTCAGGCCATATTTCTTTCTTTAGCACCTTTCCTCATTCTTTGCTTTGCTTGCTTCATAGAATCTAAAAGAGGTCACACAACTTTAATTTTTTAAAATGTATTCTATGTTGTTGTTGTTATGTGCCATCGAGTCGGTTCCGACCCATAGCGACCCTGTATAGGGTTTCCGAGGGTATAAATCTTTACAGGAGTAGAAAGCCTCATCTTTCTCCCGCAGAGCAGCTGGTAGTTTCGAACCGCTGACCTTAAGGTTCGCAGCCCGATTCATAACCACTATGCTACCAGAGCTCCTTAATGTATTCTACAATGAGTGCTATATTAAAGAGGAGAACTTAGACATTTTGAATTATTGCATAAGTTATCATATCAACCCCAAATTTATATAAGCATTTTAAATGAATCTAGAATAAATTTGTTCCTGAATCCATTTAATACTAAAAAAAATAAAAATCGAAATGACATTTCCTAAGTCACAAGATGTTTTGTGTGCTAGTCACCAGCCTTCCATTTATTTTCCAAGAACATTTAAGAACTCCCATGAGTACTTATTATAGTAGAACAGGAGTAGCTGGGGAAATTGCAAATTTACATTGCCTGCATTTGTTGACCCTTGTATATTTTGTCTTGGTGGAGCTCTGAAAAACTGAAGCACTATTTCTCACAGCAATGAGTTTCTCTTCCCCCAGAAGACATTATGATGAATAGTATGGTCAACTGAACATCTAGAGTATTCTCTCAGGTTCAATTGTGTTTATACCAGTAAGTACTGATAAGGGCATAAATGACATGTTGGCAATTCATACTAGAAGCTAGGAGGAGTGTGAGGTAGAAACAAACCCAATGCTTTCTGTTATTTTTAGTATAGATCTATTGCATACTTGGGACTCCTGGTGTAGTACTGTAAGATAAACACTGAACTGCTAACCACAAGGTCGGTGGCTCAAACCCACCAGCCACTCCTTAGAAACTGTATAGGTCACTATGAGGTCAGAATCAACTCCACAGCACTTAACAATAACAATTGCATGTGAGTGATTTACAGTGAAAAGCAAAAGGATTTGATCTCAGAGATGGTAAACACCATTCAGGACACTTACAACAGAGGGTCTGGCCACGTCTTCATCTTTTGAAACATTACAAATATTCAGGAAGTTTTATTATTTGTAGGAATGGGAAATGTAGATTTGAATATGCAAGTTTGCACAACATTTGAAATGCACTACTCCTCAATGAGCAATTTAGCAATTTAATCCCTTTTTAGGAATCCATAGGCATGTAGTGGTTACAAATTGGGCTGCCAACCTCAATGTCAGCAGTTCAAAACCACCAGCTGCTCCGTGGGAGAAAGATGAGGCTTTCTGCCCCCGTAAAGATTCACAACCTCGGAAAGCCTGTACAGGGTCGCTATGAGTCGGAACCAACTCCACAGCACATAACAACAACAACATAAGCATTTTTCAATTTACTATGGCAAGAAACAGAGTTCTGGTATGATGCAATACCTTAAGCACTGGACTGAAAATTGCAATGTCAACAGTCCAAATCCACATGCTGTTTCTCAGAAACCCTATTGCAGGGACAATATTGCAGGCTCTTAACAGCAACAACAATAACAAGAAGCACAGGTTTGCATGTATAGGGAAGTCACTTAACTATATATATAGGTATACCAATGTAGGTTCTTAATCTCTGCAGCCTGAAAAAGATTGTTGTTGTTATTGTTAAGTGTCAGATCCATAGCGACCCTGTATAGGGTTTTCGAGGAGCTACTGGTTAGTTTGAACCGCCAGCACCACACCAGGGCAGACTACTGGATAATGCATTGGACTGCAAAGTAAGTTTAAAATGCAGTGTCAGCAGTTCAAGCTCACCGGCTGCTCTTTGGAAACCCTATACAGGGTCGCTATGAGTCAGAACTGACTTGATGATACTTAACAACAGCAACATTAGATTTGTGAGGACATTATGGTTTAGAGTATTGTGTATCTCATCTTACAATACAGATTTTATACAGTTTTCAAATTGTACTTTTGCAATTATGAAGTAAATGATTAAGTGTTCTGGTATTTCCAATATAAAGAGTATGCCATGAGTAGAGGAGAGTCCTGGTGTGGCACTGTGGGTTAATGTGCTAGACTGTAAAGCCGGTTTGAACCTTGTACAGGATCCCCCTATGGGTAGGAATTGACTCAATAGCACTTAAAAACAACAACATGGGTAGGGGAATTAGGAAGGTAAGTCCCTGCAGTAAGATTTGTTGGAAGTCTCATATGAATTTTAATTCAATGACAGAAAATTTTAATTTTAATTGCTGGCTTTGCAGACTCTAGACTAAGTAGAGTTACATTAAATACTTCATCTAGAAAATTTAAACAGGTAGAGTTATATATGATGCAATGGATGAGGGATGAACTGTTGAAAAACTGATCATTTATAAGATCTTTCAGTTGTCACAGCTTTGCCAAAGGTTATGCTTTCAGAACTCTGTTCACAGATATGAGCAAAGTCTGAGAGTTAGGAGAATGACAAGTACACCTTGAACACTTGAGGGACCTTATCTCTAATAGCCATCACTAGTCTATAAGTTTGTCATACTTTGATAGCTTGTGTGTTGTTGTGATGCTAGAAGCTATGCCACTGGTATTTTAAATATCAGCAAGATCATACAAGATTGATAGGTTTCAATGGTGCTTCCTGGTGTGGCACTGTAGGATAAGCAATGACAGCAAGATCAGATTAAAACAAAAGGTTGGTGGTTCAAACTCACCAGCAGCTCCTTGGAAACCCTAAACAGAGTTGCTATGAGTTGAAACAAACTCAACAGAACTTAACAACAACAACAGGAACTCAAAATGAGAAGAAACAGCTGAAAAATACCTACTAATATTCAGAAGGTGGAATGTATGAAGTATGAATTTAGGAAAATTGGAAGTTATCAAAATGAAATGAGATGCATAACAATCTATAACATAGATATTATGTTGATGAAATGCAGTAGAATTGGACTCTGTGAATCAGAATGATAAGCTTTATCAGGAATGACATGTTGAAGAAGAATAGCATTGCATCCATAGATTAAAAAAAGCATTTCAAAATTTATCTTGAAGTACGACATTGTCTGTGATAGGGTAATATTCATATACCTACAAAGAAGACCAGTTACTGTGATTATTATTCAAATCTACACAGAAGCCACAAAAACCAATGAAAATAAAATTAAATAATTCTACCAAATTCTACCAATCATGCTGCTAAAGGGAAGGTCAGAGAAAAGAGGAAGACCTCCAATGAAATGGATTGTCAAAGTAGGAGTAATAATGGATTCAAGTGTAGCAATGATTGATTTGCGACCTGACAGTGTTTCATTCTGTTGTGCATAAGGTCTCTAAGAGTCTGTACTGACTTGACGTTGTTGTTGTTGTTGTTAGGTGCCAACAAGTCGGTACTGACCCATAGCAACCTTATATATAGCAGAACGAAACACTGCCCTACCCTGGGCCAACCTCACTACTGTCACCACACTTGAGTTCATCAATGCTGCCACTTGGTCAATCCATCTGTTTATGGGTCTTCCTCTTATTCTCAGACCCTCCACCTTACTAAACATGTTATCATTCTCCAGTGACTGGTCCCTCCTGACAATATGGCCGAAGTATGAGAGACAAAGTTTGGCCATCTTGACCTCCAAGGAGCACTGTGGCTGCACTTCTTTCAAAATGGATCTATTAATTATTTTGGCAGCCCATGGCACTTTCAATATTTTAAACACCAGCAGAGTCACCCAAGGTAGACAGGTTTCAACTGAACTTCCTGATGAAGAAAGAATAGGAAGACTGAGAGACAGACTACTTCTAAATATTTAGTCACTGAAAACCTTTGAAACATGATGAAGAGCACCAGAATGTTATCAGATATAGTGCCGGAAGTTGAGCCCCTCAGGTTAGAAGGCACCCAAAGTACTGCTGGGGAAGAAAACCTTTTCGAAGTATAGTTGACTGTGATGGCACAAATGAAATGTCTTCGGGACCTTAATTTGTTGATGGGGTAAAAAGTAAAAGTGAAGAGAAACAGCTGTAAACATCCATTAATATTCAGAACATGGAATATATGAAATCTGAATTTACAAAAATTGGAAAGTGTCAAAAATGAATAGAACATATAAACATCAATACCCTAAGCATTAGTAAGCTGAAATTGACTGGTATTGGCCATTGTGAATCTTACAATCACATGGTTTACTATGCCAGAAAAGACAAATTGAAGGGAATGACATCTCATTCATCATCAAAAAGAACATATCAAGTTCTGTCTTAAAGCACAATGCTATCTGTGATAGGATGATATCCATACACCTACAAGGAAGTTAATACTGCTATTGTGTAAACTTATGCATCAAACATTAGTGTTAGTGATGATGAAATTAAAGAACTCTAAGAATTTCTTCAGTTTGAAATGGATCAAACATACAGTCAAATTGTATTGACAATTATTGTTGATCGGCTGCAGAGGTTTGAAACAAAGAGGAAAAATTAGTAGTTGGAATACATGGCCTTGGTGATAGAAACATTGATGGAGATTGCATAGTAGAATTTTACAAGACCAATGATTTCTTCATTGCAAACACCCTTTTAAACAACATAAAAGGCATTATGGACCTCGCCAGGTGGATTACACAGAAACCAAATTGACAACATCTGTGGAAAGAGACAGCAGAAAAGCTACATATCATCTGCCAAAATAAGGAACAGACCATCAACTGCTCAGATGCAAGTTCAGGACTAAGATGAAAAAAAATTAAAGCAAATCCACAAGCGTCAAAATATGACCTTGAACATATCCCATCAGAATTTGGAGATCATCTGAAGAACAGATTAGATGAATTAGTTACTAAAGATAAGAGTTGTGGGAACAAGAACTCTATACAGGAAAAAAGCAAAACATCATTAATAAGAAAATAAAGAAACAAACAAAACAAAATGAATGTTAGAAGAGACTCTGAAACTTGCTCTTCAGCAATGAATACTAAAGCAAATGGAAGAAATGAGGAGGTAAAAAGCTGAACAGAAAATTTCAAAGGTCAGCTCAAGAAGGCATAGTAATGAAATGTTCATAAACCTGGAATTAAGAAAACAAAACGGAGAATGCATTTAGTATTTGTCAAACTGAGGGGAAAAAATTCAAGCCTCAACTTGAAATATCTAAAGATTCTCTGGTCAAAATATTGAATGATGCAGAAAGTATTAAAAGAAGACAGAAGGAATACACAGAGTCACTGTACTTACTAATAGTCATAGTTCAACCATTTCAAGAGGTAACATATTATCAACAGTCAATGATACTTACAAAACAAAACCAAAGTGCATTGAAAGAATTGACAAATAACAAGGCACTGGAAACTGATGGACTATAAATTGAGATCTTTCAAGAAAATGAGGCAGCACTGGAAACTCTCACTTATCTATGTCAACAAATTTGGAAGACAACTACCTGGTCAGCTGACTAGAAGAGGTCCATATTTGTGACCATTCCAAAGAGAGGTAACCCAATGGAATGCGGAATCAGACAATAACATTAATATCCCATGCTAGCAAAATTTTGCTAAATACAAAAATGACTGCAACCACACATTGACGGAGAACTGTCAGTGGTAAAAGCAGGATTCAGATGATGACACGGAATGATAGATACAATTGCTGATGTCAGATGGATCTTGGCTGAAAACGGAGAATACCAGACATATATTTACCTGTGCATTATTGACTATGCAAAGGTTTTCAATTATGTGGATCATGACAAACTGTGGACAGCATTGTGGTGAACCAGTATTCAGAACACTTAATTGTGCTCATGAGGAACCTGTACATTGACAGTTGTTTGAACAAAACAAGTGAACATCAAATGGTTTAAAATTAGGCAAGGTATGTAAGAGGATTGTATTCTTTCACCATACTTATTTAATCTGTCAATTTTCAATAATTTAAAGAGGTACCTCTGACCAAGAACAAATGGTATTCATGGAAGCAATTAAGCTACACTGAAGGCATTGATGAAAATCAAGGATTCAGGAATTCACAGAAGTCAAATTGAAATCTTTGAACAAATGGAAGCAACATTGTAGACAGTGGTTTATGTCAAGACATTTCTAAGACAGTTACTTGGCCAACTAATTGGGAGAGATTCCAATTTGTGCCCATCACAGAGAGGTGCCCTAACAGAAGGCAGAAAACATCAAACAATACCATTAATGTCATATGATAGTAAAAATTTGATGAAAGCAATTTAAAAAACAGTTGCATTATTATATAAACAGGGAGTTTATATAATATTTATATAATTCAGGAAAAGATATGGAAAGAGATATATCATTATTGATGTCAGATGGATCTTGGCTGAAAACAATACAAGAAAGGTATTTCCTTGTACTTTGTTGATTATGCAAAGGCATTAAACTTCCTAGATCATAATACAATATGGACATTGTTGTTAAGTGCTGTCGAGTCGATTCCTACTCATAGTGACAATTTATAGGGTTTCCAAGGAGAGGCTGGTTTATTTGAACTGCTGACCTTGTGGTTCACACTGATCTTGTGGTCCAGTGAATTACCTCACAGTGCCAAACCAGGACTCCAAAAACTGAATAGCATTGTGAAGAATAACTATTTCTGAACACTTCACATACTTATGAGGATCCTGTACCAGAAAGAGGGAACACTGATGGTTTAAAATCAGCAAAAGTGTGTGCCAGGGTTGCGTCCTTTCAACATACTTTTTCAATCTGTGTGTTGTTGTTGCTGTTGTGAGGTGGCATCAAGTGGATTCCAACCTTATTCTCAGCAGAATGAAGCAGTACCCTGTATTGCCCCATCTTCACAATTGTTGTTAAACTTGAGCACATTGCTGGGGTCACTGTGCCAATCCATCTTGCTGAGGTTTTTTTCATTTATGATGCACCTGAACAAATTATCTGAGAAACTGTATTATATGAAGAACATGGCATCAGGAAAATGCATTAACTACCTTCATGAAAATGCATTAAATACCTTAGATATGTAGACGGCACAACCTTGCTGGAAGCTAAGAACACTTGAAGTACTTACTTGATGAAGATCATAGGCTTCAGCTTTCAGAATAGTTACACATCAATGCAAAGAAAAGAAAAACCTTAAAATAGTACTAATTACAAATCATGACAAACAGAGAAATGATTGATATTGTTAAAGACATCACTTTGATTGAATCCACAATCAATGCTTATGAAAGCAGCAATCAAGAACTCAAACAACTATAGTATTAGACAAATCTGCTACAACTGACCTCATTAAAGTGTTCAAGAGCAAAGACAATAGTTTGAGGATTAAAGTGTGTCTGACCTAAGCCATGATATTTT
>NW_006408717.1:713247-717229 GCF_000296735.1 Chrysochloris asiatica | reverse complement strand
CCCAGCATGACATCCTTCTCCAGCGACTGTTCCCTCCTGACAATATGTCCAAAGTATGAGAGATGAAGCTTAGCCATCCTGTCCTTACTGGTATAGTATTAGGCAAGACAGAATAGTAATCCCTCATCCCCAAAATATGCCCTAATCCCCAGAACCTGTGAATATGTTAAATATGTTACCTTACATGGTGAAAGAACTTTGCAGATATGATAATGTTGAGGACTTCAAAACTGAAAGATAATTTTACATTGAATGGGTTCAATGTAACTAGAAGTATCCACATAAAAGGGAAGTAGCAGAATCAGATGGATTTGTGAAGGCAGTAACAGAGACAAGAGAGACAGAGACAGCTACAGATAGACAGAGAGATTTGGAAATGCTACTCTGTTGACTTTGAAGATGGAGGAAGAGGTCATTAGCCAAAGAATCTAGGGCAATCTATAGAAGCTGGCAAAGACAAATTCCCTTCTGGAATCTTCTAAAGTATTGAAATCCTGCTGACATTGATCTTTGAACTTCTGACCTCTAAAATTGCAAATTTATAAATCAGTGTTGTCTGAAGACACCAAATTTTTGGTAATTTGCTACAACAGTAATAGGAAGCTAACACACTCAGGAAGCAATTCCTATGGGTTCTCTCTCTCTCCAGTACCTCAGATTGTTTCATCATAAATGTTTAGGGCCAGGATCTTATTCTTGCATACCTAAAGTTGTACAGAAATTGTCTAGGAGGAGACGTATGACTATAGCCTAATTTGGGAACAGTGAACAACAACAAAAAGTTTATGTGACAATTCAGAGAGTGATTTGACAGAATTTCATGAAAAACCTAGCAATTTTCTCCTTAGAAACATTTATGAACTTATTAATTATGGCTATAATTGTACAGTGGTCACAAATGCTTAGGATACAAGCCCAATTTATAGGAAAAAAATATTATTCATAAGGGGGAACACTTAGATAATCTTTAATATTTCTTCCTATTCTACAATTCTGCTATGGTCTTAAAACCTAAGAGATTAAGATATTGACAGAGTCAATGACAGATAGTAAGAAGACAAGAGAGAGGAGTTATATTTGTGAGGCAATCATTCTTCTTGTATCAACTATCAACACTCATGGAAGCAGCAGTCAAGAAGTCAGACAATGTGTTGCATTGGGGCAAGTCCTTTTTAAAGTGTTGAAGAACAAAGATGACAGCTTGAAGACTAAGGTGTGCCTGATCCAAGCCATGGTATTTTCAAAAACCTCATATGCATATGAAAGCTGGACAGTAAGTAAGGAAGAACGTAGAAGAATTGATGCATTTCAGTTATGGTGTTGGAGGAGAATATTGAAAGTGCCATGGGCTGACAAAACAACCAACAGATCTGTGTTGGATGAAGTGCAGCCAGAGTGCTCCTTGGAGGCCAGGATGACCAAACTTCGTCTCTCAAACTTTGGACATATTGTCAGGAGGGACCAGTCACTGGAGAAGGATATCATGCTTGGTAAGGTGGAGGGTAAGAGCAAAAGAGGAAGACCCCCAATGAGATGGACTGGCCAAGTGGCAGCATTGATGGACTGAAGCATGGCAACAATAGTGAAGCTAGCCCAGGATCCGACAGTGTTTCTTTCTGCTGTACATAAGGTGACTATGAGTCAGTACCAACTCAATGGCACCTAACAACAACAACAAGCAAAATAATGAGCCCTAGTAACATAGGGGATTGCAAGCTGGGCTACTAACTGTAAAGTCAGCAGTTCTAATCTACCAGTTGCTCTGGGGGAGAATTATGAGGCTTTCTGTTCCTATGAAGGTTTTCAGGATCAGAAACCCTATACTGGTTGCTATCAGTCACAACTACCTAGACAACACAAAATCACCATAACTTCCATCACCACAAAACATAATGGATGGGTGGGAAGGAAAAACACAAAACAAAAAATTATGTTAATATGAGGTGCTGTAAAACCATTCATTATAAGGTATTTACCATATCATTAAAACTTAGAGGTGATCTTTGCAAATGTGTTATGAATATTATTCAAGGGTAGTTAAAATATAAGTTGGAAAAGGTACAAAGGGAAAGTTTAGATTGCCAATTGTCCTCAAGCAAATTCTGATTCATTGTAACGCAGTATGTTTCAGATAGAACTGTACTCCCGAGGGTTTAAATGGCTAAATTTTTGCAATAGCTTGCCAGACCATTCTTCTAAAGACACTGAGTGGACTGAAATATCCAAACTGTTGTTTAGCAGCTGAGTTTATTACCTAAAAAGGCTAGAAGAAAGCTAAATTGAAACATTTTCCTTTTTGGAAGGAGGTGATAAATGAGGCAATTAATAATATGGTTCTTTTATTTTTTCTTTTTTATATGGTGGATAACGTTGATTGTTTTTCTAATGTTGCACCATCCTTGCATCCCTGATATGAATCCCACTTGGTCATGATGTATATTATCTTCTTTTGATGTGCTGCTGGATTCTATTGGCTAGGATTTTGGTGAGAATTTTTGCATCTATGTTCATGAGGGATATTGGTCTATAGTTTCTTTTTTAGTGATGTCCGTCCCTGGTTTTGATATGAGGGTTAGGCTTGCTTCATAAAATGTATTAGAAAGCTTTCCATCTTCCTTTATCTTCTGGAATAATGTGAGTAGAATTGGTGACAGCTCTTTCCTGAACATTTGGTAGAACTCACCAGTAAAGCCATTTCGGTTTGGACTTTTGTCATTGGGAGTTTTTTGAAGACCTGATCAATTTATTCTTTTGTTATGGGTCTGTTCAGGTTTTCTACTTCACTGTGTGTAAATTTAGGTAGGTCATGTTTATGTAAAAATGTATTCATATCTTCTAAGTTTTCAAATTTGTTGGAATACCACTCTTCATAATATTCTGTTATTATCCTTTTGATTTCCTTTTGTTCCATTGTGACATCGTCCATGTGATGCCTAATGCATATCATTTGTGTCTTCTCCCTCTTTTCTTTTGTTATGTTTGCCAGTGGTCTGTCAATTTTCTTAATTGTTTCAGAGAACCAGGTTCTTGTCCTGTAGATTCTTTCTATAGTTTTTCTGTTTTCTATCTAATCTATTTTTGCTCTAATCTTTATTATTTCTTTTCTTTTTTTTTTGGTGGCTGTATGTTCCCTCTGTTGGTTTGTTTCTAATTATTGTAGATGCTGTGTTAATGTGTTCATTTTGGTTCTTTCTTTTTTTTGGATGTGTACATTTATTGCAATAAATTGTCCTCTCAGCACTGCTTTCACCATTTCCCAAAGATTTTGGTATGTTGTGTTTTCGTTCTCATTCTTTTCTAAGAACTTTGTGAATTCACGTTCAATTTCTTTTACTATCCAGTCACTTTTCAACAGGGTGTTATTCAGTTTCTATGTATTTTACTTTATTACCTTGGTCTTCCTATTGTTGATTTACAATCTGTTAGCATTGTGATCTGAGAAGATGCTTTGTAGTATTTTGATATTTGGTAATTTTATGAAGATATTTTGTGTGTGTCCTAAGACATTGTCTATTCTGGAGAATGTTCCATGTGCACTGGAAAAGAATGTGTATTGTGCTGTTGTTGGGTGTGTCTGCTCCTCTGCTTGATCTTGCTGTTTGGTGTTGCCCAAGTTGTTGGCTCAGGGCAGCCAAGCTCGGCAGTTTCAAATGTATGCAATTTCTTACTTTTGCTGCAAGTTCCACTATTAATAATCTTTCAAACCTTTTAAATATTCCTATCTCTGTGTTTCCGAGTTTTGGATCTCTGCCCTGGATATGCTTTGCCTGGTATTCTGTGGTATCAATGACGGGCAAACTACACTGCACCTCCACCCTAACCAAAATCAAGCTCCGCCTCGGGACTATTTCCTTTTGAGAACATGACCAAAGTGGTTGAGATGAAATTTTGCCATCCTTGCTTCTAATTAACATTTTGATTGTACTTCATCTAAGAAAGATTGATTCGTTGCTCAGGAGACCACAGTATATTGAATATTTTT
>NW_006408717.1:701760-712342 GCF_000296735.1 Chrysochloris asiatica | reverse complement strand
TTCTGGTTGGGAGGAGAATTCCTTGAAAGTAATATATGTGTCTTCTAGGTCATGAGAGCATCATGCTTAAAAACTCAGTGACAATAGAGTTTGGCACAATGAAATAATTCACATTGGATTATTTTTGACCACAATATAAAGAAAGAAAGGTGGGTTTAGTTAGTAGTCAGGAAAAAAAAAAAAAAAAAACCTGTATTATTCATAAGTCACATAAAAGAGTTTGATTTAGCAATGTTTAAGGGTGAAGGGTGAATCTTAGGAAAAAATATACCAGAGGAGAAGACGATACAGAGATGTGATTACAGGAGACCAGGGTGTAAAATTCAGCAGGCCTAATTCAGTTCAGAGATAAAAGAATGGAAAGAAGCAATCGCTTTTATGAGATATTTGAAAGCCAGATTTGATAGGTTTGGGGATTTAATGAAATAAGAATGGCAGTAGATAAAGACAAGAAAGCAGGATAATATCTTGATGACATTTTTCATTCACTAAATTGAAGTATTTTATTAAATTCTTTTTTAAAAGTCAATGTAAATATCTTTATGATAAACAGAAATGTTGAAAATCAGTTTGAAAAGCAATCAGTTGCATTGTGAAGGAAAACCATTTCCTCAAATCTAGACAAATGGCATATTTGTATGTAGTTTCTGCAATAAATGCGAGTATTGGAAATAAAAAGTAAATGTCAAAAGAACTAAGGATAAACCTATACAAAGCTAAATTACTGCAAACTTAATTTTGTGAATTCAAACAGTACGTAGAACATTGCATCTTCTTTGGAAGATGCTTATATACACTTTTAATGAATAGAAATTCTCCAGAGTCAGGAAAAGGGATGGTTCCAAATTTTCTACCTGCACAAGGAAGCTACATAGTAAAGTATGGTATATGGAGGTCAGTTGGATGGAGAAAATCTTGAGCAGGGCTAGTTGCTTTGTGGACCCTACCAGAAAAGGAATATGACTATTTGTTGATGAATTTCAATAAAAAATTCTGGAAGTACTAAAAGATCAACATGGGCTTTATGAGATTGTATTATTGGGGTATTATTATAAAATACTACTAAATTTCTTCTAGTAAAGTTTCATTAATACCCAAGCACACATACATACAGGTTGAAAATTTGAATTTTTGTTGCTTTTTTTTCCACAATAATGATAGGATTGAAATCTACTTATCTTTTTGGCACAGGTGACAGACCACTAGAAGAATGGTACCACTGAACTCTGAATTATGAAGAAGCTTTTGAATGGTTCCTGACAACATATTTTATGATGTGAAATTAAATTATTTTAGCATAAGACAATGTAATGCTTTTCTATGTCTTCTTTTAAATGATAATTGTAAAGATTGTAATCATTAAAAATCAGGAAAATATAAAATGAACACACATAACTGATGTTATTTAACTCTGAGTTAATGAAGAAACAAATAAATGTTACTGGTTCAAAGAAATGTTGGCACATGGGAACAATCAATCACATTCCACTGGACACAATAGCTTACCATTTCTGTGAACAAATTTCCTTGAAAATTATCAATTTTATAGAACCTGGAGAGTTTTTATATGAAAATACAAATAATTTAGTTGTGTGACTTAAAGAGAATAATTGAATCTTCATTATTGTTATTCATTTCATTAATTTCAAAGTTTTGCACAGTTTTTCCTTATCCAGCATATTTGCAAGTGACAAACTAGAAAAACAAACAAAAAACTCAGGGATTAGACCTCCAATGTGATAAATTCTATTAGTGAAAACTCTTACTTTCAGGTGTAAATGTGATTTCATGAAAATAAGTAAAAAAAAACAAAACAAAAAAAAACAAAAAGAAATTCCCCTATTCTCTGACTATATCCGTAATGAACTAACTTTACTTACCACAAAAACTATAGTTATGTTCCTTCTTTCCCCTTCAGTAAAAATAATATAAAATTAATTTTATGCCAATAGCAAGCTAATAAAATAAATAAAAATAAAAATCCAATTGAATATCTTGAAGGAGTAGATGCTTGGAAATTATTAATACCTTAATGGAATAAGAAATAACAATAGATGGGAAATTATCTAGGAACTTACAATGTTATAGAATCAAAACGGGAAATTTAATTTTAGTTGTGAATGAACAGGTATGATATCACATTAAGAAATATGAAAAAAGCTTTCACTTCAAGTATTTTAGCATGAAAATCAAATAGCTGAAAGAAAATGGATTTAATACAAAGGGAAGAGACGAATATAAAGCTATAAGGATTGGTTCAGGGAGAAACACATAAATGAAAAAAAAAAAAATTAAAATCCCAATGTAGCTTTTATTAAATGAAAGCAAAACCACATCTGAACTAGTTCACTTACCAGTTCTCAATGGAATTTCATTACATATCCCACATACCTTTATTTATTCTACAAGGCAATCAGGAATAATTTGATGAAAATAGATTTGAAAAAAAATTCCAAATTCAATATATGGAGAAAAGTTTAAAAGGTGAATGGACTTAAAACAAACAAACTCTGGGGTTACAACATTGTTGTTGTTGTTGTTGTTAAGTGCCGTCGAGTCGGTTCCGACCCATAGCGACCCTGTACAGGGTTTCCGAGGGTGTAAATCTTTACGGGAGTAGAAAGCCTCATCTTTCTCCCGCGGAGCGGCTGGTAGTTTTGAACTGCTGACCTTAAGGTTCGCAGCCGGTTTCGTAGCCTCTACGCTGGTTACAACATAGATAAATATAATTTTTAAATTCTTATAATTTGATATGTAGATTGTTAGAAATAAAAGAGGGTTTCAACTCATGTAAAGATTTACAGGCTCTGTATCCCTATAGTTTATTTTATTATACATTTTTTGAATTTTTATCTACTTTTATTTCCATTATAAATCAAGATCAACTTGATGGCACAGAACAACAGCAAATCAAGGAAGATGAAGTTATATAATTTCATTTCTGTGAATAAAAATCATATATATTAATTTCAGAAAAAAATGTAAAAATATGTATTTAATTGTCTTTAATGAATGAAATGTAGTCAAGTGGAGAATAACTTCCTCAAAACAGATTTTTCACTTAGCATAAACCATTGTTATTTCTGATTTAAATTTACATAAGATCTAATCATTTAAAATTAACTCCAATATAATTTTTATGGGGATGATAAAGTTGAGTGATTTATTTTTAAGTTTTTTAACTGTTTATTGTGAATTGTGTGAAAGTTTACAGACAAGATTATCAGTTTAACAGTCAATAAACCATACACTTTGCTTCATCTCAATGATTACAATTCCATTTTTGTAGCAACATTCATCCTCCTTCATCCTTGTGATTTCCCATTTACATCTTATATATTACAAATGAACAAAACAAAAATATTTGATGCACATATACAAAGCCAAAAATGTATATTCATTTAAATGTACAAAAGGGACATTCTGCAGCTGGCCTCCTGCCTGCAGGCACAGAGCTTTACTCAGTCTATGGTCCTAGACACCAAAACTCCTCTGTCTCTCCATGCTACCACCTCTGCCAACTTCTCTGCTGTTGCCACTTTTCTAGGTAGGAATCACACAAACCACTCATACTCTTCCTTCTTGACGGTCCTGGAATCATCTGTTCCTGATTTGAAAGATTAACTACTCCCCACTTTTAGTTACACATCTTCTATAATTGCAGTTTTGACAATCACAAACATTCTTTCTAACAATGACTCACCATTGAATAATAAAATCATATCATCCTTACATCTTTTTCCCTTTCACAAGACCCAGATGGAAAAGAGGAAAACTATTCAGTGGGGATTCTACCTTATCCTGTTCATTCTGAAACTAAGCACATACATTAAAACTTGTAAGCCAGCCACTTCATGTCTTTATAGATCCCTCCCCTCAGTTTTAATAGCCAATGTCTAAATTGCCCATCTCTATCAACCCAGTACACTGAGGAAGCAAGCATCTTATATTCTGATTAGAAGTTTAAGCAACTGCATCCATAAGCAAAAATTCAGTCCATCAAATTGTAGCAATTTACATTTGCTCACAATATCAAACATCTTTATCTTCATCTGGTTGGGTTATAGTCAGCTCAGCCCTACCCATCCAAGCTAAGTCAATTCGGTACAAGCTTCAAATTTTGGAATTCGTGCACACCTCCCTGTATCTCAAACCAGTTGGCCCCTTTACTCTCAGACCTAGCCCCTAGGGGCTAGGAAAATTTAATGATTTAAGTGATTTTGCATCCTTGCATATTTTCTGACATAAGTGTAAAGTTCTTTATATTAATTATCTCCTGAGAACAAAATATACTCTAAACAAATATATCCAGAATTAATAAGCAAATACTGCAGAAAGTAAGTCATTAAGAACCATGGAATAGTGAGGGGAGAATATTAGATATATAGAAATAGTAATTTTTAAAACAATTTAAAATTGCTCAAGTTTTTCATTACAAATTTGTAAGCAACCGTTTTTATTATCATTATTTTTTTTTTTTTTTTTTACTATTAGTATGTGTATATCTTGCTGTAAGATATGGACCTGCTTTTTCTCAACTATACCATAGACTTGTTGTTAAGTGCTAACAAGTCAGTTCCAACTCATATTGGTTAGTGGGTTTGAAGCACCAACCTTGCAGTTCAAGCCAACCTTGTGATCCAGTGCTTATCCCACAGTGCTACATCAAGATTTCATGCATGTATAGTTACTTATTTCAATTTCACTCATAAGTGTTTGAGACTAAATATAACATTCTGAGGACTAAGGTTGCTTGACCCAAGCCATAGTATTTTCTATTCTTACCTGCATGTGAAAGTTGGACAATGGATGAGGAGAAAAGTCAATGTATTTGAATTATAATATTAGAGAAGACTATTGAAAAGACCTGAACTGCTAAAGGAACAAACACATCTGTCTTGCAAGAAGTGTAGTCAGAATGCTCCCCAGTAACTTGGATGAGACTTTGTCTCAGATGCTTTAGACATGTTATCAGGAGGGTCCAGACCCTGGAGAATGACATTGTGCTTGGTAAAATGAAGGGTAGGAGAAAAAGAGGAAAACCACCAATGAGACAGCATCAATGGATTCAAATGTAACAATAATTATGAGGATGGTGCAGTTCTGGGCAGTATTTTGTGCTGTTGTGCAAAGGGTTGCTATGAGTAGAAACCAATCTGCAGGCGCCTAACAACATTGACAATGAAAAACAAATCAACTTAAACCATTGTTTTTAATAGCTATCCCATGATTCATCCTATGCATATTTATTGATCACATACAATGTACTAGTCTCTGTTCTAGCCTAGCAAAAAGAGATAATCCTTGCCCACAGACATCTTACATTCTAGAGACTGTTGTTGTTATAAAGTTCCTTCATGTCAGTTCTAACTCATAGTGACCCTATATAGGATTTCGAAGGAGTGGCCAGTAAGTTTGAAACTACCATCCTTATGGTTAGCAGTTCAGTGTAAACAGACATAAATAAGTATGGACGTAAGTATATAGCTTTCTATAGAGCATTATCAAGAAAAAAATATAAAGATAAGCAGTACAGGAAGTACTTGGGTTGCAGGGTACAGTGTTTATGAATCTAAACACATTGATCAATAACCAAGTGACATTTGATTAGAGATGTCAATAAATACAGTGCATTCTTGTTAATATTTAAGAAAAGAATTTCAGGAAGCATAAACTACATCAAAGGCCTTGAGATAGGGCATGCTTGTCGTGTTTGAAGAATAGTGAAGCAGCCAGTGAAACTGGAAAACTGGAATCTAGGGAGCAGTGGTTTAAAGCATCAAATAATTGAAGATGGAGTGTATGTATGTGATAAGAGTGCTGGGTGAAGGTTAGATCATAAAGAAGTCTGTCAACATTTGTAAGTACTTTGGGATTTCCCAAATGGCTCCGTTAAAAGAATTTAAATAGAGCACTAACCCAACCTCTGCATACTGTGCTGGGAATAAATTTTAGAGAAACAGTAGAGATTGGAGACCAGTTAAAAGGATATTAAAATAACTAATTTGAGAGATGCTGGTGATTGCACTTAAAAGGTTGTTATGAAGAAGTTGATAAGAAACCCAAATTCAGGATAGGATGTGATGATGGATTAAAGGTGTTTTGTATTAAAAAGATAGAAGAAATATGTATTTAAAAGTTTGGGTCAAATAGGAAAATGGAGTTCCTGTTGATTAAATGGAAGGTAGAGTCGGCTTGGAAGGGAAGGAATTTACTTTTAACTATTAAACAATTTACGTACAAGCTATAGATTTAAAATACAGGGAAATAAAATGGAGACAGGGAGTATGGCGTCTTTTTTTAGAGGAATTTTGCTGGCAAAGAACAAGGAAAATGTAAACAAATTTGGAGAGGTGCGGTAATTGGGGGCTTTTCAAAGTGATTTAGAGTGAGAAAAACTGATGTTTCAGGAGGGAAAGGGAATAAATGTGCATTGAAAGGATGAGTGAATGTGTGTGCATTTGTGTGTTAACTCTTTATAAATGATTTTCAAGCTTCAAGAAAACTTCAAAAATAAGAATATTAGCCAGATTCATCTAATGTTATCATTTTGATCCCATGCACTAGTCATTCATTTTCTCGTGCTTTCTCCATAGGTTTCAGTGTAGATAAAAGTGTAGGCATTGGTACGCACATAGATAATACTTGTAAACATTGTTGTCATTGTTATTTTCAGTCAGTTCTGACTTATAGCAAACTAGTATAGGGTTTCCTAGGAGTGAGAGGTGGGTTTGAACCCCTGAGATTTTGCAGTCCAGTGCTTATCCTACAGTGGCACACTATATAGATATAGATATTGTTTTCTTAATAATTTAGGAATAAATTGCATTTTTAAATTATTTTGAACTTTCTTTTACGAGTACTATAAACTGAAAATCCACTGCCGTTGAGTCAATTTCTGCTCATAGCTACCCTGCTAAATATCTACATTAGCTGAAATTCTTATCTTCCTCGTGTGGGGCCGCTGGTGGGTTCGAAATTCTGACCTTAATTTTAGCAATCCTTGATGTATTCTACAGTTCCACAAGGACAACTTTAAGCCAAACACACTGCTGATAGACTTGAACTAACAGCCTTGTGGTTAACAGCCCAGCACTTATCTCACAGAGCTACTGTGGCTCCTTATGAATATGACAGGTATGAGTATAATGTTATGGTTTTTAAGTGCCATTTAGTCAGTTCTGACTCATAGCGACAATGCATATAGGATTTTCATGAGTATAATAGGTTTGTATAATTGACACTAAATTCTAAAATATGGCAATTAAAAAAAAAAAAATCCTGAGGTTGGGTAGGGGGGAGAGGATTAAAAATAAAAACAAAAACAAAACTCTTAAATTAGCTATTTAGAGAACCCAGAAAACCCACAAGATGGCAGAAGCGCCTAATATATGTAAGTTTCTCACTTTATTTTCATCTCAGTCATTTTCTTATCTGATGTTCCTACATGATTAACCTTTCTTTTAGTTTAAAATATATTACTCAAAATACTTAAAAAGAAGATGATAGCAGATACAACTAATCTTGTATTGAAGAAAAAACAACATAAACCAATAATTATACCTAGACAATAATATTAGTAAACTCTTTAAAATCAATACCATCGTATATATCTTGTGTTTAGATTAAGGAAAATGAATTTACAAAATAAGACTAAGTATCAGCGCTTAGGAAAGTGTAGACAAATACTGTTTAGTGTATGATAAGAAAGGTTTTTAAAGTTACAATTATAGAACACATGTTTCAAAGACATAATAATAATATGTTTAGTGTATATGAAGCTAATCTCTAAGCAAAACGTTAATATTTACTTTAAAAAAATGAACATTCAAATGGAATTTTATACAGAAAAATTCTAGGTACAGAAGTGTCCTACAATTTAAAGAGACAAGCACTATTGAAATTTAGCAGACAATTTAGGTCTTGGGTTACTTACAAGTTCTAAGCACTGGCTACAAAATGGAAATTACTACACAAATGATAAATGATATCATAATAAAGTTCTTCACACATAACAAACCATTTGCTGTTGATTTCAACTCACAGGATTTCTAATGACTTGATTTTTTTGAAGTAGGTTGCTAGACCTTTCTTCCAAGAAGGCTCTGGGTGAAGTGAAACCACCAACATTTGACTAACAATTGAGGACAGTAACTATTAGCACCACTCAGGAAATTCTCATGCAAAATACTCATAGCAACCCTATAGGACAGAGCAGAACTTCCCTTCCCATAGGGCGTATAATGATTGATGCTTTATGGTGTTATCTGATGCATCATAGGAAAAAAGAAGAGACAAAAGTATATAGTTTATTAGCAGGTAAGTGTGTCGTATTTATACTTATCCTAAATTTACTGAAGAGCTAACAAAGTCACAGGAAAGACTGAGACTATGATTCCAAGTTAGAACTTTGGTGATATTATATACAGATTAGGAGCTCTGGTAGCATAGTGGTTATAAATTGGGCTGTGAGCTGCAAGGTCAGCAGTTCGAAACTACCAGCTGTTCCGCTGGAGAAAGATGAGGCTTTCTGCTCCCATAAAGAATTACAGCCTCGGAAACCCTGTCAGGGGTCGCTATGAGTTGGAACCGACTCCATGGCACATAACAACAACAACATATACAGATTATTTGTAAGTACACTCTGAAGAATGAAGTTGACTATAAAATGGAGGTTCAACAGCATACAGGCTCTTCACAAAGCTGAAGGACATGAAAAGTAGCTATGTAAATATGTGTGAATACTAGAAAGACTCCAGATATATATGAAGTCTTTCTAACATGAAATGTATCCCAATAAATTAATTCTAATCCCTGAATTTGTCTTTATCAATAACTAGGAAAAAATATTATAACTTTTCAAAAGTATAAACTACACCCAAATTCTGCAAAGTATATTACTTCAAAGCACAGCAAAAGGCAAATTATGTGATGCATATTATGGTAACTTCACTAAAATTTTGATTAAGGTTGAAAATTGTGGGACTATAAATGCTGGCTCAGTAGAATGAAAGAGTATTAAGAGTTGCCCAGGAGTGAAATTGAAATCTTAAGGAGCATTAGATCTCAGAAAGCATTTATGCAGGGGCTAGGTAACTATCCATAAGGGATGTTGTAGAAGAAACACATATACTGGATGGTTTGCTATCTTGCATAGACTTGAACCATCTTTTATTAGTGGTCTTAGATTATCTGTTCCTTCAGGACAGTGGATTGTAATTGTGTTTCCCAGAGCATTAGATTTCCACCAGCCCCCGCTGCCAATTTAAGCAGAGTAACTCCAACCTTACTGTTTTATATATTGGGAGAAGTTTGTTTTCTGGAAGACTTCAAAAGATACAGTACTTTTAAGAACACTGAATCTCATGTAAAAATGCCCTGATGAGTAGCAGGGAGCACAGGTTTATGGGCCCATATTGTTGGCAGTACTGGATATGCAGTACCATAGGTGTTTTGTGTATGGATTTATTTTTCCTTAAATAAATGGTAGCGGAAATCTCAGCTGCTATACTGAATGTGATATCTTTACTGGGATTGTTGTTGTTGTTGTTGTTAACTATCGTGAAGTTAGTTCCAACTCATAGTGACCCTGCACAGGGTTTCTGAGGCTACAAATCTTTATGGGAGCAAAAAGGCTCATCTTTTTCCCATGGAACAGCTAATAGTTTTGAACTATTGACCTTGAGGTTAGCAGACCAATTCGTAACCACTATGCTACCAGTGCTCCTTACTGGGATAGACCAATATAATTTCTGACAGTTGGCCATTGGTCTGATGAATGAATTCTTTTCTATCTACATGAGTAAGGACATCAAAAGCAGTTTGGTATTTATTTGAGATACAGACCCTTGGTGAGGCACTGTAGGTAAGCACAGGATCACAAGTTATCCCTAAAAAGGGTCATTATGAGTCAGAACTGACTCAGTGGCACAAAACAAACAAACAAAACATAGTACACATTTGCATCTTGTGTTGCTGTTGTTGTTAGGTGCCATTGAGTTGGTACCAACCCATAGTGACCTTATGCACAGCAGAACAAAACACTGTCCGATCCTGGGCCAACCTCACTATTGTTGCCATGCTTGAGTTCATCAATGCTGCCACTTGGCCAATCCATCTCGTTGGGGGTCTTCCTTTTTTCCTCTGACCCTCCCCCTTACCAAACATGATATCCTTCTCCAATTACTGTTCCCTCCTGACAACATGTCCAAAGTATGAAAGATGAAGTTTGGCCATCTTGGCCTCCAAGGAGCACTTTGGCTGCACTTCCAAAACTGATCTATTGGTTCTTTTGGCAGCCCATGGCACTTTCAATATTCTCCTCCAGTACCATAACTCAAACGCATCAGTTCTTCTATGGTCTTCCTTACTCACTGTACAGCTTTTGCGTGCATATGAGGTTATTAAAAATACCATGGCTTGGCACACCTTAGTCCTCAAGCTGACATCTTTGTTCTTGAACACTTAAAAAGATCTTGTGCATCAGATTTGCATAATGCAATACATTCGTTGGTTTCTAGACTGCTACTTCTGTGAATGTTGATAGTTGATCCAAGAAGAATGAAGTCCTTAACAACTTCAA
>NW_006408717.1:689343-690403 GCF_000296735.1 Chrysochloris asiatica | reverse complement strand
CATGTTGAGGGTTCAATTTATTGCAGTTAAGTGCACACATCCAATAAGAAGAAAAAAACAAACTCAACACATCAGTGCAACATCTCCAACAATTAGAAACAGAGCAGCAAAGTAAACTTACAGTCACCAAAAGAAAAGAAATAATAAAGATTAGAACAGAAATAAATGAGACAGAAAACAGAAAAACTATAAAAAGAATCACCAGGACAAGAAGCTGGTTCTTCAAAATACTAATAAATTGGCAAACCTAAAAAAAAAGAAAAAGAAAAGAGGGAGAAGACACAAATAACGAGCATGAGAAAACACAAGGGTAATATCACAACAGAAACATTAGAAATTAAAAGGATAATAACAGAATATTATGATGAATTTTCCTACAACAAATTTGAAAATCTAAAGGACATGGATAACTTTTTGGAAAATATCGACCTACATAAACTTACACACAGTGAAGAAGAAAACTTGAGCAGTCCTATAACAAAGGAAGAAATTGATCAGGTCATCAAAAAATTCCTAAACAAAAAAAAAAAATTCCAGGTCAAGATGGCTTCACTGGTGAGTTTCACAAAATATTCAGGGAAAAACTGTCACCAATTCTACTCAAATAATTCCACAATATAGAAGAGGATGGAAAATGTCCTAATACATTCCTTGAAGCAAGCACAACTCTCATACTGAAAAAAGGGAAGGACATTACTCAGAAAGAAAATTATAGAGCAATATCCCTCCTGTACATAGATGCAAAAAATATCAACAAAATCTCAGACAACAGAATTCAAAAACACATCAAAAAATAATATTTCATGACAAAATGGGATTCACACCATGATGCAAGGATTCAACATTAGTAAAACATTAAATCTAATTCACCATATACATAATATAAAAAAGAAAAGAACCATGTGATCATATCGATTGATGCAGAAAAAGCATTTGACAAAATCCAACATCCATTTCTGATAAAAACACTCAACAGTATAGACATTGAAGCAATATTCCGCAACATAATTCAGAGCACTGAAAACCTTATGTTGAACAAATCATCTGAGAAGCTGGGTTT
>NW_006408717.1:672957-688363 GCF_000296735.1 Chrysochloris asiatica | reverse complement strand
CTTACCCAGAGCTATAAGGCAAGATAAAGAAATTAAAGGCATCCAAATTGTCAAAAAGGAAGTAAAAGTCTGTCTATTTGCAGATGATATGATCCTATACATAGAAAACCCAAAGACTCAGCAAAAGAAAAGTTACTGGAACTCATTGGAAGATTCAACAAAGTGGCAGGGTACAAGATCAACATATAAAATTCAGTTGGATTCCTCTATCCTAATAATGACAACACTTAAAAGGAAATTAGGAAAGCAATACCATTTACAAAAGTAACCCAAAGGATGAAATATTTAGGAATAAATGTAACTAGAGAAACAAATGACCTATACAAAGAAAACTACAAAACATAAGAAACCAAAAGAATCTTAAAAATAGAGGAATATACCATGTTCTTGGACAGGAAGACACAACATTGTGAAAATGTCAATACTACCCAATCGACACATAAAGCACAATCCCAATCAAGATTCCAATGACATTTTCTTAAAGGGATAGAAAATCAACTGCAAAATTTATATGAAAATTAAAGAGACCCAGGATAAGCAAAGCACTGCATCAATAGAAGAACAAAGTTGGAAGCCTCTCACTTCCTGATTTCAAAATTTACTACATGGCTACATTGGTCAAAAAAGCCTGATACTGGTATAGTGAAATATACTTAGATCAATGGAACAGAATTGAGAATCCAAAATTTATCCAATCCACATAGAGCAAACTAATCTTTGACAAATGGCTAAAGTACATTGAATGGGAATGGCATAGTCTCTTCAACATATGGTGGTGGCAGAACTGGAAATCAATATGCAAAAGATTGAAACAAGACGTTTACCTTATGCCATATAGAAAAACCAACACAGCAAGGATTAAAGACCAAAATGTGAATCCCAGAATTATAAAGGTCATCAAAGAAAAAACAGGGACAAATTTAAGGGGTCTAATACAGGACACCCACCACTCATCTGTCAATTTGTCATACTGTGGTTGCTTGCAAGTTGATTTGATTTTGGAAGCAATGCCATTGGCATTTTAATTACCATCAGTGTCATTCATGGTGGACAGGTTTCAGATGAGCTTCCAGACAAAGACAGACTAGGAAGAAGGAGAGATGAACTACTTCCGAATATTTAGTCACTGAAAACCTTATGAATAGCAGAGAAAAATGGTCAGATATAGTGCCGGAAAATGAGCCTCTCAGATTGGAAGGCACTCAAAATGTGACTGGGGAAGAGCTGCTTCCTCAAAGTAGAGTTGACCATGTTAAGGCAAATGGAGTACAGGTTGTGGGAGAAAAGCCTGCACGACTTTCAGTTGCTGATGGGGCAAAAGTCAAAATGAAGAGAAACAGCTGCAAGCATCCATTAACAACTGGAACATTGGATATACTAATTATAAACCTACAAAATTAGAAATGGTCAAAAATGAAATGAAATGCCTGAAGAACAGATTTCATACATTAATCACTAAAGACCGAAGACCAGAAATGCTGTGGGATGACATCAAGAACACCATACAAGAAGAAAGCAAAAAGTTACTGAGAACACAAGAAAGAAGGAAAAGGTCAAAATGGATGTCAGAAGAGACAATGAAATTTGCTCTCCAGCATAGAGATGTTAGAGCAAATGGAAGAAATGAGAAGGTCCAAGGGCTGAACAGAAATTTTCAAAGATCAGCTCGAGAAGATTAAGCCAAATATTACAACAAAATGTGCAAAGATCTGGAGTCTGAAAACTAAAAAGGAAGAACACGCTCAGTATTTCTCAATCTGGGGGAACTGAAGAAAAATTCAAGCCTCAACTTTCATTATTGAATGATTCTCGTAGCAAATTATTGAATGATGCAGAAAGCATCAAGAGAAGATGGAATGACTACACAGAGTCACTGCACCGAAAGGAAATGTTTGATATTCAATCATTTAGAGTGCTAGTATATGATCAAGAACCAATGATACTCAAGGAGGAAGTCCAAGGTGTATTGAAGGAATTGGCAAAGAGCAAGTCACCAGGAATTGATGGAATAAAAATTGGTATCTTTCAAGAAAGTGAGGCGGCACAGGAAGCACTCATTCATCTATGCCAAGAAATTTGGAAGACAACTATCTATCTGGCTGACTGATTGGAAGAGATTTGTGTTTGTTCCTATTCCAAAGACAACTGACCCAAAGGAATGTGGAAATCATGGGACAATATCTTTGATTTCCCATGCAATTAAAGTTTTACTGAAGGTAATACAGAAATGGAAGCAAGCATACACTGACATAAAACTTCCAGAGGTTCACGCTAGATTCAGAAGAGGACGTAGAAAGGGGGGTGTCACTGCTGATGTCCAATGGATCTTGACTGAAAGCTGAGATTACCAGAAAGATGTTTACCTGTGCTTTATGGACTACGCAAAGGCTTTCGATTGTGTGGATCATGACAAGCTATGGACAACATTGCAAAGTATGAGTATTCTGGAACTCTTAATTATGCTCATGAGGAATCTGTACTTGGGACAAGAGGCAGTTGTTCAAACAGAACATGGGAACACAGAATGGAATAAAATTAAGAAAGGTGAGCGACAGTGTTGTATTCTTTCATCATACTTATTCAAATTTATGCTGAGAAAATAATCTGAGAAGCTGGGTTCTATGATGAAAAATGTGGCATTAGGATTGGAGAAAGACTTAGTAACAACCTGCGATATGCAGATGATGCAACCTTGTTTGTTGAAAGTGAAGTAGACTTAAAATATTTACTGCTGAAGATCAAAGAGCACAGCCTTCCATATGGATTGCATTTCAATGTAAACAAAACAAAATTCCTCACCACTGGACCAATAAACAACATTCTTATCAATGAAGAAAAGACTGAAGTTGTCAAGGACTTCATTCTTCTTGGATCAACTACCAAAACTAATGGGCGCAACAGTCAAGAAATCAGATTACATATTGCATTAAGCCAATCTGCTGCAGAAGACCTTTTTAAAGTTTTGAAGAGCAAAGATACCAGCTTGAGGACTAAAGTGTGTCTGACCCAAGCCATGTTATTATCAATAACAGCATATGAATGCGAAAGCTGGGCAGCACATAAGGAAGTCTCTACACAAGCATAACAACAATGGCTTCAAAAGTACTAACAAACCTAAAGATGGAACAGGACCAGGTAATGTTTCATTCTATTTTATATAATGTTACCATGTATATGTCTTGACATGAAATACAGTGTTTTACCCTGTGTCTGCGTAGTTTTTTGCTTGATCACAAACCACATGATCTCATACTTGAATTCATCTTACTTAGAAAGGCTTGGGATCTACTGAGCCTGATTAAAAACATGTATCTTAGACCAATAATCATTTTCTAGTAAAACATTTACAGGATTTTCAGCTGAGCATAGTAAGGAGCATGACTAGATAATATGTAAGAACCTTGTTAGATGTCAATAAAGAGCTAAACAAGATGCTCCCTGCTTTGTGGAAGAGTGGAAAATAAATATTTATGGGACTGTTATGGATTAAAATGTGTTCTCTAAAATTATATGGACTGTAATTGTGAGTGTGACAATGTTTGTAGAGTCTTTAATTATGTTATCAGTTAGGTTAACATGAAGCTATTCCTGAGACTGAATTCCATTTAAATGATGAGAAGATGCAAAGAAACAGAGAGATAATAGACATGTGAAGATGCATCCATCAATCAGAACTCCAAGGATTATCAGCCATTTCTAGAAGCTAGAAGAGATACATGTAAGCAGTTCTCTCTCAGAGGTGTCAGAAGAAGTCAACATGTTGATATTCTGATTTTGGATTCCTAAGACCCAGAACTTTCAGTCATTTTAAATTCTGTTCTTTTAAGCAACTCATTTTGTTGTATACTGTTAAAGCAGATCTAGGAAACTAAAATAGTGACCATATCCTAGTTTAGTAAAGTACTTGTAGTTTGCATAATCTACAACAGAAAAGATTTTGCAATAAATAATATAATGAAGTTTATTTTATCCACAGAATTATTCAATTGTAGAATATTCAAAATATACTTAGAGCAAATATATTGATGTGCTAAATCAAGTCTAATTTGGGAGTAAAATTTTCTCATTGTCATAAACTAAAACATTATAGATACATATTGTTGTTAGGTGCCATCAAGTTGGTATGGATTTATAGTGACCTTATGCACCGCAGACAGAAACACTGCCTGAACCTGGGCCAACCTCATTATTGTTGCCACGCTTGAGCCTATCCATGCTGCCACTTTGCCAATCCATCTCACTGGGAGTCGTCTTCTTTTTCTCTGACCCTCCACCTTACCAAACATGATATTCTTCTCCACTGAGTAAATGTTCAGAATATTTAGATCCAAGTGAATTAAACTAGCAAGGACTAAGAATCATATATTTTTGTTGAATTGTTTTTTTTCTTTTTTTATTTTAGGACCCTGTAGTTACAAGATACATTGTCATCTTGAAAGGTGTCTAAGATCATACACCAAGAACTGCTATATATTACTGCTATGTAATTTCTGCTGCTGTAGTTGTCATGAATTTTAAACCAGGTTTGTGAAAATATATACAAATAGAAAAGTGCACACTATTTCTTTTATTACCGAGGAAAGCTTGGTAATCTGCATAGCATGAAGTGAATGTCACAGATTGGAAATATCACCTTTTTTTATGACTGTCCTTTTGTCTGCATTATTCATCTTCATTTCATTTGGAGGTTGCCATCCAACGGTTCATGGTTCTATACTTCAACAGTAATGCCTCAGAAAATGGACTTAATAAATGCCATAACATGTGCTGAGTAATAAATGGAATGTGACAAGGAAAATGTCAGTTCTGCTTCCAATCCAGTAAAATCAAGATGATACTGTGATGTCTGTAAATGAGGCCAATTGAAGGGTTAACACGGAAGGCAGCTCCAGTAATTGGGAACTTCAGTGGGACTACTTGCAGTCCATACTCTGGAGATTCACGTAAGTGCTAAAGAAGATAGGAAAGATATTCAAAATGCACACGAAGGAATTTCCTTTTTTCTTTAGGTAGAGTATTAAATACAAAGTCTGGTATGTTCTTTTAATACTCAAATTATATTTTTAAATGATTTATATCAAGGGTATGTAGGATATCAAAGCAAAGTAGTATAAAATAAAAAATGATTACACCAGTGGTTCTAATAGTTTGAAAGACAAAGGAGAAAAGAGAAATTAATTAATAATAATAAATTCCTTTATATTTATCATAAATTAGCTAACACATCAAATTAGCTAAGCTTTTATTTATTTGCAATAAATACAATTCTTTTCAAATATTTTTTCATTCATTTATCAGTCCATTAAAAATGTAGGGATATATCTTTGCTCCAATCATAGTAAAATAGCTTATTATATATAAGTGATTTAATTTACACAATAATTATTTGCAAATGGTAGACATTTCTCCTGTTTTCTGTCAAAGGAACCTAATGGCATAGATTACCTGAACAGTGTATAAACAGTGTGTAAATAGTGAGGTATTTAGTAAAGGACAGAACTGGAATTTGAATACAATTTTATTTCCTTTCAAAACATGTTATTTCTTGATTTCTGTCCATGCATTTAATTTTATTGTCAAAGTGAATTAACTAAAATATTCAATTTTAGAACTGTGAATGTTGTTGTTGTGAAGGGCTGTTGAGTCGGTTCTGACCCATAGCAATTTTGTATAGGGTTTCTGAGGAGCAACTGATGAGTTTGAGCTGGTGGCCTTGTGTTCAAACTGACTTTGCAGTATAGCCCATTAACCCGCAGTACCACACCAGAACTGCCAATGTTCTTAGCAGTATCTTAATAACCTACGAATATTCAAGTCAACGTACTCATAGTGTGGTGAATTCACACATCAAAATTGTGTAGCTTGGATGAAGGAAAGTAATAAGCCTAAAGTATAAAGTCTGTCTTCCCATTTGTGCTTCTAGAATCATTTTATTAGATGAGATGGAGTCCTGGTTTGGAGCTGTAGCATAATGCTCTGGATCACAAGGTTGGTTTGAACTGCAAGGTTGGCAGTTCAAATTCACTGGTCACTCCTTGGGCACCCTGTACTGGGTTGCTATGAGTGGGAACTGATTCGAAGGCTCTTAACAACAAAAACAACAATGATTATTATGGCTTCTCCTGCCTGGCTGTTGGTAACCTCTATAAATTATTTTAGCTCAAATTTACCTTCTAAGCCTGTGTTTCTCACTGGAAATCTATATCAGAATTACCTTGGAATCTTAAGGTGAAGATCCCTTTGTTCACTCCAGATTTGCTGAATCAGAATCTCTTGGATAAGGCCAGAGAAGCTGCATTTTTAAACAAGTACTTCTCTTCATTCAGACACATTCCCAAACTTGATAATGTCTGCTCTGTATGATTTTTTACACAGTGCCCATATACAATGTTATTGGTAACACAGGTGAAACACTCAGAATCCTATTCAGTATATACTACGTCATGCTTATGTCTTAGCCCAGTGCTGCATGACACCTTTCATTCTAAATCACATTAAATGAAGTTGTACTGCTTCAAAGACCATTTATACCATTCTTACTATATGATGACTGCTATTTTATTCATGTCACACTCTGAGTTCTGAGCTCTAGACGCAGTGGCATGGGGAGCTCTGGAACACTTCTAGTAATAAATGAGTCAGTGCTCTTCTTTGTTCCTCTCCTTCCATACGTAGTCCTGTGTCATGATGTAATCACAGATCTGGACTACTTCCTGGTTAACCTCATTCTTTCCCTCCTTCACAAGAAATGTCTTACTCCAGAATATGTATCATAGAGTTTTCATATACAATTTTCCAAACCTTCCTTCTGAGACACCTCAGGATGGAATGGACTTTTCAACATTTCATTTAGTAGTTAAATGTTTTTACTCTTTTCACTATGATGTAATGTACCATAGTACTCAGAACTAAACATGTACCACATGGATATGAATATGGTTAGCATAATGATGCTAATAGAAACTATATAGAAATGGACCCAATACACAAAATAAACCTATCAGTCCCTTCTCAGAAACCCTATACAAAGTCGTTGTGAGTCAGAACTGACTTGAAAGTACTTAACAACATCAGTATTTGAAAGGCATTAGGGTTGTAGGAAGACTCATTTACAACCTGAATATGCAAATGGAATAAGCTTGCCTGCTGTAAGTGAAGAGGACTTGAAGTGTTTACGATAACTAACATCATGATGAATATAGAAAATATTGAAGTTGTCAAAGATTTATTTTTTCTTGGTTCCTCAATCAATACTCAAGGAAGTGACAGTCAAGAAGAATGAACAGATCTGTTTTGGAGGAAGTATGACTAGATGGCTCTTCAGAAGTCATGATGGTGAGACTTTCATTTCAGGCAGATTCAGTGCTTCAAGAAGGACATTATGCTTGGCAATGTGGAGGGTCGATGAAAAAGAAGAATATCCCCAATAACAACAATTGTGAGGATGATGCAAGACTACATGATATGTCTTTCTGTTGTACATGAGGTCTCCTTGAGTAAGAACTGATGATAAGGCACATAAAAACAACAGCAGTGTTTGAAAATATAGGGGTTATTAAAATGAATTCATAGAACAAGTTTTGATTATTAATATCTGTTTAAAAAATTACAGAATATAAGCAGGTCTGGTGTGATGATAAAGGATCAGCACTAGACTGAAAACCATAAGGTTGACTATTCAAACCTACCAGCTGCACCTTGGGAACCCTTACAAGTACACTACGAGTCAGAAACTACTGGAAAGCACTTAACAATGACAACACTACAGTAAAGTAAAATAAACCTCTTAGCTGGTTTTAAAGTTTTAAAGTTTAAAATTTTGTGTGTAAATATTTGAGAAATTACCTAATTATATCCAAATAATGTATGTTAAAATAACACCAAAGAATAATTGTTGTATTTGAATTGTGATACTAGCATAGGGAATTCAATCTATTATGGATTGCCAGAAGAACAAACCCATTAATAATCATAACATGGAATGTACAAGTATTGATCGAGGAAAATTGGAAATCATGAAAAATGAAAAGGAATATATAAAGATCCAGGAGCTCTGGTAGTATAGTGGTTACAAGTCAGGCTGCCAACCTCAAGGTCAGCAGTTCAAAACTACCAGCAGTTCCATGGGAGAAAGATGAGGCTTTCTGCTCCTGTAAAGATTTACAGCCGTGGAAACCCTGTGCAAGGTTTGAACCGTCGAGTTGGAACTGACTCCACAGTACTTAACAACAAACAACAATATATCTTATGCATTAGTGATTTGAAATGTATTGGTATTGGCCATTTTGAACAGGACAAACATATTGTATACTTTACAAAGATTTATTCTGGAAATACCTTTTTCAACAATATAGAAAGTGAAAATACATAGGGAGCTCACCACATGGAATACACAGATATCAAACTAACTACATTAGTGCTGTGGTGCTATAAGAGAAGCACTTTACTACATGGTCATTTGAATCACAATGTCAGCAATTGAAACTCATCAGCCACTCCTTGGAAACTGTACAGAGGGTTGCTATGAGTCAGAACTGACTCAAATGCACTTAATAAAAATAACAACAACAATAACATATGTGGAAAGAGAAACCAAAGATGTGCAAAATCATTAGTCAGAAAAAGCCTCATTGGCATCTGTGAAATAGACTAACAATTATTTATATGCAAGTTTAAGTTGAAGCTGAGGAATATTAAAATAAATTCATGAGAATCAGATTATGTTGATGAGTATATTCCGCCATCTTAAGGGCAAATTCATGCATTAAAGCACTAACGATTGAAGAACATAAAATAATCGGATGCTATCAAAGATGTTGGGAGTCTTGGTGTGGTACTGTGGGCACAGTGTGCACTGCAAGGTAGCTTTGAATCACAATGTAGGCAGTTCAAGCTCACCAGCCACTCCTCAGAAATCCTATTCAGGGTTGTTGTGGGTCAGAACCGACTTGATGGCATTTAACAACAGCAACAACATCAAAGATGTTTCTAGTGATGAAAACAAAAGCCATAAAAAAAACAAAACAGAAAAAATAAATGAAAAGACCAAAATGAATGCCAGAAAAGACTTTCAGTCTTAGAATAGAAAAGTAGCTCAAGCAAATAGAAGAAATGGTTAAGGAAAATAACTGCACAGAAGAATTCAAGTAGTTGCTCCAGAAGACAAAGTAAAATAAAAAGTTGATTAAAATAAATTTTACAGCCAGCATGCAGTTAATTTTTGACTCAACCTCATAAATTCTAAAGGCTATTTTAAAAAATTCTGAAATCATGGAAAAATAAGTAATATTACATCCGAGGAAGTTTTGCTGCAGATAATTAAACAATTGTTTCATCAGTACATCACCAGAGAACTATGAGAAATTCAAGCTGAATTAACTGATGTCATTTAAGTCTTGGCTTAAAATATGGAATGACAGTAAGACATACCTGTACTATTGACTATGTAAGGACAGTTGACTGTATGACATATATTAAATTCTGTATAATATTGATGAAGAGGACTCATATTCAGATGACAAAACCCTAATTGTTGGAAGTGAAGAGGATTTAAAATGACAGGTGCAGGGTAAGAAGAAGGGGGCAGGGTAGGAATTGGAAAGTTAGCTTACCAAGGACCAACAACCTATCCATGGGCAAGAATAAGGAGGAAATGACAAAACTAAAAAAATATAGATATGCTCTGTGGTTTGTGTAGTGAAGCACAACATTAGCCTTGCCCCTAGCGCTGGTGGTACTCCAAATCAGGAAGAGAATAACCATTCTTAATGTTCAAACCACTGAATCTATAGCATCTAGCATAGTGATTACAAATCGGACTGTGAATCTCAAGGTCAGCAGTTCAAAACTACCATCTTTTCTGAGGGATAAAGATGAGGCTTTCTGCTCCTATAAAGATTTACTGCCTCGGAAACCCTGTATAGGGTCACTATGAGTCGGAACCGACTACACGGCACATAACAACAACAACATTCTCACTTGAGAGGTAGACCCATCCTTACTCTTCTGGAAACATTGTATGCTATAATTAATTTAATGCTTTGCTGAAGATTTTTGTCTGTTGATATTTGTCTCACTTTACAAACATATAGGGCTTGCTACTCCTGTCCCTTTCCAACACCTAACAAGGTCTCAAGTCCGGGGTGAACCACCCTGTGAACTTGATAGTTTGGTGCCTAAATCCAGGACCATCATTTGAATCCTTCCATCAGAATTGGTTGGTGAAAGTAAGAGAATTGACTCATTGTGTCTTGCTTATATTGTTTTTGGCATTCTGGTGTGCTCTACTTTGAGAACATACATTTGCTTTGCCAATAAACTGTTTATGCTTTAAAGCCAGCTTGTACAGGTGTCTTGTTTGATAACAATCAAGTGCAACTCCACCCCAGTTCTTTTGGTGCAGCCAGTTGAACAAACCTACATTCAGACACAACATTTTTTTTGAGCCAGCCAGCATGCAAACTTAGGGCTTGACCAAGACAATTTGAGGTATTAGGTGCAGGGGCATCAGTGAGGTTGATTTGTGTTTGATTCTCTGTCTGAACTGTCTCTCTCTTCTTTGGCTGTCTTTCTCAGTTCAGAACTTTATGAGTCACCGATTCTATTCTGCGGTCTTAAGATAGAGAGGCACTCCCACCCTGTAGGAGTGGAGTATGCATAATCCATAGTACCACTTGTACATACATCAGCTCCTCAGGGGAGGCTAAACTTAAAACAAAAACAATTCCAGATTCGTTACTCTCATGACAGTTAGTTTCTTGCAGACGTGTTGTTGGTCAAACCAAATGACGTGTATGTGCCTCCATAACCCCTGTCAATTTCTAAAATATCACTGGATTCTCTGGAAAGCACTCCCATAAGATCTGGTCTGACAGAGTGCTCTTGTGCCCCTGGATAGTTCTGTTAAGGGATTCCTGGGACCACCAAGACACATTAAAGGGAAAGGCTGCCTCTGGGATTAATGTCCTGGGGGAACCTGACCTAAAAGCCCCACATTTCAGACCAGATATATCATGCCCCACGCTGAGCCTGTTCCTGTCTGCCTAGCTTCAGCTGCTCTTCAGCACTGTATCTTCCTTTCACTATGTGTTAGAATTTTGGAGAACACAGAATCTTATTGAAAACTTGGGTCCTACCCCAGCAAAGGTCCTTAGCCATTGAAGATGGAGATGGTAGTGAACACTTCAGATTCAGAGTGATAGAGCCCAGGCTGTCTCCCTGCTCCCTCTATTGATTACCTGATAAAGGAGCCATGGGTCACATTGTAAATTGCTGGCAAACCTGTCACTTTCTTGTTGAACATGGGAGCAGCTTATTTGATTTTTAAAATGTTTGGTGGCCACCTGCCTTCCTTCTCTCACATAGTTGTTGGCACATATAGGCAGCCTAACTGCAAGTATTTAACTCCCACTTTGCTATGAACTGGGAAATTGTTCTCTTTGTGCATGCATTTCTGACCATTCATGAACTACATATCCCATTACTGGCATGGGAATTTTTGTCTAAAGTAGGAATGATTTTAACATTCTTCCCTTGAGAACATATCTCATTCTCAACACAGGAGACCTCACTGTGAGGAGACATTACTCCTGAGCTAAGGTACCGAAATCTTAAGATCTGAGCAGATGTGATGCCCACTCAAGCACCCCACATGAGCAACCTAAGCTTCACACATATAATCAGTCCTGGGATTAGAAGATACAACATACACAATACTCTCAGCTACTCAGTCTTTCTCATTTCATCCAGAGGTGACTGCCTGAGAAATAGCTCAAACCATAATAACTGTCCAAAAGATGTTAGACACTTTAGTCAAAGTTGTCCAAGACTATTGTCTAGCTTTAGATTCCATACTAGCAGAAAAGCATGGAGTCTGCATAATCTATGGTGCTACTTGCTGTACATACATCAGCTGTTCAAGGGAGGTTAAACTTAAAACAAAAATAAAACCAAAAGAGGCAAATTGGCTAATCACATCACCTATGCCCAAGAACTTATGAGATCCAATAAAAGGTTGATTCCCTTCAGCTGCCTGGTTTTTACCCTTGTTAGATCCTATATTATACTTTATTAATACTTTTGATTTTTACACCTTGTTTGTTTAATCTGTTAGTTAAATTTGTCTCTCTCAGAATACAAGTCTTCCAGGTGAAGATACAGCAGTTGTAAGGATATCAGATAATTCTGCAGCCTAGAAACTCTGAAAAACTACTTACCCACTTAGATGCCTCCACCCAAAATTTCTGACCTGCCTGTCCCACTGAATTAGAAAGGTAGAAGTAGCCAGCAGGAAGTAGTCAGAGCTGTCATTGCACATATTCCCTTAATGAATTTATGGTTCCAATCTCTTCAGGTGGGAAGGACAGGTGCAGGGTAAGTGGAAGGGGACAGAGTAGGAATGGAGAAGTTAGCCTATCAAGGACCAACAATCAGTCCATGGGAAAAAATAAAGGAGAATGACAAAACCACAAAAATAAAACATGGTTTGTATGGTTTGTGCAGTGAAGGGCAGTATGGTTTGTGCAGTGAATGGCAGTATCAGCCTTGACCCCAGAGGGAAGGTACCCGAAACCATAATGTGCAAACCTATGACTCTACAGCGTCTTTCCTCACTTGCAAAGTAAACCCATCCCCACTCTTCTTGGAATGTTCTATGCTATAATCAACATAGTACTTTCCTGAAGATTTTTTGTTTGCTGATCTTTGTTTTGCAAAACATAGGACTCTTTCTTTTGTTGACCCTCCACTTTATCATGCATGTTGTTCTTCTCCAAGGACTGGTCTTTCCTGATAATATATCCAAAGCATTTGAGAAAAATTCTTGTCATACTGGCTTTGAAGGAGTATTCTGGCTTTACTTAATCAAATGTATATTTTTGGTTCTTCTGGCTGTTCATGGTACCTTTAATATTCTTCTCTGGCACCATAACTCAAATGCAACAACTCTATGGTCCCTTTATTCATTGTCCAACTATCATATGACTATGAATTTACTGAAAATACTATGGCTTGGGTCAAGCATTCCTTAGTCTCCTCAAACTGATATTTTAGCTCTTGAAGACTTTAAAGTGGTCTTATGTAGCAGTTTTACCTAATGCAGAATGTCATTTGATTTCTTGATTGCTGCTTCCATGAGTGTTGGTGATGGAGACAAGCAAAATGAACTCTTTGACAACATCAATCTTTTCTCCATTTATTATGATGTCATTTATTGGTCCAGTTGTGAAGATTTTTGTTTTCTTTACACTGAGATGCAACCTATACTAAAGGCAGTGATATTTGATATCCATTAGTAAGTATTTTAAGTCCTTCATTTTCAACAAGCAAGATTTTGTTAACTGCATATCACAGGTTGTTAATGAGTTCTCCTCCAATCCAAATGCCACCTTCTTCACATAATCTAGCCTCTAGGATTAGTTATTAGCATACCGATTGAATAAATATAGTGAAAGAGTACTATCTTGGCACACATCTTCCCTGATTTAAAACCATTCAGTGATCCTTTTTAGTGTTCAAACAATTGGCATTCAGTTTACTTACAGATTCCTCAAGAACACAATTAAGTATTATGGAATAACCATTCACTGCAGTGTTGTCCAGATCTACAGAGTTGATCAAGATCTACAGAGTTGAAAGCTTTTGCATAGTCAATAAAGTACATGTAAACATATTTCTGGTATTCTAGGCTTTAGGCCAAGATTCATCTGACTTCAGCAATGATATCCTTCATTCCACATCTTCAACTGAATCTGGCTTGAACCTCTGGCAGTTCCTTGTGAATGCACTATTGCAGCCTTTTTGAATTATGTTTTTTAGAAAATTTTACTTGCCTATTGTATTAAAGATATTATCTGATGACTTTTTCATTCTTTGGATTACCTCTCTTTGTAAAGAACACAAATATAGATGTCTTCCCATCAATTAACAAGGTAGCTGACTTCGAAATTTCTTGGCTCAGGTGAGTGTCTCTAGTACTGCATCAGTGTCTAATGTATTATTATGTTCTTGAGATGATCTAGAAATTTAGTTCAGATATGTTCAAATTTAATTTTTGCCTCTCATGGACTTGTTTAAATTTTCTTTATGTTCAACTTGAATTTGAATATAAGTAATTATTGATCTTTTCCACAGTCTACCCCTGGCCATGTTTGGGCCAATGATATGGAATTTTTTCACTAGCTTTTTCAAGAGATGTAATTTGGTTTCAGTACAAAATCTTCACAACTAGATCTATAAGGAGCATTATGATAAACAGAATAAAATTGAAGATGGCAAGGATTGCATTTTAACTGAATCCACAATCAATACCTATGGATGCAGCAATGAAAATACTAAATAATCAACACATTGAGACAATGTGTGGCAAATGATCTCTTTCAATTATTGAAAAGCAAAGATGTTACTTTGAGAACTAAGGTGTCTCTTGATATAACACATGCACCATTAACTGAATTGTATTTCCCCAAAACATGCCTGATTTTCTGAGCCATAAATATCTGTGGTTTGGAAATCATGTGATGATCCCCCATGGTATGATTGATGTTGTTAAGTACCATGGAGTCAGTTGTGACTCATAGTGACCCTGTACAGGGTTTCCAAAGCTGTAAATCTTTAAGGAAGCAGAAAGCCTCATCTTTCTCCTGCAGAACGGCTGATAGTTTCTAACTGCCAAACTTGAGGTTAGCAGCCCTATTAATAATCACTATGCTACCAGAGCTCATTTATGTTATGATTGTTGTTCCTGATGTTAGGTGCCATCAAGTCAGTACCTATTCACAGCGGCCTTATGCAGAGCAGAACGAAACACTG
Organism: Chrysochloris asiatica; assembly: GCF_000296735.1. Lineage (NCBI taxonomy): Eukaryota > Metazoa > Chordata > Mammalia > Afrosoricida > Chrysochloridae > Chrysochloris > Chrysochloris asiatica. Next base: position 673,555 of record NW_006408717.1, on the reverse strand, counting down.
CCTGATCCTGGGCCAACTTCAGTATTGTTGCCACACTTGAGCCCAATTGATGCTGCCACCTTGCCAATCCATCATGATGGGGTCTTCTTCTTTTTCGCTGACCCTCCACCCTACCAAACAAGATATCCTTCTCCAGGGACTGGTACCAACTGAAAATTTGTCCGAAGCATGAGACATGAAGTTTGGCTATGCAGGCCTCCAAGGAGCACTCTGGCTTCATTTCTTCCAACATAACATTTGTTGGTTCTTTTGGCAGCCCATGGCACTTTCAATATTCTCGTCCAACACCATAATTCAAAAGCATCAATTATTCTACAGTCTTCCTGATTCATTGTCTAGCTTTCATGTGAATATGAGGTTATTGAAAATAACATAGTTTGGATTAGGCTCACCTTAGTCTTCAAGCTGATGTCTTTGCTCTTCAACACTTTTAAAAGGTCTTGTGCAGCAGATTTGCCTAATGCAATATGTCGTTTGATTTCTTGACTGCTGCTTTCATAAGTATTGATAGTTGATCCAAGAATAATTAAGTCCTTGACAACTTCAATCTTTTCTCCATTGATAAGTATGCTGTTTGTTGGACCAGTGGTGAGGATTT
>NW_006408717.1:663918-672812 GCF_000296735.1 Chrysochloris asiatica | reverse complement strand
TCCAATCCTGATGCCACATTTTTCTTTATATAACCCTGCTCCTCAGATTATTTGCTCAGCATATAGGTTGAATAAGTATGGGGAAAGAATACAACACTCTCTCCCACCTTTCTTAATTTTATACCATTCCGTGTTCCCATGTTATGTTTGAACAACTGCCTCTTGGTCCATGTACAGATTACTCATGAGCACAATTAAGTGTTCAGGAATACTCATAGTTCACAATGTTTTCTACAGTTTACTCATAGTTCACAATGTTGTCCACAGTTTGTCATAATGCATATAACTGAAAGCCTTTGCACAGACAATAAAGTACAGGTAAACATCTTTCTGATATTCCCTGCTTTCAACAAAGATCCATAGGACATCAGCAATGATAACCATTGTTCCACGGCCTCTTCTGAATCTGGCTTTAGCCTCTGGAAGTTCTCTGTCAATGTATGCTTGCAGCTGTTTCTGCATTGCCTTTGATAAAACTTTACTCTCATGGGATATCAAAGAAACTGCCCGCTGATTTCCACATTCCATTGGGTCACCTCTCTTTGAAATGGACACAAATATGGATCTCTTCCAATCAGTTGGCGAGATAGTTGTCTTCCAAATTTCTTGGCATGGAAGAGTGAGTGTCTCCTGTGCCTCCTCAATTTCTTGAAAGGTTTCTATTTTTATTCTGTCAATTCCTAGTGCCTTGTTCTTTGACAATTCCTTCAATGCACCTTGCATGTCTTCCTTCAGTATTATTGGCTCGTGATGATATGCTATCTCTTGAAATGGTTGAACATCGACCATTTCCTTTTGTTACAGTACTCTGTACATTCCTACCATCTTCTCTTGATGCTTTCTGGATCATTCAATAATTTGTCCAAAGAATCCTTCAATAATGAAAGTCGAGGCTTGAATTTTTTTCTTCAGTTCTCACAGCTTGGAAATGCTGAGCGTATTCTTCCCTTTTCATTTTCTGACTCCAGATCTTTGCACATTTTGTTGTAATATTTAGCTTTATCTTCTTGAGCTGATCTTTGAAATTTTCTGTTCAGCTCTGTAGCTCCTCATTTCTTCCATTTGCTTGAGCATCTCTACTCTGGAAAGCAAGTTTCAGTTGCTTCTGACATCCATTTTGATCCTTTCCTTCTTTCTTTTCTTCTCAATGACTTTTTGCTCTCTTCATGTATGATATTATGTCATCCCACAACTCTTCTGGTCTTCAGTCTTTAGTGTTTAATGTATCAAATCTGTTCTTCAGATGATTTCTAAATTCAGGTCAGATATATTCAAAGTCATATTTTTGCTCTCGTAGACTTGTTTTCATTTTCTTCAGCTTCAGTTTTAATTTGCACATAAGTAATTAATGGTCTGTTCTACAGTCTGCCCCTGGCCTTGTTTTCACTGATGATATGGAGCTTTTCCATCTTCTCTTTCTGCAGATGTAGTCAGTTTGATTTCTATATTTTCCATCTGTTGAGATCCATGTGTATAGTCATCTCTTATGCTGTCTAAAGGATGTATTTGAAATGAACAAATCATTGGTATTGAAGAATTCTATCATGCATTTTCCAGCATCATTTTCACACCAATGGCATATTTTCCAACTACTGATCCTTCCTTTTGGCTCCCAACTTTGCATTCTAACCACCAGTAATGATCAGTACATCTAGATTGCATCTTTGATCAATATCAGATTGAAGAAGTTGGTAGAATTCTATTTCATCCTCACTGGCTTTAGTGGCTGGTGCATAAATTTGAATAATAGTAGTATTAACTGGGCTTCCCTGTAGGCACATGGATATTATCCTAACACAGACAGCGTTGTACCTTATGACTGATCTGGATATGCTCTTTTAGAGAATGAATGCAACAACATTCCTCTTTAAGTTTTCATTCCTGGCATAGTAAACCATGTGGATGTCAGATTCAAAATGGCCAATACCAGTCCATTTCAGTTCACTAATGCCTAAGATATTGATGTTTATGCATTCCATTTCATTTTTGACAACTTCCAAATTTCCCAGATTTATACTTGGTACATTCAGCATTCTAATTTTCAATGGATGTTTACAGCTGTTTCTCTTCATTTTGAGTTGTGCCCCATGAGCAAATGAAGGTCCTGTACGCTTTTCTCCCACAGGTTTTACTCCATTCACGCCATTATGGTCAACTCTACTTTGAGGAGGCAGCTCTTCCCCAGTCTCATTTTGAGTGCCTTCCAACCGGAGGGTCTCATTTTCTGGCATTGTATCTGACAGTGTTTCTCTGCTATTCATAAATATTTCAGTGACTAAATATTCTGAAGCAGTTCGTCACTCTTTCTTCCTGGTCTGTCTTGTCTGGAAGCTCATCTGAAACCTGTCCACCATGGGTGACCCTGCTGGTATTTAAAATACCAGTGGCTTAGCTTTCAGAATCACAGAAACCCACAAGCCATCACAGTACAACAAACTGGCAGACGTGTGGTGAGATGTCACATAGTTCTTAATATAATTCAGCTTCTGAGATAATTTTCTGAGTATACAAGTTAAATGTAGTTTATTTTTATTGTTGTTATGTGTCTATTCAGTTCTGATTCATTGCGACATTATGCACATCAGAATGAAACGCTGCTCAGTCCGATGCCAACCTCAGAAATGTTGTTATGCTTGAACCCTCTCTTGATGCCATTATGCCAATCCATTGAATAAATATGGTGATAATACACAGTCCTGGTGCAAACATTTCTTGATTTTAAACTATTCAGTATACATTTGTTCTGTTCTAATGACTGCCTCTTGGTATATGTACAGGTTCTTCGTGAGTGCAATTAACTGTTCTGGAATTCCTACTTTTCACCGTGTTATCCAGATTTTTTCATGAACTACACAATTAAAACCCTCTTTATATTCAATATCTATTTAACATCAGCCATGATATTCCTCATTCTGCATTCTCTTCAGAATCCAGCTTGAATTTCTTTCAGTTCTTTGTCAATGTAAAGTTGCAATGCTTTTAAAATTATCTTTAGCAAAACATTTTTTGCCTGTGAGAGTAATGATATTAATTGATTTCTGCATCTTGTTGGATCATTTCTTTTTGGAAATGGCACAGATATGGTTTTCTTCCAATCAGTTGGCCAGGTAACCATTTTCCAAATTTCTTGGCTTTACTCTAATCATGTTATCACGGTAAACTCTATTTTAAGCAGGCAGCTCTTCTCTAGTCATATGCTGATCTCCTTCCAACTTGAGGGGTTCATATTCTAGCACTATATCTGACAATATTCTGCTGCTCTTTAAAATATTTTGAACTCCTGGTATTACGTGTAACAATGTTCCAATGCTACTCATGAAGTTTCCAGTGTCTAAATATTCATATGGAATCTCACTCTCTTTGTTTCTAATATGCCTTAACTCCGATGAAACCTGTCCACTGTAGGTGACCCTGCTGGTACTTAAAATACCAGCATCACAGCTAAACCCAAAAAACCACTGGATGACAAATTGACATAATACAAGTGATGGATAGGAAGAGTCAGTGATATAAAAATGTTACTACCCAAAGTGATTTAAGTTTATAACTCAATCACAGTTCATATTCCAATATCATTCTTTAAATAGATGGAAAAACTACCCACCAAGTTTACAAAGAAAAGAAAGATAATTTGGATAAACATAGATTATCTTTATGCTGATGTTCTTAAGTGCTGTACTTCTGACTCATAACAACCCTGTATAGGGTATCCAAGGAGTGGCAGGTGAATTTGGACCACCACTCTTTTAGTTCAAATGAGCCTTGCAGTTAGTGCTTTATCCTACAGTGCCATACCAGGAATCTATAGCATTATTATAAAAGAACAATATAGGAATTATCTCATTTTGAGGTCTCAGAATTTACTACACAATCATGTTAGTCAGCCAGGTACTGGTACAACAACAAAAAAATTAGATCAATAGATCAATGAGAAACCAGTAGCAAACACACTAGCTGTGGAAGAATTAGTCTCTTTGACAAATGGTGCTGACAAAATTGGATATTTATTTACAGGAAAATGAAACAGGATCTATGTTTCACATCATATACAAAATTGACATAAAATGAATCAAAGACCTAAATTTGAAGCTTGGAACTAAAAAGATTATCAAAGATAAAATAGGGACAAACTTAGGGGTCTAATGCCTGGCATAAATACACTACCATACATAACTCAAAACACACAAACAGAAGAAAACAAACTTGATGACTTAGACTGCCTCAATATTAAATACTTGTCTGTATCAAAAGATTTCACTAAATTAGTAAAAAGAGACCTCACAAAAAAGGAAAAACATTTGGAAATGACATAACATACAAGGGATAATATAAATAAAATTTATAGAAATGTCCAACACATAAATAATTCAACTTAAAATATGGGAAAAGGAAATGAACATTCATATGGCCAACAAACATAAAAAAAAACATTTTTTTAATGATAATTGTCCATTGTTATTTAGTGCCATGTATAGGGTTTTTGAAGAACTGGTGGTGGGTTTTAACTACTGACTTTATGTTTAGCAGTGAAGTGCTTATTCTACCTTGCCACACCAGGATTCTGGCTAGAGGGTAGCGACATATTAAATTGGATGAATGGGAAGGCAATATAGAGTAAAATATAGGTTGGCAATAATATATCTATCTATATATACATATATAAGCAAGGGAAGACATGGGGTGTAGTGTAAGAGTTAAAGACAACAGAGGTAAATATTGCTATATTCACAATTCTGCAATAGTGAAGACCTAAAAATAGATACATGGTTAGCTAACAAGTTGAACAAGTACGGGAAGTAGAGAGTGAATTTACTCAAAAATATACTCAAATACACTATGCACAAATATACTATAGAGGCTATTTGTGCATAGGTATTTACATTTGCTGTAAATATATCCATACATGTGTTAAAGCATATAAGTGACAACTTATTAGACATAACCAAACACTTTGAGGGAATAAGTCCCTGGCTCTGCGGCCTCAGGACCATAGTCTAAGGGAACACTGAGACCAGTAAGTATAAACAGTCCACAAAGTCAATAATCTGAATCTTACTTTGTTGAGTAGTCACTGGGATCTTAGCAGGGTCTTGAACAATCATCTAAGGTGCAACTAACTATAGGTCTTTTTCAGTCTGGAAGAAATAAGAGTGATGAAAAATGAAAACCCATGGAAATAACTAGTACAATGAACTTATGAACCATGAGAACATCAGTCTCCATGACCCTGGCACCAGAAGAATTAGATGGCTCCAAACTATTAACTATTTTGAGAGGTATCATATTTTGGGTAGAGAGGGAAAAAATGTGTAACAAAACTCAAAAGTATAAAAGATACCAGATTCACTGGTTAGATAGAAACTGGTAGAACTCCTGAAACTATGGCTTTTATCACACTCTTCAGGTCTGGAACTGATGGCTCAATTTTCACGCCAACCAGTTGGTAGTTGTATAGAAGGGACAGCCCACTAGTGAAGTATGCACATCTTATAATAGTCAACCATTTCAGATCAAAAGTACATCATTTACTTAGGGACAAATTTCAGGAGATTTGAAAAAAAAAGAAAGAAACCCAAGAAAGAAGTGGGATAAGAGATGCTACGTTGAGGGAATTATAATCAATGAGATGAGAATGTGTAGGAATTGTTGAATGTAAAACTGGTGATCTGCTTTTCAAAACTTCTCCCAATTAAAAAAAAAAAAAAAAAAAATCAGATGGTCAATGGGAGTTATAAAAAAGCATGCTGTTAAAATTTCTTATGAAATATGATAAATTGCTAAATTATAAACTATGTTTAACTACCAATTAAAAACTTTAAAATCTAAAGAATTTAAAGATGCACTTTTTAAACCTAACAATACACCAAGATATAATTTTCAAAGGCTCTAGTTTTTCTGGGTATATGCTTCACTTCAGAGAACATGAAATATAATCAGAAAATACTAAATCTAATAATGTTTTGCAACAAAAGGATATTTGTGGTAACTGATAATAATTTAAAGAGGAAAGATTACAGACCGCTTAGAAATTAAAGCAATAGAATCAAAGGCCTTCCCAGTAGAAACATTGCACTATTAATAAAAATGCCCAGCTCATGGAAATTACAGCTTTGACAAATTTACTTGCCAGATTCTTTATGTGAATGACTAGTCTGTTTTGACAAATCACATAAGTCATTTCTAAAAAGCTCATTTTTGCTGCAGCCAATGCAGAATTGTGTGTTTTTCTTTTGTACAGATTTTCATTTTGAATTGCTGACAGGAGAAAAAACTGGCTTCTATTAAGTTCATCATGTGGAATACTTTCCATTGCACATACTTTCCATTTCTTTTTTGTATAAATATTTCAGGTAGTGGTGAGTAAAATGGCCTTTATTGAACACATTTTAATATACCTATTCTGTTTATCTGCGACTTTGGAGCTCTTTCAAAGGTGAGCTTCCTTTCTCTAATCCTGGAATCAGAGTTGGTCTTTTGACATGATGTTGAATTAAGAACTTAGGCCACTTTCATGCTGTCACTCTCTTGGAAATTTGACCATCTATTTGGAGAAAAAGGGTGGACTGATCAGCTGTAGAACAGTGACAAGTGATAATGAGCATAACTGGCCCACCCTAGAGAAGGCTGTTCTTAGATCAGCCGGTTTTCAATCCACTAGCTGAACCCCACCCATCTCAGTCTGGAATGGCTGAGAGCATAATTATGAGTAAAAAAACAGACTCTAAAAATACATATTGTTTGATTCTGTTATATAGAAATCAAAAACAGAAAAATGTAATCTACTCTGTTCAACTTAGTGGTGACTTCCCTTCCAAAATTTAATCGTTGTTGCTGTTCTTTTAATGTTATATATAATGTCATTAGTTTGGTTATAATTGTATCTATTATAACAACTATCAGCATCAAGACAGAGTTGAAAGGATAAAATAAGATTTATTTTTTTTTAGTAAATTGCTTTCACCATACATGTGCCCTACTTGAATGTACACCCCTATCAATGCAGTCACCTAAATCACCTAAACAGAAAGACTCTGAATGCATTTTCAACGATCATGAGAACTAACTAGAGAATTCGCAAACACTCAGATAGGTTTTTCTTACATGATTGTATTTTTTTTTTTCTTAACTATTCAACCTACTATTTTCACTGACTTATATATGTATTGGAGTCCTGGTGTGGCGCTGTGGGTTAATGTGCCAGACTGCAAAGCCATTTGAACTGCAATGTCGGTGGTTCAAGCTCACCAGCTGTTCCTTGGAAACTCTATACAGGGTCACTATGGGTCGGACTCAACTCGACGGCACTTAACAACAACAACATATATGTATTAAGACAGTCCCATTTTGCATTTCATTACTTTCTATTAATCATATGATACATGTTATTAGCATGATACTTTGAAATTTTAAGACAATGCTGAGGTTTTCAGTTTAAAAGCTGAAAAGCTAAGTAGAAAACTTGTTCAGAAGAAGTAAGCAAGCAGACATTTGCAGTAATCTTTGGAAATGCTTCTACATCTTTGAGATTTAAAATGTCTTTATATATTTTACTATTAGTAAAGTACTGTGGAGATTTAAACATTTATAGGATATTTTCAGTTTTTTGACTTGCCTTTACTTTGAGCACCTTTTCTCCCATTTTCTTTTTGTCCTTATGGTTGTATTAAACTTCACAGAGTTCTATAATATTATCAATTTATGCAATTTGTGAGGTTTAAGTAATGTTAATGGATTGCTAACTGAAAGGTCAGTGGTTTAAACCCACCAGCCACACTCAGCAACAACAATACAATCAAATAAGTGAGCAGAAATCTGGTTGCACCCAGAACACTGAAATTTTACCATTTATTCCTGTTGTTTGTTATTCTCAACAAAGGATGATTTGCAAAAGGATTGTGGGATATTTACATTTATATTCAAAGACCTTTTGTCTATGTAAAAGCAGGAATTAACATCAGATATTCCATGAAAGAATTTTCTAGTATAATTATTCTGGGATTTATGGGATAAAAGTCTCTGAACATTGGATATGAACTCTCGATTATATCCATGAAAGCTGAGGAAGTTCGTAGTATATTAGATGTCCTGGAATGAACCACTCTTCCATAGTTTCAAACTATTACAGTCCCTCTCAAATTGCCATAATAACAGAGAATATAAAACAGAGTATAAAATAGCTATGAGTGCAGTCAATTGTACATAACTGTTTTCTAAAATGACTTATGTATAGCATGAAATTTCTTTCAGGCAGAGCATCAAGTGTGCTATGAGAGATACACTGGAAAATAACTTTTCTTGAGCAGTAGCTGCATTCTGCCATTTTTTGAAATCTTAATAAGAGAATTTACAATGCAGAGGTGTGTAGACTATGCATTTTAGTACCTTTTGACAATATTTGCTATGATCATAAGAATTTAAACATTTAGATTTAAAATATGAGTTAAAACTCATCTTGCTATGCAAATCAGTGTATTAAATGACTCCTGATGTGGCACTTTAGGATAAGCACAGGACTACAAATGAAATGGTTAGCTGTTCAAACCCACCAGCTTCTCCTTGGAAACCTGATACAGGATCACTATGAGTCAGAACTGATTTGACGGTATTTAACAGCAGCAGACCTAACATATAAATATAAAATTTGCAATGAATAATATGTTGAATAATCTCATCTATATGTAAGAGTCAAGTCAAATAGAACAGTAAAAGTTTGAAAAATTGTATAAAAGTTTGCAAAATGAGAAGATTCACTTAAAATTATTAAAACATATTTTATTAAAGCATACAAAAATATTAGTGTTGTATGAAATGATATAACAAAATGACTCATATATATCTATATCTATATCTATCTATATATCTATCTATATATCTATCTATATATCTATCTATAT
>NW_006408717.1:630247-663818 GCF_000296735.1 Chrysochloris asiatica | reverse complement strand
TTCATTTTACCTTGATAGTCCAGAAAGCTACTGCTGACTATTGGACAGTCTTCTTCTTACAGGAATCCAGGTCTTAAGATTGCTTCCTTCTAGCACTCTGCCGTCTTTTAAAATCTTTTATTTGTCCATATCATAACCTCTTCTTCCACAAAGTAGAGTTCACCAGGATGATGTGAATGGAGCAAAGCTTTTTGGACTTTCATTTGCTGATGGGGCAAATCTTAAAATGAAAAGAAAAAGCTAGGAACATCCATTGTTGTTGCTATTGTTGCTGATAGATGCCAATGAGTCAACACCAACTCATAGGCACTCTATGATTAACAAAATGAAATACTACACAATCCAGGGCCAACATCACAATCATTGTTATGCCTGAGCCCATTACTGCTGTCACTGGAAGAAGTGCAATCAGAGTGCTCCTTGGAGGACAGCATTGCAAACTTTGTGTCTCATACTTCCGACGTATTGTCAGGAGGGACCAGTCACTGAAGAAGGATATCATGTTTGATAAGTTTGGGGGTCAGAGAAAAAAAGGAAGATTCTGCTCAGTGAGATGGATTGGTAAAGTGGAAGCATCAATGGGCTCATGTATGGCAACGATAGTGAGGTTGGCTCAGGATCAGGTAGTGTTTCATTCTGCTGTACATAAGGTCGTTATGAGTCAGTACCTACTCGATGGCACCTAACAACAATAACATTATGATCAAGAGACAATGATACTGAAAGAAGAAGACCAACATGCATTTGAAACAAATGGCAAAGAACAAGTTCAGGAATTGATGACAAACAAACTGAAATCTTTCAACAAACTGATGCAGCACTGAATACACTCACTCATCTATGCCAAGAAATTTTAAAGACAGCTACCTGGCCAACTGATTGCAAAAGATCCATATTTATGGCCATTCAAAAAAGAAGTGACTCAATGGAATGCAAAATCATTGGACATTATCATTAATATCACACGCAAGTAAAATTCTACTAAAGATAAATCAAAAGTGGTTACACCATTACGTTGATAGAGAACTGTGAGTTTCAAGTCAGATTCAGAAGAGGACATGAAATAAGGGATTGCATTGCTGATGTCAGATAGATCTTGGCTGCAAGTAGAAGATACCAGAAAGATGTTTGGCTGTGCTTTACTGACTGCAAAGGCTTTTGATTGTGTGGATCATGACAAACAATGGGCAACATTTCAATGAATGGGTATTCTGGAGTTCTTGACTGTGACATGAGGAACCTGTATGTAGATCAAGAGACAGTTGGTTGTTTTCTTTTTCTTTACCCTTTTTCTCTTTCCCACAAGTCTGTTCAGATGTTTCTCTTAGTAAGAACTAACTTTTGAGTTTGCGAGAAACCATACAGGAAATGAGTAGAAAGAGAAAAATAAAATAAAATAATACAATATTTGTACCTTTGTCTCTGTGAGTCAAAGCCAGTCTTGTACAATGAGACTGTTTTCTTGACTCTCAATACTCTCACACCCATTCAAAATAGCTGTGGGGGTTAAAATGACAAGAACAGGTCACATTGGCTGCCTCAAATCAGAAGTCACTGCCTTTGTTGGGTCTGTTCAACTCATTCTCCCAATGAGCACTTGATTACTTATTTTTCCCTTTATGTGAAGACTTCCAGGACCATCTTCTGAATCTGTTTCTTGTGGTTTTTCATATCTTTGCTGCAGAGGGTCTGCACAGCCTTTCTGCCTAGTCCACCACCATCTAAATACATCTTGATGACATGTTTAATTAATTTCAGTATGAAAAAGTAGGTAGATACTTCAATTTAATTTTCACTGACTTTAAAGTTTGTTGAAATTTTTAAAATAATATTAGCCTTAATTGGTCTTCCTCCTAGGCATATGAATATCACCGTATAACATACAGTGATGTACTTCAAAATAGATATTGAAATGTTCTTTGTGATGATGAATACGACACCATTCCTCCTGAAATTTTCATTCCTGGCAAAGTAAACTGTGCAATTGTCAGATTCAAAATTGCCAATACCAATTCATTTCAGTTCATCAATGACTATATATAATATGTATTCCATTTCATTTTGACAGCTTCTAATTTTCCTAGATTTATACTTTGTGCATTCCATGTTCTGATTATTAATGGTAACTTGCAGCCATTTCTACTTATTTTGAGTTGTGTCTCATCAGGAAATGAAAGCCCTAAAAGTTTTACTCCACTCTCATCATCATGGTCAATTTTACTTTGAGGAGGCAGCTCTTTCCCTGTCATATTTTCAGTGTCTTCTAACCTTCAATGTCTACCAACTCATTTTCCAGCATTATATCTGACAATGTCTGGTGCTATTCTCAGGTTTTCATCTTCAATATTCAGGTGCTGACAGTTTTCCAATGCTATTAATAAGATTTTCAATGCCTACATATTTGGAAGTAGTCTGTCTCTCCTTTTTCCTAGTCTGCCTTAGTTTAGCAGCTCAGCTGAGGCCTATGTACCATGATGGGTAACCTCGTTAGTGTTTAAAATACCAGTGGCATGGATTTCAGAATTACAGTAACACACAAGGCACCACAGTATGAAAAAACTGAGAGATGAGTGGTGGCAACATAGATTACTTTCAAAGAAACAATTTTTTTATAAATAAACAAAATTATTATAAACAATTTTTTTTCAATTTTATATTTAAGGAAGCATGAAATTTTTATATCAGGTAATCTAGTTGCTGGCTAGTTATAATTTAAAAAAAAAATAATAATAGCACCAGATCCTTGTTCAAACCTCTGTGGTTTTTTTGCCTGTAAAAACACAGAATGTATTTTGATGGATGAAGTTACATGAGGAGGAATTGCTAGAACCTTAGGGAATAGCTGGATCATTTTATATATGTTTGCATAAAACTTCAACTTAGTTTGCATATCTTCCTATTTATATCTTTTGCTAAAATCCTAGCTGGTCTGTCTCAAATGAACAGCATATACTTAGATCTAATACTTTGTCTTACAAAATCCAATATTCCTTTTGTTGAGGAGCAGAAAGGAGGATACAATGTTTTACAGCAAACAGCACTTTATTTGTAATACTTTCAAGTATTCCAGTAGTCTATTTTGCAAATGTTTTCAGTTTTTCAAATAATCAATGCCTTTCCCTGACAAGTTATACAGCTTGGCAAAGAAATACAAGTAAAGTTACTTGACATATTTGTTTTTTCTTTCTCATCTAATTATAATGATCTCATTCTAGTGTAACCCACTAGCCAAACTCTACTATAAAACCAAGGATAAGTAAAAGTACTGTGGTAATTTACACAATCAGTATTCTTGGTGTACAAATGAAGTGGGAGAGGAACATACTGCATATAGGTGGGCAAACAGAAGACATCCAGTCTAAAAGAACCTGCATGATATGGCTCATGCTTCATTCATAGACCTTTATCTCTTACTACTTAACCCAATGCTAACCTTCTCTGACCAATATCTTTTTTCTCTTTATGCCACTCAATCTACTTCATGACCTCAGATCTGTGTACATTGTATTCAATCTGCTAGGAAAGATCTCCATTTCCTAACTTGAATGACTCGTAATCATTTGGGTGCATTATAGTTGTCACCTTTCATAGAAGACTTCCTTAATTACCCAACTGAAAACAACTCCTTTAATTTAGTCACTCTTAACACATAATTCTGTTTATTTCCCTCTCAATACATAACTCAGCATAAAATTGCTTTATTTGCTTATGAGTTGATCACGTGTATTACAGTATATTTAGTGCTTAGTATCTTTTCTACACAGAAAAAACATCAATAGATTGTAAATTAATAGAAGTATCATCTAGCTCATATATTCTCCTTTCCACTTATACAGACAGAGCACCTAAAGTACAGCTGCATTTAATATAGTAAGTGGTGTAGAACTAAAGTTCAAGTTTAAGGGGAAAAAAGCTGTCAAGTTGATTCTGACAAATAGCAATCCTATAGGACAAGGCAGAAATGCCCAATATGGTGTCTATGGCTATAACTTTGACAGAAGCAAATATGGAAGCAGCTTGGACATCTTTCTTCCATGGAGAAGTTGTTGGATTCAAACAGCCAATCTTTTGATTAGTAGCCAAGCACTGTAACCACTGTACCACTAGGACTCTCTAGTGTAACTTGGTCATCAATAATGCCACCAAGTACACCCAATAAATTATACTTTTTCCTAAAATTATAATTTGAAATAAAGCATGATTATGAAAAATTAAAAATAGACTTAAACAACACTAAAAGCAGGTAAACAGCTATTAAAGGTACAACACTTGGTCTCTATTCACATGGAAGAAAAAATTTTAAAAAAGTGTTAGGAATAAGAGAAGGGTATAGATTGTGTGTTGCTGTGGGTTAATGCACTGGACTGCAAAATGGATTTGAACAGCCAAGTCAGCCATTCAGACTCACCAACTACTCCTCAGAAATGCTATACAGGGTAGTTATGGGTCAGAACCAACTCAATGGCACTTAACAAAAACACAGCACAGATTGTGTGGTCAATTGCCTCCATTAACTACTGCTTCCTTTGCCATGAGGCCAAAAGAGTTGGATGGTACCCAACTACCTTTATTAAATATTTTAATCAAAGCTTTGGCAGAAGAATCCTGATCAAAAGGAGATAATGCAGAATATAATTTCAAATTCTCTTAGACTCAAGGTTTTGTTGAAATAGAAGATGGATAAACCACTAATACTATAGCCTTGTGATAATCTTTAAACCTTAAGCCAAAAATATCCCTGAAGTCTCCTTAATACAAAACAATAGTTTCAATTAACTGGTAAAACTAATGTAACTCAGGTATTATGTTTTTGTGTTTTTTTTTTTTTTTTAAAGAACTATCTACATGACGTCAAATTGACAACAGAAACTAGAAAAACTAAATGGGAGGGAACCTTATGGGGCAATGAATTTATGTTATGGATGGAGGAATACCTCAGAAAAGGAAGGTGAGAATGATGGCCCACCTTGAAGAATGCAAACATTGCCATTAAACTCTATTTATAGAAACTGTTTTATTGAAGTATGTTTTGCTCTATATAGCCTCAACAGAAAAACAGATAAGAAGAAAGAAGAAAAAAAAAGACAAAGGACAATTTGAGAGCAAGTAAGATGTTTGTTTTGTCAGTGGTAGAGTGGAAAAGATAATACAAAAATTAACTTCATACCAGTAAATCTGTATAATAGAAGTAGTATATTTTAAATATTTTGTACTTTAACATACCACACACACACTTCTCTTTTCTATTGCTATTCATGATGACTGGACAGAAACAGAAATGACTTTTTTGCTTAAATCCATCCTCCATTTTTGAAGATGATCTCAGTTCCTGCTAACTTAAAAATTGAACAATTTGCATCCTTTCATCATTTCATTTCTCAATTAAGTCACTTTTCTCTCCTGTTTTCCTCTGCCATCTGAATCATATTCAGATAGGACATGAAGAGTGTTGCCATCCTTGCTCAAAATATAGATTTTCTTTTCATTTACACAATCATTTCCATTATTCTTTCTACCTTTTGTTATACATATTGGAAAGAAATTATGATAAAGATGTTACTGTGAGAGGTGAAAATGGGTGGCAGTAGAAATGGAAAAGGGGAATTTTAAAGCATAATAGCAAAGTATTTTTAAGTGTTTCATATGATACTCTTTCCACGATTTCCTTTTGTGTTTAATTCCATTGAAATCAACCTTTGTTTGGAGTATTCTGTCTTCCCTTGCTATGCACAATTTTTTCTCACTCTCACTATCCCTTATTTTACAACAAAGCTAAGTGCATAGGGGGAAATAAGTACCATTGCAATTTACCTATCAAATTTCTCACATTAAAAAAAATTTGTTTTTTATGCCAGTAGACATGAAGCATTGTTTTTCATTATAATTATTATTTTTATTTGTTTTTGCTTTCTAAATTTCCAATTTTATTCTATTTACCAGCCTTGTTTATTTTTAGCTAACCAGGTCTTTATTATCACAGGCATGATATTTTCCATAGCAAATTATGTATGCAAAATTTGGATAATAAATAAGGAAGGCTGTAGAAGAATTGATGCAATTAAATTATGATATTGGAGAAGAATATTGAATAGAAAGTAATAATTTAAAAAAATCAAATCTGTGCTGGAAGAACTAGAGCCAGACTACCTCTTAGAAGCCAGAATAGTGAGACTTCGTTTCTCATACTTCAGATTTCTTATCAAAAGGGACCAGTCACAATTCAAGGTAAATACTCTTGGCCAAGTAGATGGTCAGGAAAAAGGAGTAAGACCCCCAAGGAGATGGATTGACAGAGTGGCAGCAGCAATGGTCTCAAGCATAAGAACAATTGTGAGAATAGCACAGGACCACAAAGTGCTTTGTACTCTTGTGCATAGGATCTCAATGAAAACTGACTTAACAGCACCTAACAACCACAGCAACAACAATAGCAAGGTCTTTATGAGTTGTAATAGATTCCAACACACATAACAATAAAAACAAGCTAGGAACCCGGGGAAATTTTCTTACTCATGAAGATAAACACTCCAAGAGATCTACAATTCTAACCTGATGACTTGTTAGGAGGAAAGTTCTTAAAAGCTGTCAGATAAAACTCAGCGACATGATCTCCCAATGAACTGCTTATATTTTTGTGATCAATGTATGATTCCAGATGGGAACTCAACATCCATGTAACTGTTTCCTGAATTGTTATTAAACAAAATTTGGTTGAAATAATGACTATTTCTCTCAAACCACACAACTTTTTAGAAAATGCAAAATAAAAATATGTAATAGACAGAAATAAACTGCTATGTTTTAAAGTGCAACTATTTAAAACACTTGCTGTTAGAATGGAACAAAACAAAAAGATTCTCTTCTGCTCTGTAGTAATAAATAACTGTTCTAATGTGACAGTCCAATTTAGAGTCTTCCAAAGATTGAACTGTCTTATATGTGTTGAAGAACTCATAATGAGGAAAAACAGCTACAAATATCCACTAATAATTGGAATACAGAATATATAAAATATGAAATTTAGGAAAATTGGAATTGGTCAAAAATGAAATGCAGTACATAAAGATCCATACAACAAAGGAGATGTATTGGCCATTTTGAATCTGACATTCATATGGTTTAGTATATCACACTCACATTCAAAAGGAATGAAATCATATTCATTATAAAAAAGAACATTTCAAGATTTGTCTTGAAGTACAATGCTGTCTGTGATAGGACACTATCCATAGGCCTTCAAGGAAGACCAGTAAATACCACTATTATTAAAATTTACTAAACAACCTCTAAAGCTATTGATAATGAAATTGAGAAACTCTACTAATTACTTCTGACAGTGTTTTTCTGTTATTCATAAGGTTTCAATGACTAAATATTTGGAAGTAGTTTGTCACTCTAGTCTGTCTTTGTCTGGAAGCACATCTGAAATCTTTCCACCATGGGTGAGCTTGCTGGTATTTAAAATACCAGTGACATAGCTTTCAGAATCACAGCCACTCACAAGCCATTACAGTACGACAAACTGACAGAAGAGTGGTGGGAAAAGATTGAAGTTGTCAAGGACTTCATTCTTCTTGGATCAACTATCAACACTCATGGAAGCAGCAGTCAAGAAATCAAATGATGTATTGCGTTAAGCAAATCTGCTGCACAAGACCTTTTTAAAGTGTTAAAGAGCAAAGATGTCAGCTTGAGAAAAAAGGTGCACCTGACCCAAGCCATATTTTCAATAACCTCATATGCACGCAAAAGCTGGACAGTGAATAAGGAAGACCGTAGACAAATTGATGCTTTTGAGTTATGGTGTTGGAGGAGAATATTGAAAGTGCCATGGGCTTCCAAAAGAACCAACAGATCCATGTTGGAAGAAGTGCAGTTAGGATGTTCCTTGGACCTTGTCTCTCGTACTTCAGACATATTGTCAGGATGGACCAGTCACTGGAGAAGGATATCATGTTTGGTAAGGTGGAGGGAAAGAGGAAGAGAGGAAGACCCTCAATGGAATGGATTTGCCAAGTGACAACATCAATGGATTCAAGTATGGCAACAATAGTGAGGTTGGCCCAGTATCAGACAGTGTTTTGTTCTGCTGCGTATAAGGTCGCTATGGGTTGCTACCAACTCAATGGCACCTAACAACAACATATATATATATATGGAGCGCTGGTAGTGTAGTGGTTATGAATTGGGCTGCGAACTGCAAGGTCAACAGTTCGAAACTACCAGCTGTTCCGCTGGAGAAAGATGAGGCTTTCTGCTCCCGTAAAGATTTACAGCCTTGGAAACCCTGTACAGGGTTGCTATGAGTTGGAACCGACTCCACGGCACATAACAACAACAGCAACAATATATATATATAGTTGCTGTTAAATGCCATCAAGTCAGTTCCAAACCATAGCAATACCGTTTCGGATTTCCGAGGAGAAAATCTCTTAGCTTGAACTGCCAACCTTGCATTTCAAACTGACTTTGCAGTCCAGCGAATTAACCCACAAAACCACACCAGGACACACACACACAGTGTGGTGCTGTATGATAAATATATTTGTTGTTAAGAATCATTGAGTTGGGTAAGGCCATAGATACCCTATACAGGCTCACAAAGTATTGGCTGCTGGGTTTGAAAGACTGACCATGTAGTTTGCAGTCCAGTACTTATCCTGCAGTGCTACACCAGGTCTCTCCATATATATAAAATAATTTTTTTTAAAAAGTTTCACTTTAGTATTACAAAAGTTATACTTTCAAAAAATAGAATGACCTGGACACCAAAGTAACATTCTCTTATATTTATGCAACCCTTCATAATTTCTATATCTCAGTTCAATAGGTCTCATTTGAAATTACATGTTTATAAATTAGCTTTCATTAAATTTTGCAAATTTGTCATTCTTCTTAATTTGTCATTAATCTTTAAATTAAATGAACAATAAAAAGCAACAGCAGAAATATGTGTGCCTCAGAAGCAAAAAAATAATCCTTGTAAACTCAATAGAAATTATTGAAATCAGACAAAAATGTTAATGAACTTGGAAGCCAATTCATCCCTAGAGCATCTATATAAAACTGTGGTACTGCTGATAAGTTTAATCTCGTGAGACTCAGAGTAGGAAACTCAGTAAGATCACAAGAACTTCTGATTTACAGAAATGTGACACAATGTTGTTGTTGTCATTACATGCTGTTAAGGGTATTCCAACTCATTTTTACCCTATGCAAAACAGAACAAAGCATTTCTGGTACTGTGTCATCATTACAAGTTATTTTAACCTTGAACTCATTGCTACTGTCACTGTAACAATCAGTATAGCTTATTTGGATTCTTCCTTCATTTTTTTGGACCCTTCTCTTTATCAGGCATAGTATCCTTTTCCAGGGACTGGTCCCTCCTGATATGTCCAGAGTATGAGAACCAAAACTTGACTATTCTTGCTTCTAAGGAGCATTCTGCCTATCCTAAATCTAAGAGTATCTTTTCTTCAGGCAGTCCATGTTACTTTCAGAATTATTATTATTTTTGAAGGGGTCTACACTTCACAACAACAACAACAAATAATGAGATTTAATAATGGGGAAAAGTTTAGGAAAACCAACAAAGAATGATACATTACCCTAGGAGCTTGTCACAGTAGGGAGCTAGTTGTTACCTCTTTGATCTGAAGGGATGTGGGGAGGAGGCCTAGAGAGACTGGTGGAGATGCAGCTGGGCCAAGAGGTACAGCTAGCCAGTGGTGAACCCAGAGGGAGCCCAGAAAATAATTTTCCAAATTTACTTTCCTGCTTCTTCTAATCTATTCTAGTGCTCCCTGTGTGTGACACCAATGGGAAGCCAGGAAGCAAGCTTTCCATGTATAGTCAAGGGCAGAGCGGGGTATGGGTGGAAAGAGAAGGAGAAGAGAGGATCTGACGTGGGACAAATGACAAAAAGACAGCATTTGTTATATTTGTTATATCCATCAAAAGCATAAAAAAAAAAAAAAAAGACACAAAGAAACAAATGTTTAAGGAAAAAAAGTGTCTTTCTTTGAGTAGAAGCTGAGAGTGCATAGACTTACGTGTTTAATGCTCAAATGCCTGGTCTGCTTTTCTCATTCACTTCACCTTCCTGGTTCCAGTAGGCATCCACTTTGTGACAATGACTGGAAAACTAGCTCCTTCCCTGGAGCCTGCTCTCACCCCAACATACTCATTTATTTATTTATTTATCAAAGTTTTATTGTGAATTATGTGATAGTTTACATGGGAGAGCATTAGCTTTACATTCATTCTATCATATTCATTTCATTGCCATGGCTACAATCCCTTCCATGCAGCATCAACCAACCAAAGGGTATACCCTGCAAGTCTGTCCTCCCCGGTGATCAGCACACAGCCCCACTCCCTCTCTGGGTTTAGAGTACCCAGCTGCTCCATATCTCCAAGTCCTCTTCTCTGCCTCCATTTCTGGCTTCACTGTTTCTCTGGGTAGGGTCCTGTACTCCACTCTTCTTATTGATGGTCCCAGGGAACTCCTCTCCTGGACTGCAAAGTCAAACACTCCCCTCCCTTTGCTACAAAACATCTACCTTTACATTTCCAACCCTCACAGTCAGTTCTGATAACAATTATTCACTATTGTAGCACAAGAGACCTATCCCCATCTCCTTTCATCAGTCCTGCCCAGACAGATTGGATACTACTCAGTGTTGATTCTACCTTCCTCCTCACCCTCTAGTCTAGGCTCCCTCTTGAAAGCTTGTAAGACAGTACCTTTTTGCCTTTGTAGATACCCCCCCCATTTTGGATAGCCAATGTCCAAATTGCCCATCCCTATCTACTTTGTGTATGGAGAGGGTGTGAATGATCCTCACTGTAAGATTTGTTCCCTCTTTTGAGATACTTCAGCCATAGGTATAGGTCAAGTTAATCAAATTGTATCAGATTATTCTTTATTTCCTCTTCTTTCTTCTTCTAGTTAAGCTCTGATCATCCAGCCATTGAGGCCAGGTCAAATGGGTATTATCTGCAAGTGTGGGTGTTCTTATGCATATGCCCTCTCTTCTTATTATATGGATGCTTCATTCTCCACTCTAGTCCTTGGTGGCTATATCACTGACTCTGGGCCCAAGAGTTCCCAGGTCTTGCCATACTGTTGGCCAACCAGGTCTCCACCAGGCTCACATGAGTCTTTTGAACATTGTAGGGCTTAGTTTGCAGCTTCATTGCTGTTTTCCCTCACATCCTCTTATCAGTGACAAATGTGGTCACTAATTAGAGCGCATATTGGCTCATGTATTCTCATTGAAACTTAGTCTTGGAAGGGGATTTTCCCTGAAGGGACACAGCTACTTGTCTTGATGTCTCCTGGGTGAGCAACTTGCTTGGTTTTGTAGTAATCAGTCTGACTGCCATTAATGTTTTGTATTTTTACTGTTGGTCTTTCTTTCAAGAAGTATCTTATGATCTTCTAGCTGTTCCAGGCTGGTATGCTTGTCTTTTTAAGTGGGAATTTCTCACCTCAGAAGATTCTGGATTGGGTGCAGGATTCCCCCTATGGTCTTATGTAATGCAGAGGCTCCACAGGAAGCCTCTTTCACTGGGCACTTTATAGCCCCATTTTAGGTATTCCATTGTGACACTGTGGGCTAATGCAAAGTCGTTTGAACTGCAAGGTCGGTGGTTCAAGCTGCATTCTGTAATTCAGATTCACCATTAATAAAATTGAAGGTAATGTCTGTACTGGATCCCAGTTATTTCTGCCCTATGGTGAACATTTGGCATTCTTTTTGATTTACCAGAATTGAACAACATTCTGTGTTTCATAGAGCCTTCTTTTTATGAGGCTTGGATGGAGAGAGACTCCACTTCTCATTGTATTAGAAACCAGAAAGGCCAGTTAGTCACTTTCCTGGCCTCCCTTGCAACTAGAGAGGAGACCTGTAGTCAAGCTTAGCTAGCCAGTGGACTGTGAGTTGGTAACTGATAACTCAGGGATGCAGTGACATCAGTTGCAGCAAAATATGCCTCCAAAACAGCAGTGATAGTAGCAATGCAAACTAGAGTGTCCAACCTGACTACTGATGCCATGCCTGAGTTCATTGATGCTGCCACTTGGCCAATCCATCTTGTTGGGGGTCTTCTTCTTTTTCTCTGACCCTCCACCTTACCAAACATGATATCCTTCTCCAGAGACTGGTCCCTTCTGACAATATGTCCAAAGTATGAGAGACAAAGATTGGCCATCTTGGCCCCCAAGGAGCACTCTGGCTGCATTTCTTCCAAAACAGTTCAATTGATTCTTTTGGCAGCCCATGACACTTTCAATATTCTTCTCCAGCACCATAATTCAAATGCATCAATTCTTCTATAGTCTTCCTTATTCACTGCCAAGCTTTTGCTTTCATATGAGGCTATTTTAAATACCATGACTTGGGTCAAGCGCACCTAAGTCATCAAGCTGATATCTTTGCTCTTCAACACTTTAAAAAAGGTCTTGTGCCACACGTTTGCCTAATGCAATATGTCATTTGATTTCTTGACGCTTCCGTGAGGGTTGTTAGTTTATCCAAGAAGAATGAAGTCCTTGAAAACTTCCATCTTTTCTCCATTGATAATAATGTTATTTATTGGTCCAGTGGTGAGTATTTTTGCTTGCTTTACTTTGAGATGTAACCCATAACAAAGGCTGTGCTCTTTGATTTTCATCAGTAAATGTTTTTAGTCCTCTTCACTTTCAGCAAGCAAGGTTGTATCATATGCATATTGCAGGTTGTTAATGAGTCTTCCTCCAATCCTGATAGTTGTTGTGGCTACATAGTCACCAATCCTGATTTTCCAAACTGTATGAATTACCCTATATCTTTATAGTGAATTATTTTTCTGATTAAATCAGATGGTCCATTTCCATTTCAGGAAACTTAAACTCTTGCTGCTACATGTATACTCTTATTCAAGAAGCCAAAATATTGGTGAAAAGGGTGTTGAGTGGCACTCCAATAATTCTTCCCAGAACTATCTTGATTGTAAAATAAAACAAAACAAAGTCTCAAGCTGATTAATAATAAAAGGAATGTGTTGGTTTACATGAATCAGGTGAGGCTAGATCCAGACTCACCAAGAAGTTGCTTTTTCACACATTCTGTATCAGTCTTTCTTTCTGTCTTTTTTATTTTCATTCCCCTCATATGGGTCTCTACAACTGACTGTAAGCCCTCCTCTTTTAACAATAAAATGACTACAATAGTTCCTGAATTTGCATACTCATATATCATCCAACAAAAGGATCTCTTCCAGTTCAGTCCCACAAGTACTGACATATCCAGTACAATGCTGAACACACCATGGGGGCAATAAAAACAGGACAAGCTGAT
Source organism: Chrysochloris asiatica (assembly GCF_000296735.1). Lineage (NCBI taxonomy): Eukaryota > Metazoa > Chordata > Mammalia > Afrosoricida > Chrysochloridae > Chrysochloris > Chrysochloris asiatica. The sequence goes on along the minus strand of NW_006408717.1, from coordinate 650,469 downwards.
TAAACCACAAAGTAAGAATGAGTCAGGTAATCAAGTCCCCAGTGAAAATCAGCTTATTATTGATGGGAAGAGGGGAAAATGGATCTTGGGGAACTTTGGGGGACTCAGATTACCTGTGTTCCAGTCTCAGCTCTGCTCCTACTTAGCAGTGTGGGCCTAGAGCAGTCCCTTCTCCTCCCCATACCTCACTCATGGTGTTGGTTATTTAGGAGCGTGGTAGGGAGGTGTAGAGCACTTCCAGCTCTGACTTTCTCCAGGTCTATAGGTCTCTGGAGCAGTGTTATCATTACCTCAAGTTAATGGCTATGAACTTAGAAGAAGCAGGTCATTCTCTTGAGAGAATCAGGCTACTCAAGGTTCTGTTCCCCACCAGGCCCCTTACCAGCTACACAACACAGGGCAAGTGACTTCGCTTCTCTAAGCCCACCAGCATAGCTGGGGAGCATATTCTCCCAAAATGGTTTCCTTTCAGCAGTTTCTATTGATTACTTGCTGACAGAGTGACCACTAATAACACAATGAAAAATCCTAGGGGGGTTAGGGTCAGTCTATATGTTCAATAGGCTCTTGAACCATGTAAAGAGAGGAGTCAGAATGCAGCATGCCCCGCACCAACCTGTGGCAGTGTTCTTCTTTCAGTCCCACACACCTCCACCTCCAGATCTTGCCCTCAACAACTAGAGGTGGAACTTTTTATGATCTTTCACATGTAATTAAAGTGTGTCCTGCATTCAGTATTCTTTTAAAGCTCTATAACTAAATTACAACAATTCTACTTTGGTCTTTCTTATTCATTTTCCAACATTTACATGAATGTGAAGCAATTGAAAACACCATAGGTTGGATGTGGTGTACTTTAGTCCTCAAACTGATATATTTGCTCCTGAACACTATAAAGAGGACTTGTGAAACAAATTTGCCTAATATAATATGTCTTTTTTTATTTGGGGGCTGCTGTTTTCATGAATATTGATAGTGGATATAAGGAAATTGAAGTCTTTGATAATTTCAATCCATTTCCCACTTGTCATGATATTATTTGTTGGTCCAGTTGTAAGTATTTTTTTTTTTTTTTTCCATATTGAGATGCAATCCACACTGAAGACTGGTCTATAATCTTCATCACTAAATATTTTAAGTTCTCTTCACTTTCAGCCAACAAAGTCGTATTATCTACATATTGATGGTTGTAAGTGAATCTCCCTCCAATCCTTATGCCATGCTATTCTTAATATAATCCAGCTTCTCAGTATATTTGCTCAGCATGCAGGTTGAATAAGTGTGGTAATAGAATGCAACCTTAACACACATATTTCCTGATTTTAAACCATTCACTATTTCCTTGTTCTGTTCAAATGACTGCCTCTTGGTCTATGTGCACAATCAAGTGTTATGAAATACCAATTCTTCACAATATTTTCCAAAGCTTGTCATGTCCACACAGTAAAAAAAACTGCATAGTCAATAAATCACAAGTAAAGATGTATCTGGTATTCTCTGCTTTCAGCGAAGGTTCATCTGACATTAGTAATGATATGCTTATTTTCAGGTTCTCTGTCAAATCCAGCTTGAGTTTCTGGAGGTTACCTGTCAATGTACTGTTGCAGTCATTTTTCAATCATATTCAGTATAATTTTAATTACATGTGATATTAATGATATTATTCAAAGATTTTTGTATTATTATGTGTACCTCTTTGGGGAATGAGCACAAATATGTATCTCTTCATATTTGTTAGCCAGGTAGCTGTCCTCCAAATTTCTTGACATTGATGTGTCTTCACCTCCAGCCCTCTATCAGTTTATTGAAAATTTTTGATTTTTATTCCATCAATTCCAGGGGTGTTTGTTTTTTACTAATTCCTTCAATGAAACTTGGACTTCTTCCTTCAGTACCATCAGTTCTTGGTCATATGCTACCCCTGAAATGACTGAATGTTGACCATATCTTTTAGGTGCAATGTCTCTGTGTAAACCTTGCATCTTCTTTTGATGCTTTCTGAGTCATTCAGTATTTTGTCCATGGTGTCCTTCAATATTTCAAGTCAACTATTGAGTGGTTTCTTCAGTTCTTTCAACTTGTGAAATGCTGAGCATGTTCTTTCCTTTGAGATCGTCTTCTCAAGCTGACCTTTGAAATTTTCTGTTCAGCTCTTTTATTTTATGTCCTCATTTCTTTCATTTGCTATAGCATTCCTACTCTGAATTCTAATGTTCAGAGACTCTTATTACATCCACTTTGTTTTTTAATTAAATTTTCCTGTCTTTTTAATGACCATTTGATGCTAACTGTTTGATGTTCATGATGTCATCCCACAACTTGTCTGGACTTCAGTCTTTAATGTCTAATGAATTATATCTCTTCATTTATACATGAACTATTGCTGGTCTTTTCCATAGTCTGTCCTTGTCCTTGTTTTGTGTGTTGATAGTAAGTTTTTCTACCCTCTCTTCCTACAGATGTAGTCTATTTGACTTGTGCATATCCCATCTGGTGTGGTTCACGTATATTGTTGTAGATTGTATTCTTCAAAAATGTATTCGAAATGAATAAGCCTTTGGTCTTACTAAATTCTATCATGTGATCTTCAGCATCATTTCTATCACCAAGGTCATATTTGCCAACTACTGACTTTTCCTCTTTGTTTTCAAACTTTGCATTCCAGTCACCAGTAACTATCAACATATCTCGATTACATGTCTGATCAATTTCACACTTAAAGAATTTGGTGGAATTCTTCAATTTCATCTTCACTTACTTTAATAGTTAGTGTATGTATTTGAATAATAGTGCTATTAACTTGTCTTCCTGCTGGAGTATGGCTATTTTCCTATAACAGAAGGGATTGCATTTCTAGACAGATTTTGGAATATTCTTTTAGATGATGAATGCAGCACCGTTTCTCTTGAATTTGTCATTTCCAGCATAATAAACAACACAATTGTCAGATTCAGAGTCACCAATACCTGTCCACTTCATCTCAGTAATACCTACGATATCGATATTTATGTGCTCCATTTCATTTTTGACAAGTTTAAGTTTTCCTAGATTCATACTTCAAACATTCCACGTTTGATTATTAATAGTTGTTTACAGCGTTTCTCCTCATTTGAGTTGTGCTCCATCAGTTAATGAAGGTATGTGTAGCTTTACTCCATTCGTATCATCAAGATCAATGCTATTTTGTGGAGGCAGTTCTTCCCCAATCATATTTTGAGTGACCTCCAAACTGATAGGCTCATCTTCTGATACTATAACTGACAAGGTCACTCTGCAATTCATAAGGTTTTCAGTAGCTAGACGTTTTTAAACAGTCTGCCTCTCTTTCTTCCTAGTCAGTCTTATTCTGGAAGCTCAGCTGAAACCTGTCTACCCTGGGTGATATGGCTGGTGTTTAGAATACCAGTGACTTAGGTTCTAGCATCATAGCTACATACCAGTGACTAGAGTGCAACAAACTTACAGATGAGTGGTTGCAAGGTAATGCTGTCGTTGTGTTGTTGTCAGGTGCCATCGAGTCAGAACTGACTCATAGCGACCCCAAGCACAGCAGAATGAAACAATGTCCAATCCTGTGTCAACCTCACTACAGCTGCCACACTTGATGCCATCAATGATGCCACCTGGCCTATCCATCTTGTTGAGGGTCTTCCTCTTTTTCTCTGACCCTCCATCTTACCCAGCATGACATCCTTCTCCAGCAACTATTCCCTCCTGACAACATGTCCAAAGTATGAGGGACGAAATTTAGCCATCTTGGCCTCCAAGGAGCACTCTGACTGCACTTCTTCCAAAACAGTTCTATTGGTTCTTTTGGCAGTCCATGGCACTTTCAGTATTCTCCTTCAACACCACAATTCAAAGGCATCAATTCTTCTACGATCTTCCTTATTCACTGTCCAGCTTTCGCATCCATATGAGGTTATTGAAAATACCATGGCTTGGGTTAGATGCACCTTAGTCCTCAAGGTGATATCTTTGCTCTTCAACACTTAAAAAAGTTCCTGTGCAGCAGATTTGCCTAATGCGATACTTTGTCTGATCTCTTGACTGCTGCTTCCGTGGATATTGATAGTTGATCCAAGAAGAATGAAGTTTATTGGCCCAGGGGTGAGGATTTTTATTTTCTTGACATTGAGATGCAAGGCAATAGAAAGGGAATATTTTAAGCTGCTAAGATTTTGATACAGGATCTGTAGTGGTTCAATGGTAAGAGTTTTGCTTTCCATGTGGTAGAACTTTGGTTTGTTCTTTTCAATGTACTTCAAGTGCAGTCACCACTCTTTTGTTAGTGGATGCATGTGTGTTACTATGATGCTCAACATGTTTCAGTAGAGCTTTAAGATTTAGTTGAAATAGGAAGAAAGACATGGTAGTCTTCTCCTAAAAATCAACCGGTGAAAACACTATGCACTACTACAGTATAACTCTGGTGTGTGTGATGTTACTGCAGAAATAGCAAGAACATTGTGGTGAAATGCCACACAACAATAGAAAGTGAATACACCACATATAAATCAGGTGTGGGAGGTACATAAGGTGAATAGATCAATGAAATAATATTCCATTGGAGAAATTTTGTAATTGGCCTCAAAATGCCTTGTAAGTCAACTATATCAACAGTTGCTGACCTGTTTAAATTTTACCCTGAAATCTGTGTGACAGGAGATTTTTTACAACATTGCAGTCTGGAATATGTCCTAGTAAATATTATGTTGTCTTTAGCTTATGCATGTACATTCATTTTATCAAGATAAGCTCTTCATATAATGATATTCCAAGTCTGAAGTGCACAATGAAAAATGCTGTTGAAAGATTTAAGTTATATTTATGCAACCATCGACCCACACCATCCTGAGAACATTTCCATATCACTATAAGATTCCTCCTATACTCGTCTAGTTACTTGCAGCATCTCTTTGACAATCAGTTTTAATTGCTGTTACTGTGTATTAGTTATGCTTGTTTTGATCTTCATATAGTATATCACCCCTTGTGTCTAATTTCAATCACTTGATTAAAAAGTTTTTGAGATTCATTTATGCTATTGCATGTATCAGTAGTTTATGCTTTTCTTATTCTGTATTTGTTTTTTATGTATACACTGTCATTTGTATCATTTGTTAATTTATTCTTCTGTTCATGAATATTCTTTCTTTTGATGAATTTGGGAGACTGAATGAAAAGAAATGCTACAAACAATAGTTATCTACATGTGAACATATGTATTCATTCACATTGGGTAAATTTCTAGGATTGGATTTATTGAGCCCTTTGTTAAAGTTCAGTGCACCAAATCTATTCTTGAAAAACTTTCTAAATTAAGTCAGGATTTATTCAAGGTTGCATTTTGTCTCTCTTGAACTTTCTTTGATTTTCTTCAGCTTCAACATGAACTTGCACTTAAACAATTGATGTCAGTTCCTTAGGCAGCCCCTGGATTTCTTTTGATGGCTAATATTGAACTTCTCCATGTTCTCTTTCCACATTGTAGTCAATTTAATTCATGTCTAGACCATTCACCAAAGTTCTGTTTATGGTTATAGTTGTCCTTTTTAATTTTTAAAGCAAAGAATTTCTGATGAGTAAATCATTAATCTTGCAGAGATGTCATGCAATCTCCCAGTGGCTGTTTTTTCCTACTACTTATTCTTCTTTTAATTTTTAACTTCTAAATTGCAATCATCAGTAATTATCAATGCACTTTGATTGCATGTTTGAAAATATTCATACTGCAGTAGTTCATAAAACATCTTTAATTTCTTCCCTTTGACATTTATGGGTATTGAATAAATTTGAGTAATAGACATACTAATTGTCTTCCTTGTAGCTGAATGAGTACTGATCTATCAATGATAGTATTTTATTTCATTATATACCTTGAAAAATTCTTGTTGTCAATGACTGCATTGCCTTTCTCTTCAGGGTGGCCTTCCAACAATGGTAGATTACATGACTGTCAGATTCACAATGGCCAGTGCAAATCCCTTTTAGCCAATTAATACCCCAAATATTTACTATTAGACATTCCATTTTAGTTTTTGACAACTTGTAATTTTTCTGCATATGTTCTATGTTCCGATTATTAATTGGTGCTTTTCATTTTGAGGTTTGCTATATCAGAAAGTGATAGTTTATGATGCTTTACATCATCCATGTCATTAAGATGGACTCTACTCTGTGGAAGAATATCTCCCTGTTATATTTTAAGAGTCTTTCAATATGTCAAGGGATATCATTGCTGAGTCAGATGGGTCTTTGCTGAAAGCAGGGTATGCAAGAAATATATATTTTTGCATGCATTTTATTGACTATATTAAGACATTAGACTTATGGACCATCAAAAATTATGGGTAACATTACAAAGAATGTAAATTCCAGAATGTTTGATTGGATTCATTAGAATAGAACCTGTACATGGATCAAAGAGATATAGCATAGTTAAAAATTGGAAAAGGTATGTAGCAGGATTGTACTCATTCACCATACTTATTCAATCTATATGTTGAGTAAAACATTAGAGAATCTGGGCTGCAAGAAGAGAACAACATTGGGATTTGAGTAAGACTCACTAACAACCTGAGATATACACAACCTGCTGCTGAAAGTTAATATAATCGGAAGCACTTATTAATTATCTTAGTTATATAGTGTTTCTATAACTGAAATACCATAGTGGATGGCTTTAGCAAACAGAAATTTATTTTCTCAAAGTTTAGAAGACTAGAAGTTCAAAATATGAGAGGTGGCTTTAGAGGAAGGTTCTTGTCTTCTTTCAGTATATGTAAGCCCAGTAGTCCTTGGATATTCCCATATATCTTGGCATCAATCTTTTCCTGGATCAAGGAGCTCTGATAGCACAGTATTATGAGTCGGGTTGCTAACTTCAAGGTCAGCAGTTTGAAGCTACCAGATGTTCCAAAGAAGGAAGATGAGGTTTTCTGCTACTGAAAAGATTTACAGCCTCGAAAATGCAGTGCAGGATGCCTATGAGTTGGAACTAACTTCACAGCATACCATCACCACCACCAACAGGACTTTTACAGTACAGTGACCCCAGGTCCAAAGGAAACACTACACTGCTGTCTTTTCTTTCCTGAAATTTTTCCTTACATCAATCAGATGTGAAAAATCTACCATCAAGAAAGAAGATCCAGAAATGGAATGTGTCCCTGGGGTCTTTGCACTGTAAAGATCTTAAATTTAGAGGAAGATTGGTGGCAAGGCTCATGGAGATCTCCAATGTTTGTTGGATATACAGTTGCTGTAGGAGACAAGGACCTTTCTCCAGCGCCAGCAACCTGAATCCAGATTTCTAAACTTCTAAAATGTAAGAAAATTAATTTCTGGTTGTTAAAGGCATCAACTTGTTTTATTTGTATTACAGCAGGGACAGATAAATAAGAAAGCCATTTAAATAGAATCTAGCAAAATCCTGACAATTTCTGGTAAACTATTTGAAAGCGCCACCACTCCTCTATAAGAATGTCTTACTGTTGCAATTTGTGTGTTGCTGAGCAATTGGGATTCTTGCCACCAGTATTTTAAATATCATAAGGATAATCCATGGTTGACAGGTTTCACTGGATCTTTCTGAATGAGGTGGACTAGGAAAAAGGTGAAATGAACCACTTCTCAATGGTTAGTCAAAGAAAATCTTATGAATAACAGCAGAATGTTACCCAAATAAGGAGAAACAGCTTCAAAAAAAAACAATTAGCAATCTGAACGTGGATTGTATGATGTACCAATCTAGGAAAGTTAGAAGTCATCCAATATAAAATGAAATGCATAAAGAATAATACCTTAGATATTAGTGAGCTGAGATACCCTGGTATTAACCATTGTGAATTTGATAATCATATGGTTTACTATGCTGGGATTGACAAATTGAAGACAAATGGTTTTGCATTGATCATCAAAATTAGCTTTTCAAGATCTATGATGAAGCACAATGCAGTATATGAAAGGATAATATCCATTATACTACTTGGAAGACAAGTTAAAATCACTATTATTCAATTTTACAAACCAATCACTAAAGCCAAGTATGATGAAACTGAAGAATTCTACTCACTTATTCAGTCTGAATCTGACCAAATATGAGATTATCATTCCTTGCTAATTATTGGTGATTCGAATGCAAAAGTTTGAAACAAAGAGGAAGGATCAATAATTGCAATATGTGGCCTTGGTGATAGATGATACTTGGCATCACATGACAGAATTTTGCAGGAACCCATAGAATACACAAGCATTAAATTGATTACATATGTGGGAAGAAACTATGGAGAAATCCAATATCATAAATCAAAACAAGTCCAGGGGCTGACTGTAGAATAGACCATCAATTGCTCATATGCAAGTTCAGGCTAAAACTGAAGAAATTTAAAATAAGGCTATAAAAGCCAAAATGTAACCTTAAATATATTTCACATTTTTTTAAAGAGCATCTTAAGAACAAAAATAATACATTAGCACTAATGACTGAAGACCAGAAGAATTGTGGAATGACATCAAGAATATCATACATGTAGAAAGCAAAACAAGGAAGCTGTAAGCCACCACATAACGTGGATGAACCTTGAGGACATTATGTTGGGTGAAATTAGTCAGTCACAAAGGGAGAAATACTGCATAAAACCACTATTGTAAAAGACTAAGAAAAATAACCTATACTAAAAGGGGAAGGAAATGTCTTTTCTGGTTATTGGGATGTGTGGGGTAGGATAAGGAGAGAGAGGGGAACATAGAGCACAGGATAGGGAATAGACACAAGATAGTTTGTGTGCTGGGGAGGGGGGCCATATGCAAAAAGGGGGAGAGAAATGGAAGAACAAGACAGATGGGAGAACAGTTAGGCAGGTTTGCATGTGCTAAGTGGGACAGATGTAAATAATGATGTATGCACTACCTTGGAACAACAGGGCTCTGGGATACAGGGATTGAGGCATGGCTGGATTGGGCAAAACAGGGGAAATACTGTTAAGATGCTTGGCTGTCTTTTGAATCTTGGTTTCCCTTGCATACCATTGTAAAACAGACACTGGAGAGCGAGATAAAGGAATAGCCAGAAATATCACCATAGAAAGCTTGTAAATCTGTCTTCTGCCTATAACTGATTGGAATACCTAAAATGGGGTCACAACATACCCAGTGAAGGAGTCTTCCCGTGGAGCCTTTGCATTGCATAACACCATAGAAGGAATCCTGAAACTCATCCAGAATCTTCTGGGGTGGGAAATCTCCATTTGAATGGACAATCATACCAGCCTAGGATGGCAAGAAGAACAGAAGATACTTTTTGAAAGAAAGACTGATAGGAAAAATACAAAACAATAATGGCAGTCCAATTGACTACTCCAAAGCCAAGCAAGTTGCTTGCTCAGGAGATATCAAGTCAAGTGGTTGGGTTTCCTCAGGGAAAACCCCTTTCCAAGACTAAGACTCAAGGGGAATATATAAGCAGACATGCACTCTGACTGATGACCATGTTGGTCACTAATAAGGGGAAGTTAGGGAAAAACAGCAATGAAGCTGTGAGCTAAGTGCGACCACACTCAATAGACTCCTGTGAACCTAGGTGGAGACCTGGTTGGCCAGCAGTGTGGCAAAACCTGGGGACTCCTGGGCCCAGAGTCAGTGACATCATCACAGTGCACTAGAGTGGTGAGTGAAGCATCCAGCTGGTAAGAAGAGAGGGCATATGCATAAGAATACCCACACTTGCAGATAATGCCCACTTGACCTGGCTTCAATGACTGGATCATCAAAGCTCAACTAGAAAAAGAAAGAAGAGGAAAAAAAGAGTAATCTGATACAATTTGTTGAACTTGACCTACACCTATGGATGCAGTAGCTCAAAAGAGGGAACAAATCTCTACAGCAAGGATCATTCGCACCCCCTCTATACACAGAGTAGACAGTGATGGGTAACTTGGGCATTGGCTACCCAAAATGGTGGGGGTGGGGGGTTACAAAGGCAAGAAGTGACTGGCTTATAAGCTTTCAAGAGGGAGCCTGGATCCAGAGGGTGTGGTTGTTATGTGCCGTGGAGTCCGGCCCGACTCATAGCAACCCTGTACAGGGTTTCCGAGGCTGTAAATCTTTACGGGAGCAGAAAGCCTCCTTTACAGGAACAGCTGGTAGTTTTGAATTGCTGACCTTGCAGTTCACAGTCTGATTTGTAACTGTGGAGGAAGGTAAAATTTCTAGTGAATAGTATCTAATCTGTCTGGGAGGGCTGATGAAAGGAGAAAGGGATAGGACTCGTGGTAAAATAGTGAATAATCGCTATCAGGACTGACTGTGAGAGTTGGAAATGTGAAGGCAGACATTTTGTAGCAAAAGGAGGGGAATATTTGACTTTGCAGTCCAGGAGCAGAGGTCCCTGGAACCATCAAGGGAGAAGAGCGAAACGTGGGACCCTACCTAGAGGAACAGTAATGCCAGAGATGGAGGCAGAGACGATGGTGTGGAAAGATGGAGCAACTGGGAACTCTAGATGCAGAGAGGGAGAGGGGCTGTTTGCTGATGACCCAGGGGAAGGTTTGCAGGGTATATCCTTTGGTTGTTTGATGATGCATGGAGGGGATTATAATCATTGCAATGAAATAATATACAATAGCATGAATGTAAAGCTAATGTTCTCCCATATACACTATCACATAATTCACAATAAAAACGTAAAGAAACGTTCATTAAAGAAAGAAAGATCAAACTGTATGTCAGAAGAAACTCTGAAACTTGTCCATGGACATAAAGAAGCTGAAGTGATTGGAATACATGAGGAAGTAAAAGAGGTAAACAGAAAATTTCAAAGAAGAACAGCTAGAGAAGAAAAAGTCAAGTATTATAATGAAGTGAAAAAAAAAACAAACAAACAAAAAAAGAGTTAGAAAACCAAAAGGATAGAATATGCTCAATGTATCTCAACCTGAAGGACCTGAAGAAACAATTTAAGCTTCAAATTGCAATATTGAAGGATGCCAAACAAAACTATTGAATAATGCAGCAAGCATCAAAAGAAGATGGAAGGAATACACACTTTTACTGTATCAAAAATAATTGGTCCATTTCCAACCATTTGAAGATGCAGTATATAATCAAGAAAGAATGGTAATGGAACAAGTCTTAATAGCATTGAAAGCATTGCCAAACAACAAATCTTCAGGAATTGATGGAATACAAACTGAAATGTTTCAATAATCTGATGCAGCCTGGGAGGTGCTCATTTATTAATGCTAAGACATTTGTAAGACAGCTCCCTGGCCAAATGATTGATTACAAGTGATCCATAATTTTTCCCATTTCAAAGAAATGTGACCCAACAGATTGTTTGTGTAATCAAACCATATCATTAATATTATATGCAAGTAAAATATGACTAAAGGTAATTTTAAATGCTTGCAGTTGTACATCAAAATGAAGCTTCTAGAAATTCAAGTAAAATTCAACATATGACAGCACTTAACAACAACAACAAGGAATAAAACGATAATCTTTGTTTCAGCATTCAGAGACTAATCTTATATCAACATTGATATAAAAGACACTGAAGCCTTTTAAGAATAGATACAATGTAACTGAAACTCAAATCAAATGAGTTTGTAGTAACTTTACAGTGTTTGTTGTTGTTGTTGTTGTTGTTAAGTGCAGTTGAATAGGTTCCATCCCATAGCAAACCTGTATAGGGTTTCCTAGAAGCAGCTGGAGAGTTTGAACCACCAACCTGGAAGTTCAACACATTCAACCACAGTGACACTCATTACTTCCATTTACTAAAAAGGTTTTGTGTAGCAAATTTGCCTAATGTAATACGTCCTTTGATTTCATGACTGCTGCTTCCATGAGTGTTGATAGTTGATCCAAGAAGAATGAAGCCTTTGACATGTCAATCCTTTCTCCATTGATAAGAATGTGGTTTATTGGTCTAGTAGTGAGGATTTTTGTTTTCTTTACATTGAGATGCAATCCGTTCCGAAGGCTGTGCGCTTTGATCTTCATCAGTAAATATTTTAAGTCTTCTTTACTTTCAGCAAGCAAGAGTGTATCATATGCATATCACAGGTTGTTAATGAGTCTTCCTCCAGTCCTGATGCCATGTTTTTCTTCATATAACACAGCTTCTTGGATTATTTGCTCAGCATACAGTTTGAATAAGTATGGTGAAAGAATACAACCCTGTTGCACACTTGCTTAATTTTAAACCATTCAGTGTTCCTATGTTCTGTTTCAACAACTGAATCTTGGTCCAAGTTCAGATTCCTCATGAGCACAATTAAGTGTTCCCGAAAACTCATACTTCGCAGTGTTGTCCATAGCTTGTCAAGATCAACACAATTGAAAGCCTTTGCTAAGTCAATAAAGCAGAAGTAAACATCTTTCTTGTATTCTCTGCTTTCAGCCAAGATCCATTGGGCATCAGCAATGATAGCTCTCATTCTATGACCTCTTTTGAATCTGGCTTGAACCTCTGGAAGTTATCTGTCAATGTATGCTTGCAGCCATTTCTATATAACCTTTATTAAAACTTTACTCACATGGGATATCAAAGATGTGGTCCAATGATTTCCACATTCCATTTGGTCACATCTCTTTGGAATGGGCACAGAGGTGGATCTCTTCCAATCAATTGGCCAATATAGTTGTCTTCCAAATATCTTGGCATAGATAAGTGAGTGTCTTCTTTGCCACCTCACTTTCTTGAAAGATTTCAATTTTTATTATCAATTCCTGGTACCTAGTTCTTTGCCACTTCCTTCTTCACAGCACCTTGGACTTCCTCCTTCAGTGTCATTGGCTCTTGAAACAGTTGCACATCAACCATTTCTTTTTGGTATAGTGACTCTGTGTATTCCTTCCATCTTCTCTTGATGCTTACTGCATCATTCAATAGTTTGCTCAGAGAATCCTTCAATAATGAAAGTCGAGGCTGGAATTTTTTTTCTTCAGTTACCCTAGCTTAAGAAATGCTTAATGTGTTCTTCCTTTTTGGTTTTCTGACTCCAGATGTTTGCAAAGTTTGTTGTAATATTTGGCTTTATCTTCTTGAGCTGATCTTTGAAAATTTCTGTTCATCTCTTGGACCTCCTCATTCCTTCCATTTGCTTTAGCATCTCTATGCTGGACAGCATGTTTCAGTGTCCCTTCTGTCATCCATTTTGAACTTTTCCTTTTTTCTTGTCTTCTTAATTACTTTTTGCTTTCTTCATGTATCATGTTCTTGGTGTCATCCCACAACTCTTTGGTTTTCCGTCATTAGTTTTTAATGTATCAAATCTATTCTTCAGATTATCTAAATTCAAGTGGGATATATTCAAGGTCATAATCTGGCTCTCATAGACTTGTTTTCATTTTCTTTAGCTTCAGTTTGAATTTGCATAGGAGCAATTGATTATATGTTCCACAGTCTGCCACTGGCCTTATTTTAACTGATAATATGGAGCTTTTCCATCATCTCTTTCTGCAGATGCAGTTAATTTTATTTCTATGTATTCCATCTAGTGAGGTCCATGTGCATAGTCCTCTCTTATGCTGTCTAAAGAAGATATTTGAAATTAACAAATCATTGATTTTGTAGAATTTTAGCATCTTATCTCCAACATTATTTATCTCACCAAGGCCAAATTTTTCAACTACTGATCCTTCCTCTTTGTTCCCCAACTTTTGCTTTCCAATCACCAGCAATAATCAATACATCTTGATTGCATGTTTGATCAATTTCAGATTGTAGAAGTTGGTAGAAATAGAAGAATTCTAACAGCAATTAATTGCACACCTAAAAATATGCATCAGTATTTAGATTGAGGGTTATCAATTATTTTAGTCTTTATGTAATACAGCTTCTTGTTTTAATTTTTTAATTAACTTGTAATACCTGAAAAAGTAGACAAACAGTAAACAGAGAAAGCATTCAACAATAACATGTAGAATATCCACAAGGAAATTTCTTCCTGGAAAAAATTGAAATCATAGAAAAGTGTACTGGAAATGAACCTTTATAGGACTTCATAGTTCATTTGAATTCTCTTAATTATTGATAATCTGTGAGTTAAGAATATTTACTGTTACATAATTTAATTTTCGGGAGTAAATGTAATCATCAGTGTAGCCATAGAAACTCAGTCTTATGGCAATGTGAGTTAATCCACTGTACTTTACAGTTGGTTTGAACTGCAAGGTAGGTGTTTCGAGCTCATCAGCCACTCTTCAGAAACCTTATACAGGGTCATTAATTGTTGGAACAGACTCAACAGCACTTAACAACAACAAAGGCCACTTTAGAAACCACACCACTAGCTTGGGATCAGGGACCATTTTCAGCCCATGTTTCTCTCGTCCATCATTTAATTTTATGGTTATCACAGTGTCTGATATACGCTAAGAATTCAGCTAATCTTTGCTGATTTAATTCATATATATCAGAAGAATTGCTTTCCTTTTATTCATGAAAAGAATCATAGACATAAATGGAACTTCTGGGAAGAATACATATTTGATCAATTTAATCAAGACCACTTTTTGAAGGTCACACTGCCACTGAATTCTATATAAGATGAAGCATGTTGGGGCATCAAATGTGAGTTTTCTCAGGTCTGTAGACAGTATTAATAGGGATATGATAGGAGGATTTGTAAGAAGATGATTACTTTTCCATACCTTAGAAGGAGAGTGCAAAAGACAATTGACTTTGATTTTCCTGATTTCTTGAGGAAATGCTGTCTTTTTCTTCTCTGATGTAGTGAAATTAAGTTGCAGAGGTCAGAAGTGATGATTTATGGAGATGGTATTAGAATCAGATCTGTTTAATTTTAAAAAATGAAGTTCTTTATTTTATGGTATTCCTTGATAAATTACAGAAAGAAGTGTCATTGATTTGACACAGATATAGTGCTGCCAGTACAAATTGTTGAAAGTACACTGTATTTGAGCAATGTCAACTGTATTTGAAAAAGTATCAAAATTATTTTTCTGTTTGTCTTTTGTTTATATTTTTAAGGTCATTTAAAGGATCTTTTTAAGTATTTGTTCTTGGTAGAGCAAGCTATGTAGTCAGATTTTGTGTTTCTCTGTAAGTGCTGAATATTCTTCAATTTATATAGTGCTTTGTATGTTTTGAAGATGAATTATTATGTTGAATTTTACTTTTATAAAAGGAAATCAACAATATTAGTTTTAAAACTTTGTATATAATTCATATACAGTTTGATAACTGTGGACTCAAAACTTTGTTAACATTGGCACTAATTCAATTTTTCAGATAAAAAGTAAAGTTCTTAATAAGCCAAGGACTTCTTAATAAAAAAATATGAAGTGCAAATGCAATATAAAAATTATTGTTATATTTTTTTTCTATCTTTTCTGGTGGATCTAAGAAGAGTCTCTCATTAGATTTGAAAAATAATATTTATGCAAACTGGGTTCTATAGGGAATGGTATTAGTGATTTCTTCAGTATTGTTTCCCAAAATCCGGATATAAAATCTCCAAATGCTTGAGAGATTGAGTTTGTAACTTATGCATTCAATTAACCTCTCAAAAGAAACATTGTCAGCTTACTGGAAGAGATGGAATGACATGAACAGAATATTTTCAATTCCTGGCATTGTACCGATATGAAAGGGACCAATGGAGCTACTTTGTTTGTGAGCATCTCCTATCATGAAAGTAAAGGACTAGATTGCCTTAGAAACCCATTCAGAAGCAACATTCCTGCTGGAAGAAGTGCAGGGAACTGCAGGAAGGAGCACAGGGGAGATGCCACTTGGTCAGTTTCAAATTGTGAGGTTACTGTTTTTTTCAAAGACTGATGCTGTCACCTTATTTACCAAAGACCTGACTACCATTCTGATTGGTAGCAAAGAAAAATAAATAAATAAATAACCAAAATTGAAGAGGAATGGCCAGTGACCAGGGTTACCAGGAGAATTTGGCCACCCAGGGCCAAACGAATGGACTCATCAAGATAGCTGGGAATGTGGGGCTGATATTTAGTCCAAGGTATTTCCACAAATAATTCATAGCATTTTCACAAATTCCGGATATTCCTGGAGACCCATAGAACTTGCTTTGTTTGTTTCCCATTTGATTGATACATGTAAACTTTCCTTTCCATTCTATTTCTCCCTTTTTTAATGGAAAAGTCTATTATACCCTAGTGTTGTAGTGGTTATGAGTCAGGCTGCTAACCTCATGGTCAGCAGTTTGAAAATACCAGTAGTTCCATGGGAGAAAGATGAAGCTTTCTGCTCCTGTAAACTCAGAAACCCTATATAAGGTAGCACTGAGTTGGAAATGATTCCACCACACATAACAACTGCCATCAATTAAACCTGTTCCACTATGATATTTTGGAAGTCATTAATTTGCATTCTAAGTTTCACAAGACCACAGATGGAGAAGGATTTGTCTTCAGATTTCCCATATTTTTTTCTCTCGTATCTATTACAGAATATTCAGAACATAAAAAATTTGAGTTAAAGTACGTACTAGACTGCATTAAGACTTACGGAGATTCTTTGTTTATGATGTTTTTTAAATGTGAATCTCCCTCTGTGTTTAATAAAATAGAGTTACAGAATTAGGTTACATTAAAAAGCATTAGGCTACGGTTGCTATGTTAGTGAAAATGAATTAGGGTGGGGTGTATCTCACCTTTATTTAAGTGACAACTGTTACTTAAGTCGTAATGCTTTCTGTGAGACATATTTAATTTATGAAACACCTCCATTTTATTCATATATTATAATCACTCGTTTTAAATGACATTCCTAAGAAAGCCATTTCATAGATTATAGGTTTATTTGTCATAAATAACTGTAAATTAAAAAGAAATATTTTGCTCAATGCATTCTATAGATATTGACTCTCTTCCAAATAAACACTGGTTATTTGACCAGAGTTTTAGTCATTATGTTTGCAATATGATTATATTAGAATGGATCACCTATCTTGCTTCCTCAATATCCTTTACCTAACAATCTAGGAATAAATTACTTTAAAATAACTGCTTTAACTTTTTCCACAGAAACTACTTTAAAACATTATTTTCTTGTGTAACATCTACTCCTATGCTGATATATAATAAATTAACAAGTGTGAAATATTACCTATTATGTGATCAATTATTGCAGAATTTAGCTACTTTCAAAAATAAGCATGAAATATCTCAAAGTGTCTTTAGAAATTTTATGTGGATTCATTGGATACTTGTGACTCAGATTTCTTCAAAATACTAGATTCAAGATGCCAGATCAACCTGGGTGCAGGTTATCATTTGGGACTCTCTAAAAGATACATCTCTCAGTTTTTCATACTGCGGTGGCTAGTGTGTTTCTGTGATGCTGGAAGCTATGCCACGTGCATTTTAAATGACAGCAGGGCCACCCAAGGTGGACAAGTTTCAGCTGAGCTAACAGATGAAGACCTACTAGAAAGAACGACTACAGACTACTTCTGAAAATTTAGTCACTGAAAACCTGATGAATAACAGTGGAACACTGTACATACTAGAATAATGAATATTGAAACATGATGAGAAGCAAGAGAATATTTTCAGATATAGTGCCAGAAGATGAGCCCCTCAGGTTAGATAGAAGGCACTCAAAATATTACTGGAAAAGAGCTGCCTCCTCAAAGTAGAGTTGAGTGTGAAGGCAGGATTGGAGTGAAACCTTTGGAGCCTTCATTTGCTGATAGGACACAACTCAAAATGAAGAGAAACAGATGTAAACATCCACTAATAATCTGAATGTGGGAATGTATGAAACATGAATCTAGGAAAATTGAAAGTTATCAAAAATGAAATGGAATGCATTAACTGATATCCTAGGCATTAGTGAGCTGAAATGGTCTGGCATTGGCCATTTAAAATCTGACAGTTACATCATGTATTTTTCTCGGAATGGAAAGTTGAAGTGAAATGGTGTTGTGTTCATCATCAAAAATAATTTATCTGTTTTAGATAGGGTAATATCCATGCACCTGCAAAAAGGCCGTTTAATACCACTGTTACCCAAATTTATGCACCAACCACTAAAGTCAATAATTATGAAACTGAAGAATCCTATTAACTTCTTCAGTCTGAAATTGATCTAAAATGTAGTCAAGATATATCAAGTGATTGGAATGCAAAGGTTGGAAACAAAGAGGAAGGATCAGCAGTTGGAAAATATGGCCTTGGTGATAGAAATAATGCTGGAGATCATATAATAGAATTTTGCAACACGAATGACTTCTGTATTGCAAAAAACTTTTAAAAACAATATAAAAGATGACTATACACATGGGAGAGTCCTGGAGTGGCACTGTGGGCTAATGTGTCAGACTGCTAAGTTGTTTGAACTGCAAGGTCGGTAGTTCAAACTCACCAACTGCTCCTTGGAAACCTTATACAGGGTCGTTACGGTTTGGAATCAACTCAACACTAAACAACAGCAACAATAATACACATGAAGCATATCAGATGTAATACACAGAAATCAAATTAACTACACGTGTGGAAAAACACAGTGGAAAAGCTCAATATCATCAGCCCAAACAAGGCCAGGGACAGACTGTGGAACAGACCATCAATTGTTCACATGCAAGTTCAGACTGAAGCTAAACAAAATTGAAACAAGTCCACAAAAGAAAAAACATGACCTTGAACATATCCCACCTGAATTTAGAGATCGCCTCATGAACAGATTTCATGTACTAGACACTAAAGACTGAAGACCACAAGAGTTGTGAGATGACATCAAAAACATAATACAGAAATAAGGAAGAAAGCAAAAGGTCATAAAGAACACAAGAAAGAAGAAGATATAAATTAATGTCAGAAGAGACTCTGAAACCTGCTAAAGCAAATGGAAGAAATTAGGAGATAAAAGAGGCAGCTCAAGAAGACAAAGTCAAACATTATAATGAAATGTGCAAAGACATGGAGTTACAAAACCAAAAGGGAAGAACAGGCTTATAGATTAATCAAGCTGAATAAAGTGAAGAAAAGTGTCAAGACTTGACTTTCAATATACATAAATTGTTGTTGTTAAGTGCCCGTGGAGTCGGTTTCGACTCATAGCGACCCTGCACAGGGTTTCCGAGGCTGTAAATCTTTACGGGAGCAGAACACCGCCAGGTCAAGTGGGTTTTATCTGCAAGTGTAGGCGTTCTTCTTAAATGCCCTTTCTTCTTATCAGCTGGATGCTTCACTCTCCACTCTAGTCCTCTAAGGCTATCTCACTGACTCTGTGCCCAAGAGTCCCCATGTTTTGCCACACTGCTTGCCAACCAGGTCTCCACCTGGGTTCACAGGAGTTTATTGAACTTTGTAGGGCTTAGTTCGCAGCTTCATTGCTATTTCTCCGTCACTACTTCTTATCGGTGACTAATGTGGTCACCAATCAGAGCATGTATTCCCATTGAGTCTTAGTCTTCATAGAGGGTTTGCTCTGAGGGGACCCAACCACTTGCCTTGATGTCTCCTGGACAAGCAACTTGTTTGTTCTAGTAGTAATCAGTGGGTCTGCCTATATTATTTTGTTTTTTTCCTGTCATTCTTTCTTTCAAGAAATATATTCTGTTCTTCTAGCCACTCCAGGTTGGTCAGCCCGTCCTTTCAAATGGAAATTTCCCACCTCTGAAGATTCTGGATGCAGTTCAGGATTCCACCTACGGTCTCATGTAATGCAGAGGCTCTGCAAGGAGCCTTCATCACTGGGAATGTTGTAGCCCTATTTTAGGTATTTGAATCAGTTATAAGCAGCAGATGGATTTACAAGCTTTCTATGGTAATAGTTCTGGCTATTTCTTACTCTTCCCCTCAAGTGTCTATTTTATAATGGCATGCAAGGGAAACCAAAATTCAAAAGACAGCCAAACATCTTACAATTATTTCTCCCCTTTTCCCCATTCCAACTATGTCTCAATCCCTGTATCTCAGAGCCCTGTTGTTCCAAGGTTGTGCATACATCATTCTTTACCTCTGTCTCACTTAGCCCATGCAAACCTGCCTAATTGTTCTCCCATCTGCTTTGTTCTTCCATTCCCCTCCCCTTTCTTGTATTTTGCTCCCCTCCCCAGCATCCAAACTATCCTCTGTCTATACCCTGCCCTGTGCTCCACCTCTCTCCCCTCACCCCATCCCTCACATCGCAGCAACAAGCAATTCCCCCCCCCCCCCCTTTAGTATGGGTTATTTTTCTTAGACTTTTACAGTAGTTGTTCTATGCAGTATTT
>NW_006408717.1:628018-629784 GCF_000296735.1 Chrysochloris asiatica | reverse complement strand
CTAGTGATCATGGACATTTCTTCATATGTTTGTTGGCTGCCTGGATCTCTTCCTTGGTGAAGTGTCTGTTCATGTCTTGTGCCCATTTTTTAATTGGGTTAGTTGTCTTTTTCTTGTAGAGGTGTTGTAGTTTTCTATATAATTTAGGAATGAGTCCCTTATCTGATGTGTCATTGCAAAATATTTTTTCCCATTCTGTGGGTTCCCTTTTTACTTTTCTGGTGAAGTTTTTTGATGCACATAAGTTTTAAATTTTTATTATGTCCCACTCATCTATTTTGTCTACTTTTGTTTGTGTAGTTTTTAAGATGTTTTTTAGTCTGAGTATTCCCTGAATCAGTGCTCTCACATTTGTCTCTATTTTTCATTGATGGCCTTTACAATTCTGAGATTCACATTTAGGTCTGTAATCCATGTTGAGTTGGTTTTTGTATAAGGTGTGAGGTGAAGATCTTGTTTCAATCGTTTGTATATTGCTTTCCAGTTGTACCAGCACTATCTGTTGAAGAGATTATCACCTCCCCATGCGATATATTTAGGTGTTTTGTCAAAAAATCAGTTGACTGAATGTAGGTGAGTTCATTTCTGGATTCTCTATTCTGTTCCATTGATCAACATTGATGTAGTTTTGTTATTAATATTTTCATTGTCATTGTTGTTAAGTGCCATGCAGTCAGTTCTGAATTAAGGAGGTTTACATTAACAACCTGCAACATGCAGATGATACAACCTTTCTTGTGGAAACAAAAATAACTTAAAATACAGATGAAGATCAAAGGAGATAGCTTACAATATGAACTGCACTTCAATATAAAGAAATCAAAAATAATCACAACTGGAACACTAAAAAACAATATGATAAATTAAGAAAAGATTGAAGTCAAAAATTTCAATTTTCTTGGATCTACAATCAACAATCATGGAACAACAGTTAAGAAATCAAAAGTCTTATTGTATTAGGCAAGTCTGATGCAAAATATCTCTCTATAGTGTTCAGTACCAAAAATATCAGTGTAAGGACTAAGATGCACTTGACCCAGGCCATGGTATTTTCAGTTGTCTCATACACTTTTTTTTTTTTTTTTAAGTGTTTTATTGTGAATGATATGATAGTTTACATGGGAGAACATTAGTTTTACATTCATTCTGTCATACATCGTATCATTGTCATGGTTACAATTCCCCCCATGCATCATCAACCGACCAAAGAGTATCCCCTGCAAGCCTGATCCCTACACTATTCCCCCCCACCCCACCCCCAGTCTCAAACACACAGTCACTCTCCCTCTCTGGATCTAAAGTCCCCAACTGCTCCATCACTCCACATAATTTTCTGTGTCTCCATCTCGGGCATCACTGCTTCTCTGGGTAGGATCTCGCTCTCGACTCTTCTCCGTTGATGGTCCTAGGGACCTCCGCTCCTAATTGAAAAGTTATTCCCTCACTTTCTTGCTATAAAATGTCGATCTTTACATTTCCAGCCCTCACAATCAGTCCTGATAACAATTATTCACTATTTTATCACAAGAGACCCATCAGTATTTCATTTCATGAGCTCCGCCTAAATTGGATACTACTCACTGGAGATTCTGCATTCCTCCAGGCCCCCTGGCTCTAGGATCCTCTTGAAAGCTTGAAAGCCAGTCACTTCTTGCCTTTGTACTCCCTGGCCCCATTTTGGGTAGCCAATGTCCAAGTTGCCCATCCCTGTCTACTCTGTGTGTGGAGGGGATGGGAATGATTCTTGCTGTAAGAATTTGTTCCCT
>NW_006408717.1:598794-620883 GCF_000296735.1 Chrysochloris asiatica | reverse complement strand
CCCTCCCAGGATGTTGGCTCAGGCCTCTGAGCCTGGCCCGGCAGATTCAAAAGTATGTGATTTTTTTACTTCAGCTCCAAACTCCACAAGCTATAAACCTCAAACCTTTAAAATATTCCTACGTCTGTGGTTCCAAGTTTTGGAGCTCTGTCCTGGCTCTGCTTTATCTAGTATTCTCTGTCTCATACACTTTTGAAAGTTAGATAACAAATAAGGAAGACTGTAGAAGAATTGATGCATTTAAATTATAGCATTGGATAATAACATTAAGTATCATGAATTGCCAGAAGAATAAACAAATCTGTATTGGATGAAGTACAGTCAGAATGCTCCTTAAAAATCAGGATTGGGTTTGTATTTCTTACCTATTATTTCTCATACATCAGACATGTTATCCAGAGAGACCAGCCTTTAGAAAAGGAAAACATCCTTGGTAAAATGATGCATTAGAAAAAAAAGGAAGACCTCCCAATGGGATGGATTGGTAAAATGGCAGCAATAATGGGTTAAAACACAACAATTGTGAGGATGGCTCAAGATTGGACAGTGTTTTATTCTTTAGTGCATGGGGTCATTATATGTCAGAACTGACTGGATGGTACCTAATAACATCAAGAATACTGTAATAGTGTATGTTTCTCTTAACTTTGTTGTGTGTCTTTATACTATTGTATAGTAGGGTCCTGTTGTGGCACTGTAGAATAGCCCTGATATCCTCTCCTAAGAAAACCAGTATAGAGTTAGTCTGAGCCAGAACCAATTTGTCGGTATTTAACAATGACAATAATGAACATATGTTTCCTTTTAGCTCATAATTTTAGACGGAACAATTATGATGCCCCATATAGCCGTCTGGGCCTGGACTTCTTTTGGTTGGGAGTTTTTTGATGACCTGATTAATTTCTTTCTTTGTTATAGGTCTGTTCAAGTTTTCTACTTCACTCTATGTAAGTTTAGGTAGGTCATGCTTTTCTGTATCTGTCGCCTCAAGATTTTCAAATTTATTGGAGTATAACTCTTCATAGTATTCTGTTATTATCCTTTTTATTGGTTTTATAGGTTATGTTGTGACATCACCCAGGTATTTCTTATACAAGTTAATTATGTCTTCTCCCTCTTTTCTTTTGTTAGGTTTACCGATATTTGTTGATTTTATTAATTCTTTAGAAGAACCAGCTTCTTGTCCTGATTCGTTCTATAGATTTTCTGTTTTCTATCTAATTTTTTTGGGCTCTAATCTTTATTATTTTTTTTCTTCTGTTGATTATAGGTTTACTTTGCTGGTCTGTTTCTAGTATATGGAGATATTGTGTTAATGTATTGCTTTTGTTTATTTCTTCTTTTTGGATGTGTGTATGTATTGCAATAAACTGTACTCTCAGCACCACTTTTACCATGTTCCATAGATTATGGTAGGTTGTGTTTCCATTCTCATGTTTCTAGGAACTTTGTGAGTTCATGTTTTATTTCACTACTACTCAGAGACTTTTCAGCAGGGTGTTATTCAGTTTCCATGTATTGAACTTTATTTCCTTGGACTTTCTATTGTTGGTTTCTAATTTTATAGAATTGTGGTCTGGGAAGATGCTTTGTAGTATTTTTGTGTTTGTGAATTTATGGAGGCATGGTTTATTCTGGAGAATGTTCCATTTATCCTGGAGAAGAATGTGTATTGTGCTGTTGTTGGATTGAATGCCCTGTACACATCCATGAGGTCAACTTGTCTGATTGTGTTGTTTAGTTCCTCTGTGTATTTGCCGAGTTTCATGCTGGTTGTTCTGTCCATTTTCAAAAGTGTTGTATTAAAATTCCCAACTATTATTGTAGATTTGTCTATTTTTTTCTTCAAATCTATTAACATTTGTTTTATATATTTTGGAGCTCTTTCATTAGGAGCATAGATATTTATTATGGTTATGTCATCTTGTTCAATTTGTCCCTTTAATCATGAGATAATGTCCATCTTTATCTATTATGGTGGTTTTTGCTTTAAAGTTAATTTTATCACAGATTAATAGTACCACTCCTGCTCATTTCTTATTGCAATTAGCTTGGGATATATGTTTTTTCCATCCTGTGACTTTTAGTCTGTTTTTGTCTTTATGTGTAAGGTGTGTCTCTTGCAGGCAGCAGTCATTTTTCTCATCAATTCTGCCATTCTCTGTCTCTTAACTTGTGCATTTAATTGATTTACATTCAATATAATTTTTGGTAGGTATGGATTAATTGCTGTCATTATGTTTGTTTTCTTTTTATACTACTGATATATTTGTCCTGCAGGTCTTCCTGTGCTGAGTTCATGTTTTTTTGTGTTCTTTCTTTTCAGTTTCCTCATTGTTTTAATGTTTCCATGTTCTTCTTGGATTTTCATTTTCTTGACGTGTTGTGAAGTGTTAATTTCCTTTGAGGTTACCTTATATCTCATTAACTTTTCTCTCCATTTAATTGTCTATTTCATCCTGTAATCTACCTGACCTTCTCACCTAGATCTCTGTTCCTACATGTTTATCCTCTTTTCACATTGCAATTGTTTTGTTACTAGACTGACCTCCCAGATTCTCTGAATTTGTTCTTATAGTTTTGTTCTGTTCTCAACTCTTCCATTTGTCAGTTGAGTCCTGGGTGGTGTTGCCACAATCTCAATCATGGTTGTTTTCTGTTCCTGTTCAGTCTCAGTCCAAAATCCCTTTAGGATGTTTTGCAGAGCAGATTTTGTTTTGGCAAAATCCCTCAGCTTCTGTTTATCCTGAAATGTTTTGATTGCACCATTGTATTTGATTGACAGCTTTGCTGGGTACAGGATACTTGATTGGCAGGGTTGTTTTTTTTTTTTTTTTTTTTTTTTGGGGGGGGGGTGTTTATATATGTCTTCCCATTGCCTTCTTGCCTGCATGGTTTCTGCTGAGTGATCCGAGTTTAATATGACTTGCTTGCCTTTGTATATAATTCTTCTCTTTTCCCTAGCTGCTTTCAGAATTGTCTCCTTACATTTGATTTTGGAGAGCTTGATTATGATATGTCTTGGTGAATTTCTTTTGGGGTCTTTTCTTCCTGGGGTTTGTTGAGATTTTTGAATGCTATGTTAGGAAATTTTCTTACAGCAACTCCTAAACTATCTCCTCTGTGAACTTGTACAATGCTTTCTGTTCTGGAATACCTATAAATCTTAAGTTATGTCTCTTCATGGTATACAACATGAATCTTAGACCTTCTTCAGATTATTTTATCCTTTTTTTGAGTGTTCTTCTATCTTAATAGTATTTGGAGATTTGTCTTCCAGCTCACTAGTTCTGGCTTCTATCTCTTCAACTTTACTCTTTTTTACTTTCAGTGTATTATCCATTTATTATATTCTATTATTCTATAATCATTTAGATCTCTTTAGGGTTTGAATTGTTTTCAATGCTGTTTCTATCTTATTTTATTGTTCCTGTTGCACTTTCCTGATTTTTTCCTTATTTTTCTTAATTTTGTTGTAAGGTGTTTTGATACAGTTTATAATCAATTTTCAGAATGCCTTCTCAGGCATTTCCAAAGCCTGCCTTTTTTCCAGTATGGAGTGTAGGTCTGCTTTCAGTGCATTTGCCTCAGTCACTTTATCTCATTTTGGACATGTGCTGATATGGTTGTCTATTTTTGTGTTTTGGACATATTCAGTAGTTAGCTGTGTTCTTAATATTTAAATAAGTGTGTATTTTGGTATTTTTTATGCTTTCTGATTGCCTCCAGGTAGATGTGATCAGGAGATGGGCTTCCCTTTTCACTCTTCTTATTACTTGATTCAGAGTAACTGTTGCAGGTGTTGGATGCCTACTGTTGCATGTAGCTGGTCTTGATTCTTGCCTGGTTTGTGGAATTTTGTAGGGTGTGGTTGTAGCTTGACTATATGACAGCAATTTGCTGTCTCTTCTTGGGTAATACAGGGGGAGAAAGTGGCCTCTCAAGGTAAAGACAGGACCAAAAAAAAAAACCAAAACCAAACAGCAACAGCAAAAAAACAGACTTAATATTGTAGTATATAATCACAGGAAAGAGACAAAAAATATATCTGTAGGCTGATATGTGTATGACTTCAATATCCTATTTCAGCTTCTTGCCTTCAAGGCCACCTGTGAAATGTCCCTTTCCGTGGTTATGATGTAACTCAGGATCAATTTTAGGCCTGTTTTGTTTTTAGTCCATGCCTCTCCTACCCCATAACCCCCATTCTATCTTTTTTCCTAGTGATAAACAGTTCAGAGTGGGTTGTGGCCGTTTTTTGCTGCCTTTTGGTTTTAAGTGGAAACTGTTCCTGTAAAAGTTTGTGAAAATCTATGTGCACACATAATAGAACCCTCCTTGGTGGGGAAGGTGTGCATTCACTCAGGCAGATCCTGTAGTCACCAGAATGGAGTGCACAGACAGTGAGAGTCCAATGAACCAAGATTTTAAAAAAGAATAATGTCTACACCTTTATCTCAGATGTTCCATCAGGAGTCAGTCAGTGGCTACTCTGGTCCTAGCCCTTTCAGTCTCACCCAAAATGGCTGCTCCGGGTCTGGGGGGCCTCTATGCCCTGCAAATTTGAAAGGCTGGTATTTCTTGCTTCCACTACAAATTCCACTGGCTATAAGCATGAAAACTTTCTGAATATTCCTGTATATGTGGTTCAGATTTCTGGAACTGTCCCCTGAACCTGCTTCAGCTGATATTCTGTGCTATTGCTGCCAGAGAATGTCACTGCACTTTTACCCTATCCACTATCAAGCCGAAAGATGCAATTTTTTTACAAGACAAATCGCTACAAGGTGTTGAATAATATATTCTGGACCTAGATACCTATTTTAAATCATTACATGTAAACATAAATTAATAATGAAATTATAAACTGTAGATTGTGTTTTTTTTTCCCCCTATGGATCATTGTCTTAGGTCACTTGCAGATTCCTAAGGAATGACCTAGGCTAAAACTAAGTTTGTTTATTCATACAGCTAAAAAACCAACATAAGATCATAGAATAGCAGTACTGAAAAGAATTCTGTCAATTTATTCAATCAACCCATTCACACAGATGAGAAATCTGTAAATACAGGCAGGTCATACAGGAAACTTTATAAATTCAGGTGATTTTATTTGCCGTATCAGCACAACTACAATTAAGTTCCAGGTTCCCTATTTCCAATCCAGTGTTACCTATCTTTGATGTCCTGTCTTAATGCTCGAAGCATAACTGGTCACTCACAGCATAATAGATTTCATTACAACACCTTGCGTCCTAAGGAAAACAATGGAGTTTTGATTCTATTAGTATTTGGGTAAGTAGGATTATATTTAGAAACTAAGGACACTAAAGTCTGAGATTGATATAGAAAGAGGTATTTCTAGGATCATTTAGGAATTACCACAAATCATGAGCACACCATTTGTTGGATTTTTTTTTTTTTCCTTTTCCTGAAATTGTGATTAAAGTCCTTTCCCAGCAAAGCTTTACCAGTAGTGAGTTAAGATAGCTAACAAGGGAATAATGATTCCTGTAGACTATAACTCATGGTGAGCCCATGTGTGTCAGAGCAGAACTGCACTCCATTGAGTTTTCAATGGCTATTTTTTCAAGTCGATCATCAGTTCCTTCTTTTGAGGTACCTCTCGTTGGACTCAACCCTCTGAAAATTGGTTTAGCAGCTAAAAATGTTAACTCTTTGAGTCATCCAGTGATTTCAGCAAGGGATAACATTTTAATAATAAGACAATTATTGTTACTAATTATTAAAGTGAAGACCACAGTCAAAGATGAAATCTCACCTCTACATCTCATGCATTATATCTCTCCACTGGTAATATAATTTTGATTCCTGCCCTTTGTTTACATTTGAGTGACTATGCTGACTGTCCACTTTCTCCCTCCTTCTCTATAATATAATTAATTTTATATTCTAAGTCTGTGATGACTCAGTGGGGCTGTGTTAGCTGCCAATGGAAATATTCTATTCTCTAAATTTCATGCTGGCTTTCTTTCTATTAATAAAAAAGAAATTTTCAGGCTTCATTACAAGATTAAATTGCTGATCACATTACTGATCGACAAGCCTTTATTAACAGTTCCAAATCAATTTTCTTCTTGGTGAATACTACTCTGAAAAATAGAGCACCAAATTGTAATTTCTTCAGGAGTTCATTTAGCCTGTCCATTGGGAAAAGTTTAGCACTTGTTCGACAAAGTTTGTAAAGGTGTTAAACAACATAAAATTGAATTATTTGAAATGAATGGAGTATTATGTAATGATTTAACCAGTTCAGAGTAGGTATGAGAGTGCTGCACTACAATACTTGTGCTGCCAGGTAGGTACATAATCATTTAAGATATTTTATCAAATGACACACTTGTTTTTAGGTGATACCGAGTTGAACCTACTCACAGTGATGCCTTGCACAACAGAACAAAACACTGCCTGGTTCTGCACCATCCTTGTAATTATTGTTACACTTGAGCCCTTTGCTGTTGTTTCTGTGTTAATCCATCTCACTGGGAGGTCTTCCTCTTTCTTGCTGTACCTCTGCTTTCCAAGCATGCTATCTTTCTCTAGGGACTGATCTGTCCTGATAACATGTTGGAACAATGAGAGCCAAAGTCTCACCATCTTAGCTCTAACAGACATTCTGTCTGGACTTCTTTCAATATAGATGTTTGTTTTTCTGGTAGCCCACCATACTTTCAATATTTTTCTTCAACAGTAAAATCAAGTGCATCAGTTCTTCTACAGTCTCCCTTATTCATTGTCTAACTTTCATATGCTTATGAAGCTAAGGAAAATACCATGGAGTATTTTATTCCTCATACTTATGTTTATGTTCTTGAACACTTTAAAGAGTTCTTTCACCTAATCCAATACATCCTTTGATTTCTTGACTGCTGCTTCCATTAGTGTTAATTGTGGAGGCAAGCAAAATGATGTCTTCGACAACTTCAATCTTTTCTCTATTTTGCATGTTGTTATTTATTGATCCAGTTTTGATTTTTTTTTTTTTTTTTACACTGAGGTTCAAGATATACTGAAGACTGTGGTCTTTGATCTTCATTGGCAAGCACTCTAAGACTTCTTTGCTTCGATTAAGCAAAATTGTATAACATGCATATCACAAGTTTTTAATGAGATTTCCTCTAATCCTGATGACAAGTTCTTCTTGCAATCCAATTTTTCAGAATATTTGTTCAGTGGCAATGCAAGATAAGCAATGGACTACCAACCAAGAGTTCAGAGATTCAGATCCACCCACTACTCCTCGGAAAACCTGTACAGTATTATTATGAGTTGGAAAGAACTCAATAGCACTTAACAAACAGCAACAATACAGACTGAATAAGTATGGTGAAAGCATGCAACCCTGGCACACATCTTTCTTGACTTAAAACCATAAAGTATTCCCTTGTTTGTTCTAACAATTTGGTCTATGTGCAGGTTGCTCATGAGCACAATGAAGTGTTCTGGAATGCTCGTTTTTGAAATATTATTCTTAGCTTGTCATGAACCACACAGTCAAAAGGCTTTACATATTCAATAAAGCACAAGTACACATCTTTCATTTGCTATTCTAAGCTTTCACTAAGAGTCATCTGATATCATTAATCATATTTCTAATTGCATGGTCTGTTCTGAATCCAGCTTGAATTTCTGAAATCCCCTGTTGATGTACGATTGTAGCCATTTTTAAATTGTCTTCAGCAAAATTTTAATTTTATATGATATTAATGGTATTGTTTGATGATTACCACATTTTGTTAGGTCACCATTCTTTGGAATGGCCATAAACAAATATGTATCTTTTCCAAATTGGTGCTAGGTAGTTGTCTTCCAAATCTCTTGGCATAGATGAGTGAGTGGTTCCAGTGCTATATCTGTTTGTTGAAATATTTCAATTTGTATTTAATCAATACCTGCAGCTTTGTTTTTCACCAATGCATTCAGTGCAGCTTGGACTTCTTCCCTCAGTACCAATTCGTAATCATACACTACGTCTTGAAATGGTTGGATTTCAGCCAAATATTTGTGGTACATTTACTCTAAGTATGCCTAAAATTTTATTTTGATAAGTTCTGCATAATTCAATATTTTGCGCATAGAATTCTTCAGTGTTACAAGTTGAAGCAGGCATTTTTTCTTCAGTTCTTTCAGTTTGAGAAATGCTAAGCATGTTCTTTCCTTTTTTTGGTTTCCTCATTCTAGATCTCTGCACATTTCAGTGGAACACTTGACTTTGCCTTCTTCAGCTGCACTTTGAAATATTCTATTCAGCTCTTTTATTTCCTCATTTTGTCCATTCACTTTCACATCTGTAGGCTGAAGAGCAAATTTCATTATATCTTTTGACATCCATTTTGATCTTGTCTTTCTTGTATTTTTTTAAAGCTTTTTTTTTTTCTTTCTGAATGATGTTTTTGATGTTATTCCACAGTTCTTCTATATTTCTAATGCATCAAATCTGTTTTTCAGATGGTCTCTAACTTCAGGTAGGATATGTTCCATGTCATATTTTGACTCTCGTTAATTTGTTTTAAGTTTCTTTAGCTTCAGTCTGAGCAATGCATGGTGTGTTCCTCAGTTAACATTTGAGTATTGTTTCAGGTGATGATATTGAGCTAATACACCATCATTTATCACAGATGTAGTCAGTTTGACACCAATGTATTCTATCTGGTGATATATATGTATATAATAGCTTTTCTGCCTTTTCTGGTATACTGATGCATGCTATTGAGTTTGTTCGAACTCATAGCAATCTTATATTCAGTTTTTGAGACTGTAAATATTTATAGCAACAAAAGGCCTAATCTTTCCCCCACACATCAGCTGGTGGATTTGAACTGCTGGCATGTGATCAGCAGACAATTGCATAACCCACTACACTACCGGGGCTCCTTATAGTTGCTTTAATATTGTTTTAAATTTTCACTTGCAATGAATGTGTTATTGGTATTGTAATATTCTATTATACAATTCCCAGGCATCATTTCCATCACCAAAGCCATATTTTCCAACTACAGATTTTTCCTTATTGTTTCTAACTTTCCCATTCTAATCACCAGTAATTATGAACACATCTTTATTTCATGTTTGATTCATTCCAGACGGCAGACTTTGACAGAATTCTTCAATTTCATTATCCCCAACTATAGTGGTTGGTGCATAAATTTGAAAATGAGTGGTTAACTGGTTTGCTTTGAAGATGTTTGGATTTTTTCCATCATAAACACCATTGTGCTTCAAATTAGATCTTGAAATGTTCTTTTTAAGGATGAATGTGATGATATTTGTCTTGAATTGGTCATTACCAGCAAAGTGAAACATTGTTGTTGTTGTTAGGTTCTATTGAGTCGACACAGACTTATAGTGACCTTATGCACAGCAGAACGAAACAATGTCTGATCCTGGGCCAACCTCACTACAGTTGCCACAATGGAGTACATTAATGCTGCTACCTGGCCAATCCATCTCATTGGGGGTTTTCTTCTTTATCTCTGACCCTCCATCTTATCAAACATGATATCCTTCTCCAGCGACTGTTCCCTCCTGACAATATGTCCAAAATATGAGAGACAAAGTTTAGCCATCTTGGTCTCTAAGGAGCACTCTGGCTGCACTTCTTCCAAAACAGATCTATTGGTTATGTTGGCAACCCATGGAACTTTTAATATTCTCCTCTGACACCATAACTCAAAGGCATCAATTCTTCTTTGGTCTACCTTATTCCTTGTCCGGCTTTTGCATGCATATGAGGTTATTGAAAATACCATGGCTTGGGTCAAGTGCACCTTAGTCCTCAAACTGACATCTTTGCTTTTTAACGCTTTAAAAAAGTCTTGTGCATCAGATTTGCCTAATGCAATACGTCATCTGACCTCTTGACTGATGCTTCTTTGAGTGTTGGTAGTTGATCTAAGAAGAATGAACTCCTTGACAACTTCAAACTTTTATCCGTCAATAAGAATGATGTTTATTGGTCCAGTGGTGAGGATTTTTGTTTTCTTCACATTGAGATGTAATCCATACCGAAGGCTGTGCCCTTTGATCTTCATCAGTAAATGTTTTCAGTCCTCTTCACTTTCAGCAAGCAAGGTTGTGTCATCTTCATATTGCAGGTTGTAAATGAATCTTCCTCCAATCCTTATGCCACGTTTTTCTTTATAGAACCCAGCTTCTTGGATTATTTGCTCAGCTTACAGGTTGAATAAATATGGTGAAAAAACACAACCTTGTTGCACACCTTTGTTAATTTTAAAACATTCAGTGTTCCCATGCTCTGTTTGAACAACTGCTTCTAGGTCCAGGAACAGATTCCTCATGAGTACAATTAAGTGTTTTGGAATACTCATACTTTGCAATGTTGTCCATAGCTTGTCATGATCCACACAATGAAAGTCTTTTCATAGTCAATAAAGCACAGGTAAACATCTTTCTGATATTCTCTTCTTTCAGCCAAGATCCATCGGACATCAGCAATGATATCTCTCATTCCACAACCTCTTCTGAATCCGGCTTGAATCTCTGGAAGTTCTCTGTCAATATATGATTGTAGCCGTTTCTGTATTACCTTTAGCAAAATTTTATTCACTTGAGATATCAAAGAAATTGTTCGATGATTTTGCTTTCCATTGGTTAACCTCTCTTTGGAACGGACACAAATATGGATTTCTCCCAATCAGTTGGCCATAGTTGTCTTCCAAATTTCTTGACAGAGATAA
The DNA here is from genome assembly GCF_000296735.1 of Chrysochloris asiatica. NCBI lineage: Eukaryota > Metazoa > Chordata > Mammalia > Afrosoricida > Chrysochloridae > Chrysochloris > Chrysochloris asiatica. The sequence goes on along the minus strand of NW_006408717.1, from coordinate 610,165 downwards.
GTGAGTGCCTCCTGTGCTACCTCACTTTCTTGAGAGATTTCAATTTTTACTCCATCAGTTAATTCCTGGTGCCTTGTTCTTTGCCAATTCCTTCAATGCATCTTGGACTTCCTCCCTAAGTATCATTGGCTCTTGATCACATGCTACCTCTTGAAATGGTTGAACATGAACCATTTCCTTTTGTTACAGTGACTCTGTATATTCCTTTCATCTTCTCTTGATGCATTCTGCATCATTCAATAATTTGCCCTGAGGATTTTTCAGTAATGAAAGTCGGGGCTTGAATTTTTTCTTAAGTTCCCCTAGCTTGAGAAATGCTGAGCATGTTCTTTCTTTTTGGTTTTCTGATTCTAGATGTTTGCACATTTTGTTGTAATATTTGGCTTTATCTTCTTGTGGTGATCTTTGACATTTTCTAGTTCAGCTCTTGTACTTCCTCATTTCTTCCATTTGCTTTTGCAATGGAGAGCAAGTTTCAGTGTCTCTTCTGATATCCATTTTGACCTTTTCTTTCTTTCTTGTATTCTCAATGACTTTTTGCTTTCTTTGTGTATGATGTTCTTGATGTCATCCCACAACTCTTCTGGTCTTCGGTCTTTAGTGTTTAATATATCAAATCTGTTATTCAGATGATCCCTAAATTCAAGTTGGATATATTTCAGGACAGCTTGAGGACTAAGGTGCACCTAATCCAAGCCATGGCATTTTCAATAACCTCATATGGATGCAAAAACTGAACAGTGAATAAGGAAGATCATAGAAGAATTGATGCCTTTGAATTGTGGTGTTGGAGGAGCATACTAAAAGCGCCATTGGCTGCCAAATGAACCTATAGATTTGTTTTGGAAAAAGTGCAGTCAGAGTGCTCCTTTGAGGATAAGATGGCTAAATTTCGTCTGTCATACTTTGGACATATTGTCAGGAGGGAAGTGTCGCTGGAGAAGGATATCATGTTTGGTAAGATGGAGGGTCAGAAAAAAAAAGGAAGCCCCCCCCAAAGAGATGGAGTGGCCAGCTGGCTGCATTGATGGACTCAAATATGGTAGTCTTAGTGAGGTTGGCCCAGGATCGGACATTGTTTCATTCTGCTGTGCATGGGTTCTCTATGAGTTGCTTATGACTTGATGGCACCTGACAACAACAGCAACATATTTCAGGTCATATTTTGGCTCTTTGAATTTGCACATTAGTAATTGATGGTCTGTTCTACAGTCTGCCCATGACCTTGTTTTCACTGATGATGTGGAACTTTTCCATCTTCTCTTTCTACAGATGTAGTCAATTTGATTTCTATGTATCCCATCTGACGAGGTTCATGTGTATAGTCGTCTGTCATGCTGTATAAAGAAGGTATTAGAAATGAATAAATCATTGATTTTGCAGAAATCTATCATTCGTTCTCCAGCATCATTTCTGTCACCTATTTTCCAACTACTGGTGTCCTTTCTCTTTACTCCCAACCTTTGCATTCCTATCACCAGTTATGAAAAATACATCTTGATTGCAGGTTTGATCGATTTCAGATTGAAGAAGTTGGTAGAATTCTTCTATTTCATCCTCACTGACTTTAGTGGTTGATGCATAAATTTGAATAATAGTGGTATTAACTGGGCTTCCCTGTAGGCACATGGATATTATCCTATCACATACAGTATTGAATCTCATGACTGCTTTGGATATGTTCTTTTTGACGATGAATGCAACACCATTCTTTTTCAATTAATCATTCCTGGCATAGTAAACCATGTTATTGTCAGATTCAAAATGGCCAATACCAGTTCATTTCAGCTTACTAATGCCTAAGATCGATCTTGATGTGTTCCATTTCAGTTTTGACAACTTCCAATTTTACCAGATTCATTCTTCGTACATTCCATGTTCCAATTTTCAGTGGATGTTTACAGATGTTTTTCTTCATTTTGAGTTGTGCCCAATCAGCAAATGAAGGTTCTTTGGGCTTTTCTCCCATCAGCTTAACTCCATCCATGTCGTAATGGTCAATTCTACTTTGAGGAGGCATCTCTTCCCCAGTCACATTTTGAGTGTCTTCCAACCTGAGGGGCTCATTTTTTGCACTGTATCTGACAATGTTTCTCTGCTATTCATAATGTTTTCAGTGACTAAAAGTGAACCATACAGTTGTAAAATTCAGAATGCCTACCACCAGTCCATTTAAGGTCTCAAATGCCTAGGATATTAACCTTTATGCATCCCATTCATTTTTTACAACTTTCAATTTTCCTAGATTCATATTTCACACATTCCATGTTCTGAATTGATGTTTTCAGGCATTTTTCCTCAAGTTGAGTTGTTCCCACCAACAAATGAGGGTTCGGAATACTTTCATCCATGTGGGTTCATCATCAAATTTATTTTGAGGACACAACTCTTTCCCAATTGTATTTTGAGTGTCTTTCAACCTGAGCAGCTCATGTTCTGGCATCATATCTGACAAAGTCCTGGATTAATAAGGTTTTCAGTGCCTACACATTCAGAAATATTAGCCTGCCCTTCTTCTTAGTCTAGCTTTTCTAGAAGCTCAGCTGAAACCTGCCCACCAAGGGTGACTAACATTTAAAAACTGATGGCATTGTTTCCAGAATCACAGCAACACACAAGTCAGCACAGTACAACAAAACAACAAATGATGGAAATGACACAGGACTCCTTCTAATTACATATATAAAAAAAGCACACATTTTCTGTTTTTGCCTTTTGACATTGAGTAAGCACAGAAAATTTTAAGAAATGTTGAAAGGTTAATTTATTTTTTCCTCATATGAGACATATTTTTAAAATGTTAACCTTTTTTAATACTGAATTACATTTCTTATACATTTTTATCATGTGCTATAGATATCATCACTGATGCTAATAAAAGCTAAACATGCATAAATATGTAGGTACATACATGCTGTTTTTGTTTTTAGGTACTGTTTTAGGTACTGTCAAATGGTTCCAACTAATAGCTGCCTAAACCTATGCAAAACAATGAAAAACTGCCTGGTATGCACCATCCTCACAATTATTGTTATATTTGATCCCATTGTTACTGCCATGTACATTTTTTTTTCCTTTCTCCCCTCCCTTTCTTTCTTTAAGAGAGGATTGTAATTTTAGTCTCCAACTTATGTGAATGAATTGGAACAGTCTTGATGGCACTTAATAATGCCAAAACAAAAACAATTTATGTGAATAAAACATTGTTGGATTTATCTACCAATAAAATACTTTGGAGAATTTATACTATTTTACATATCCTTAGGAATGAGTTTGAAATTCTAAAAAGAAACTTTATTTTACTAACCCAGATTATTCAGAGGGTGGGTTTAGAACTTCTAACTGATCAGTAAACTATATGAAAATAAAAGAATGGGTTCTTCACTAGTTATTTTTGTTTAGGTTTATCTATCTGGATGCTTAAAGAAGTCTTTTGAGAAAAGGGGAAGAAACGACTTGGCTGATTATTTGTTATGTGTATTTACTAAGAATGCTTTGCATTTATTGTTAAGTCTGGGATTGTCCGTGAACTTTAGCTAAGGTCACATAGGAGCAAATGCAGTGGTCACATTTGAGTTCATCACATTTGAATTCAGTCCTGTATGCCTTCAAATCACATTTGTTCTCTTCTTTCCATCCAAATACCTTTAAATTCCTTATGTGTTTAATTCAGTCATCCACTTATACTTTGAAATTAATGGAAGAATATTATTTTTAAAATTAAACACAATAAAACAACTATACAAGGGAGTTTCATAAATGTGGAAAATCTCCATTATCTTTCCATCCTATTTCTCATGAATTTTTTGAAACCTCTTGTTGGAAAAGACAAATCAGTCACTTGTGGTCTGTTTCAAATCTACTGAAACTTACTTGGAGGCTAATAACATGATATGATGAGAACTGTCTTTTGGCTTTTTGACACTGAAGACATACAACCACTATTTATACAATAATCCAGTCTTGCGGAGCTCTGGGCATCTTCCACTGCTCATCTGTCAGGTTTGACAGTTTCTTCAGTATTTTCCTTCTTTATTGCATGGCCTTTAACTTTATTGCCAGCCCTTGGTTTCTGACTTTTTTTACAATTTTTTAGCAGGATAGAGAAATAGGTAGAAATATAGATGGGTAGGTAGATAAATAGATAGATAGATAGATAGATAGATAGATAGATAGATAGATAGATAGATGTCTTAAATTTGACTCTGGCTTGTGATGACCTTGTGTACAACAGAATGAAATCTTGTTCATTTTCATCATTGTCATGAATATCACAATGTTTGAGTCCTTCCTATATTTACTGTGTCAATCAGTCTCTCTGACATTCTATCTTGCACTGCTAGCCCTCTAGTTCTCCAAAATGACAATTTCCTCTAGCAATTGTTTTTTCCTAGTGGCATGTCCAAAAAAGATAGTCAGACAGAATTCTCATGTGGTCCATAAGATTTTCATTGGATGGTTTTTAGACATACATTGTCAGATCTTTCTTTCTGATCTGATAATTCCATTGGAACCTGCCAATTATGAGTAAAATATCAGAAGTATAGCTTCCAGCATTGTAAGAACATGTAACCCAGCACAATATGGCATACTGGATGGGGGTTTTGTGAGCTAGATCTACAGAAAAGCTGAACGAGGTAAGAAGAAATTTGTATTGCAAACTTTCTTGGTATCATGGAAAGTTAAATAGAAAGGCAGTAATGATAACATTGAGGAAGGGACAGGAGAGAATTAAACCACTCTCTGATAAACATAATTGGGTGTAGGGAGAAAGGTCAAGGAAGCCAGGTCTGTAAACTAAGGAGCAAATGAAGCAGAAGCTAAACTCAACTATTCATCGAATGTCTACCTTCTTTTTCCATTTAATTCAAAAGTAATCAAACTACATTTCAATAAAAGGTTACTGTTGCTGTTGTTGTTGTTAGGTGTCATCGAGTCAATATGGACTCATAGCGACACTATGCATAATGGAACGAAACACTGCCCTATCCTGGGCTAACCTCACAATTGATGCCACACTTGAGCTCATTGATGCTGCCACTTTGCCAATCCATCTTGCTGGGGGCCTTTCTCTTTTCCTCTGACCCTTCACCCTACCAAGCATGATATCCTTCTAGAGCAACTGGTCCCTCCTAATAATATGTCCGAAGTATGAGAGATGAATTTTGGCCATTCTGGCCTCCAAGGAGCACTCTAACATAACTTCTTCCAATAAAGATCTGTTTTGTTCTTTGGCAGCCCATGGCACTTTCAATATTCTTCTCCAACACCATAACTCTAGTACATTAATTATTCTAGTCTTCCTTATTCACTGTCCAGCTTTCACATGCATATGAGGTTATTGAAACTACCATGGCTTCGGTCAGGTGAACCTTAGTCCTCAAGCTGACATTTTTACTCTTCAACACTTTAAAAAGGTCTTGTCCACCAGATTTGCATAATGCAATGTGTCATTTGATTTCTTTGTTGCTGCTTCCATGAATGTTGATAATTGATCCAAGAAAAATGAAGTCCTTGAGAACTTCAATATTTTCTCTGATGATAAGAATGTTGCTTATTGGTCAAGTGGTAAGGATTTTTGTTTTCTTTATATTGAGTTGCAATCCATTCCAAAGGCTGTGCTTTTTGATCTTCAGCAGTAAGTATTTAAGACTTCACTTTCAGTAAGTAAGGTTGTATCATCTGCATATTGGAGGCTGTTAATGAGTCTTCCTCCAATCTTGATGCCACATTTTTCTTCATATAATCCAGTTTCTCAGATTATTTTCTCAGCATACAGGCTAAATAAATTTGATAAAAAATACAACCCTGTCACACACTTTCTTAATTTTAAACAACTCAGTTGTCCTATGTTCTGTTAAACAACTGCCTCTTGGTCCATGTACAGATTCCTCATGAGCATAACTAAGTGTTTCAGAAAATTCATACTTCACAGTGTTTTCCATAGCTTGTCATTATCCACACAATCTAAAATTTTTGTGTAGTCAATAAATCATAGGTAAATATCTTCCTGATATTCTCTGCTTTCAGCCAAGACACATTAGACATCAGCAGTGAAATCCCTCATTCTATGTCTTCTTAATCTGACTTGAACATCTGGAAGTTCTCTGTCAATGTATGCTTGCAGGCCTCTCTGTAATACCTTTTATTAAACATTACTTGCATGGGATATCAAAGATATTGTCCTATGATTTCCACATCCATTGATTCACCTCTCTTTGGAATCAACACAGATACTGATCTCATCCAATCAGTTGGCCAGATAGTTAGTTGTCTTCCAAATTTCTTTGCATAGATGACTGAGTGCCTCCAGTGCCACCTCTTTGTTGATAGATTTCAATTTGTATTCAATCAATTCCTGGTGCTTTGTTCTTTGCCAATTCCTTCAATACACCTTAAACTGTTCCTTTCAATATCATTGGCTCTTGATCATATGCTACCTCTTGAAATGGTTGAACATCAACCATTTTCTTTGGTAACTTTAGCTTATGTTTCTTGTCTTTATCTAATTGTAGGTGTTGTGTTAAAGTGTTGAGTTTGGTTCTTTCTTCTTTTTGGATGTGTGTGTTTACTGCTATAAATTGCCCTCTCAGCACTGTTTTTTTTTTTTTTTGTTTTTTTTTTTACGTCCCAAAAGTTTTTGTATATTGTTTTCATTGTCTTTTGGTTCTAGGAATTTTTCAATTTCATTTTTTATTTGTTTTATTATCCTGTAGGTTTTAAGCATGGTGTTATTCAGTTTCCATGTATTTAATTTTATTTCCTTGATCATCATATTATTGATATCTAATTGTATAACATTGTGGTTTGAGAAGACGCTTTGTACTATTTTGATGCTTTTTGAATTTATTGAGTATTTTGAATTTATTGTAGTATTTTGAATTTATTGAGACTTTTTTGTGGCCTGACACATAATTCTGTGCTGGAGAATGTTTCATGTGCTCTGGAAAATAATGTGTAATGTGCTGTTGTTGGTCTTAATGTTCTGTTCAAATCTATGAGGTCAAGTTGATTAATCATGTTGTTTAGCTCTTCTCTGTCTTTTTGAGTTTCTTTTTGTTTGTTCTTTCCTTTTTCAGAAGTAGTGTATTAAAATTGTCCACTATTATTGTAAAGTTGTGAATTATTTTTCAGTTCTATTAGGGTTTTGTTTATGTATTTTGAGGCTCTTTCTTTGGGAGCATGAATATTCATTATTGTTATGTCCTTCTGCTCAATTGACTATTCATAATAAAATGTTCTTCTTTGTCTCTTATGCTAGTTTTAGCCTTAAAATTTATTTTATCAGAGATTATTATTGTCTCTTCTGCTCATTTTTTAATATAATTGACTGGATATATTTTCCATACTCTAATTTTAATCTATTTTTTCTTTGTGTGCTAGGTGTGCCTCTCATACACAGCATATTGAAGTATCTTGTTTTCTTATCCTTTCTGCTACCCTCTGTCACTTGACTGATGTATCCAGTCCATTGACATTGTTTAATTTTCAATAGTTATGCAATAATTGCAGTCATATTGCTGTTCATGTGTATGTGTGGTGCTGCTTGTTTCTTTGTTCTGCATGTTTTCTTCTGCTGAGTTCATTTTCTGTTTTTTTTTCCTGTCAACTTCTTCATAGTTTTAATGTTCATAATATATTCTTGGATTTTCCTCTTCTTAATATGATGTGAAGGTGGCTTTGTACAATATTAAAATTTTTCCCATTTTAAAACAGTCTGTTTTTGTTTCTCTTTTTCCTTGAAATCTACCTGATCTCCTCACCATCTGGAGCTCTGTAACTATACTTTTTCCTCCTTTCACTTTGTAGTTGTCTTTATCATAGACAGACATCCCAGATTCCCTGTTTTCAGTCTTCTTGTTTTGTTCTATTCTGAATACTTCCATACCTGGACTGAATTTACAGTTGTGTTGCCATGATTGCTTCCTGCTATTTTAGGTTCTCAAGCCAAAGAACTCCCATGAGTATGTTTTGGAGACTTGGCTTGGCTTTTACAAAGTCCATTAATTTCTGTTTATTCTGAAATGTTCTAATTTTGCAGTAATTTGTGATGGGGAACTTTCCTGGGTGTATGAATACTGCTTGGCAGATGTTTCTTTGTATATATCTCTCCATTGCCTTCTTGCCCTCATAGTATCTTCTGGGAAATCAGAACTTAATCTTATTGATTTTCCTTTGCAGATAACATTTTGTTTTTCTTGAGCTACTTTCTGGATTCTTCTTTTCTCTTTGATTTTGGAGATTTTAATTATGATATGTCTTGGTGATTATCTTTAGGATTCTATCCTGCTTGGGGGTCATTCAGCTTGACTGCTTATCTTCTAATCTTTCATGAAGTTAGGGAAATTGTCTTTCAGCAGCTACACAACTATCTTTTATATTGTTTTCTTTGTCACTTCTTATTCTGGAATTCCAGTCAACCATTGGTTATTCATCCTTATTGTTCCTCATGAATCTCAGATTTTTTTTTTTTTTCATTATTTTGTCTAATTGTTCTTCTATCTTACTAACACTGTAGAATTTATCTTTAAGCTTGCTAGTTCTGGTTTACATTGATTCAGTTCTACTGCTTTGCCCTTTCAGAGTATTGTCTGTTTCTAGTATCTTATAATTGTACATCTGGATTTCTGTTTGCAGGTTTTGTATTGTATTCAATGCTGTTTGATTCATTGTTTCTGTAGCATTTTTCAAAATTCTTCCTTGTTTTACCTGACCTTTCTGTGAAATGTTTGACTGTACCTCTATATCATTCTCCTGAATTATTTTTCATGTAGTTCCAATGCCTCTTCTTCCTCAGTAGCATTTTCTATCACTTCCTCTTTATTGTTTATTGAGTTACTCTGTCTTGATTCTTCATGTGAACAGAAATGTCCTATTTCTTCTAGGCAATATGGTTCTGTTGTATTTATGTTAAGTCGATGAATGTATTTTGGTGCTTTCATAAGTACTCACCAATTGCCTCCTGGTGGGTGTGATCAGGAGATGAATATCTTTAATCACTGTTCATACAGTGCAATTCAGAGTGGATTTAGCAGATGTTGGTTGCAATCACTGCTCTGGTATAGCTAGTATTGGCTCTACTCAATTGGAGGGATAGTAGATGGTATGTCTGTGGCTTTACTGTATGGATGTAGTTACTGTTTCCTGTTGGATAATTCAGGAAGTGAAAACACTCACAAGAAAGAAGGAAAATAAAGAAACAAAACTGAAACAAAAATTCAGAAAAAAATTAAAGACAATAAAATGTGGAAAAATAAAATAGAACCAACCCAGAAACAATAGTAGGAAATTAAAAGTAATTCTGTGATGGCTCCTAATGCACACTTACCTTCATAGCTGCCTGAAAAAGTTCAAGCTGGTGTCATTGTAGCTGTCTGACCTATTATCACCTTTCTTTTTTCTTTCTCATTTTTGTCTTCTTCTCAAGTTGGGTCAGCTGTCTTCAAGTGAAGTGAGCCCAGAGCTAGCCAGTACAAATTTGGAGCAGATTCTGCTGGAATGACCTATTTCTGTTGTTTCAGCTACATTCAGTTATGTCTCCACAGGACCTTATCTGGTGGTATCTATTCTTATAAGTCTCAACTCTGGTCAGAGTAGAAAGAGAAAAAAAGTAATGATCACACCTTTGTCTCTGTAAGTTACTGGCAGACTTCTGCAACAGGAATGTTTTCTTGTTTCTGAATCTACTCACACCCGTTCAAAATGACTGGAGCAAGTCATGTTGACCACCTAGCTCAGAAGTCACTTTCTTTCTTGTGTCTGTTCAAATTCTTTCATTCAGTAAGCACTCAATCCACTTATTTATCCCTAGATCTGAAGTTCAGAGTTATAGAACCATCCTCTGAATCTGCTGTCTTTGATTTTACATGTCTTTTCTGAAGAGAGTCTGTGCAATCTTTCTGCCTAGTTCACTATTATTCCCCAACTCTTTTTATTCCTTTCTTGAAATTTCTCAGTTTGCCTTCACTAAAATTATATTTTCATAAGTATAGTCATAACAGCTGTTTCAATGTCATTTTTGCTAATTAAGCATTCACAGTGAAATAAGGGACAATTTCTATTAACTGATATATTTTAGAATATGGGCCACAATATCTGTTTCTTCACATTTCTAATATCTTTTCATTGGATACTAATAATGTAAATTGTGCAAACTCTGCATTTTGTTCTGACCTCTATAGAGTGATGACTTTTGTTCTAGTAGACAGCTCACTTTTCTGGGTTAACATTACAAAAGCTGCCTTATATTCTATAGGCAGAAGCTGAAATCACTGCTCAGTATTTTCAACTTACTGCTACTTTACATAGATCTGTTTGTGATATTCCAAGCACATGTAAAGTTTAGTGACTTGCCAAGAATTTGATCATAGTTTGTTTGCAGATTTGTTTATTCACCCCCTCTTTATGTGCTTCTCTATCACGGGTTTTGTAATATTTCCAACTTGTATGACTGCCCCAAACAGAATTTTTGAGCTTTAGTAAGGTCATTAATGATCCGCCATAAATTCACACTCTACAATTAATAGATAAAATATCATCATAGCCTATTATTATAGGAGATTTTTGAAAGATGTAATAGCTGATTTATAAAAGACTCAGTTAGAAAGCATTGGTTCTGGGTTCAGGCTCTCATTTACTCAATTGTGTTTTTACAAATCAAATTGCTAGATCTTCTACCCAACAAAAGATTACCTTGCATCAAAATTTTATCATTACATTTTAAGTGTGGAATTACAGCCACTCCTTGGAGATGTGGTGAGTTGAGTTACAGATCATTGTATTAAGTGAATATCACAATAAAGTGACTCACACAAATTTGTTTATTTCCTAGTGCATACAAAGGTTGCATTTACACTCTTTTTTTAATCTATTAAGTATGCAATTGTTGCTATTAAATGCCATCGAATCTGTTCTGACTCATAGTGACCCTGTATAGGATTTCTAAGGAGTGGGTTTGAACTACTGACCTTGTAGTTTGCAGTCCAGTGTGGATCCTATAACACCATATTAGCATTATGAAAAATATTGAAATATTGGGAACAATATGAAAAATGTGATGCAAAGATATAAATCTAACATACTGTGGGAAAAAGTGCTTCTATAGACTTATTCAAACCAGAGTTCACAGAAACCTTCAATACATAAAAAAATGATATATCTGTGAAGCACAGTAAAGCAAAGTATAATAAAATGAAATATGCTTGTACTTAAAGTAATAAAATATCACTCTCACTTTTTTGTATTTTAACTTTAGTTCCTAATTTTTTTCTTCACTGAGAGTTTAGGAAGTTAAACCTGATATTTGAAAACTCTGGTAAGCTTTAAAAAGCAAAGCTATGGAGAACAACAAGTTGGTGGACAGGGTAGAAGT